>NC_056740.1:328456450-328756450 GCF_019279795.1 Protopterus annectens | reverse complement strand
TGTGTGGCAGGTTTGGCATGCCTTTTGCCTTTGGCAGGGTGTGAAAGTGGAACCTGTAACCCTGAGACACTAAGACCCATTTGTCCTGGGTGATCATGTGTCAGTTTTGTGAAAAAAGTACTATTTTCCCCCCTAAGGGGGCCTCCAAAAAATAAGTGATTGGTACTGGTAGAGGAAAGTCATTGGGACTGTTTCCTATAAGATAGAGATTTGTCTTCTCTGCTTTTGGAGGTAGAAGCACCTCATTGTTTAGGCCTGTACGAGCCTTGGGGCTGGGATCTGCCTCTAGGGCGTCTGTATCTGCCTCTTTCTGGCCTATCTGACACTGGAAAGGACCAATTTTTTGAAGGCCAGTTCCTGCTAAATCTGGGTGGCTGTACCTGTAAGAAATCCTTAACTGTCTGCATAGATTTCGCTTTATCCTCCATTTTCTTCAACACCTCTTCTGCCTTAACACCAAACAAAGTATCATGCTGTAATGGAGCATCTAATAATTTTGCTTTAACATGATCAGGCAGATTCTGTTCCTTTAACCAAGCATGCCTACTAATCACAGACCCCTTGAATCTCTATCAGAGGGAATAGGGTTTTTAGCAGTGAAAGCCTTGACTCTCTTAGGACCCTGAGATATGGTTTCTGGGTCAGCAGCAGTGTTTTTGTATAGAAATGTATGGGAGTCTGGGACCCTGTAGTATCTGTCTGGATTAACAGGTGCAGGGGGTATAGAGTCTGGAGACAGGCCGGACTCTGAAAAAGCATCATCTACAATGTCCAGAACAGGGGGAATAGCAAGGGGCCTGTGCTGAGGAAGTAAAAGAAAATCTCGGAGCCTTTTCTTAGATTCTGAATAATCCTGGCTCTCCCAATGAAAGTTCTCCCTCATAGAATGCAGGGTTTCCCCAAAGGAGTAATCTTCAGGAGGAGAAGCTGAAGGAATAGATTCTTCAGCATCAGAATCCTCATAGGGAGGAAGGGAGTATTCCTGTTCAGAGGAGGAATCAGAGGAAATGGAAACCTGAGTTGAAGATTCATATTCTGTCTCTTGCCTAGGCCTCTCATCAGGAGGGGGATGGGAACCCCTGATCAAAGTAATAAGGTCTTCGGCCATTTTCACCATCTGTTTTTTAGGCATGGAAGTCTGTCCTGGAGAATGCTGTACTTGTTTCTTTGTCTTTAGAGCTGCTTTAGTCCTTGGCTTTGAAGCTGAAGATGGCTTTACATATAACTGTGTAGGTCTGAAAACACCCTCAGAAGCAGATGCCTGCACAGCAGCTCTGGACCCATCTGAGGGAATAGTTTCCGAGGATCCAATAACTTGAGTTTCCAGAGGCCCAGTCGGCTCCACGAGGGAGTCGGAAGCGGCCTGTGTCTCTGAGGTAGCATGTGTCAGAGACTGCGAAAGCGTCTCACTGAGAACCGGCGAACCGACGACTAGCTTAGCGGAAGCCTCGTAGTCAGTTTTGTATCTCAGATGCCTGTCCTTCTCTTTATCCTTGCGTTTTTTTATAAACTCCGGTCGTCAGCTGTTCTGCCGGCATTGTATAATTGAATCTTCGGCCGAAGTAATAAAAGGCAAAATCGTACCGACATTTAATAGTGCGTTGGTTAAATCTAGCACAAAACTGACAACAAGCAACGTCATTGTCAGGGCCTAGGCAAGGAATACAGTAAGAGTGAAAATCCTTATGAGGTATTTGCTTCCCACAAGAAATACAATTGTTAACTTTTTCTGGAGCAAGAAAAAAGTTTCCCCAACGGGGTACTTAGCTTTAATGAAGACTTCGTATCTGAAATTCGAATTTGAAAATCTCAGGAGTCAGCCGACCGGCACTTGCGAACTGCTTTTGCTTTGGGCACCATGCGGCAAGAAAGACTGAAGAAAATGGCGTCGGCTGCATCTTTTATACCCCTGGCGCACTGACGTCAGGGAAGAGGCGACAGCAACTGATGCCGGACCAAGACTTCGGAATTCAGGCCGACTGCGGGTAGCCTGCCAGCAGGATAACCCAAGTGTAATAACTGCAACAGAGAAACACGATGAACATGTACAGTTGTGTACCTACCATAAATGTAGATGTTCGAGTGTATTCACTGTTGCAGTCATTACAATTGGGTTATCCTGCTGGCAGGCTACCCGCAGTCGGCCTGAGTTCCAAAGTCTAGGTCCAGCGTCGGTTGCTGTCGTGTCCTCCCTGACGTCAGTGCGCCAGGGGTATAAAAGATGCAGCCGCCATTTTCTTCATTTTTTCTTGCCCCAGATGTCAGATGCCCCTAAAATGGTAGGCTAAATTATGCCAATAAGCATGCATATACAAAAATCAACTTTTCCTTCATCTACAAGCAAATACACCACATAGGTTGTATAGAATAGAGAAATACAGATAGGTCCCAGGAAGGTAAAGGTGGGAGGGTAAAGTACAGTTTTGTACCTACCATAAAAGTAGATGTTAGAGTGTTCACCCTACTGCAGTCATCACACTTGGGTTATCCTGCCGTCAGGCGGTCCCGCAGTCGGCCTGAGTTCCAAAGTCTTGGTCCGGTGTCGGTTGCTGTTGCTTCTTCCATGACGTCAGTGAGCCAGGGGTATACAAGAGGCATCCAACGCCATTTTCTTCAGCTTTTCTTGCCCCAGATGTCAGGTGCCCCCAATAGGTAGGCAATATATATATATATATATATATATATATATATATATATATATATAGCTATATATATATATATATATAGCTATATATATATCTATAGCTATATAAAAAATACATATAAAAATAAAACAATACCTTCAGGCACAAGCAAATACACCACAGAGGTTGGATAGAATGGTATAGATAAGTCCAGCTAGTTCAGAGGGGATGGAGGGAGGGTAATCTGAACTGCAGCAGGGTGAACACTCAAACATCTACATTTATGGTAGGTACAAAACTGTACTATGTTCATCGTGTTACCCTGCTGCAGTCATCACACTTGGGTTGAATCCCAAAGCTAAGGATGGGTGGTGGAGTTAAACAGGGTTAGAAGAAGCAAGTAGGCCCTGCAAAACTGCAGTGGCAAAACCAGCTCTAGTCTTAGAATATAGAGGTAAGTGATCGTGTTTGTTGAAGGTGTGCACTGAACTCCAAGTTGCAGCTTCCAGAATATCCTTGGTTGGCACCCCCCCTGAGAAAGGCTGCTGAAGTAGCTGTAGCCCTGGTGGAGTGGGACCTAATGTTAGCAGGTACCGGTTTCCCATGATGCGTCTAGCAGAAACATATGCAATGTCCTATCCATTTTGAAATTGTCTGTTTTGAGATGGCTTTTCCTTGTGATCCTGCAGCATAGGCTACAAAGAGCTGGTCAGACTTTCTGAAAGCCTTAGTTTTATCCAAGTAGTAACGTAATTGCCTGTGAATGTCCAAAGAATGCAGGAGTCTTTCTCCTTTGTTCTGGGGATTTGGGAAAAAGGTGGCAAATTAATGGTTTGGTTTAGGGCCACACTGGATACCACCTTTGGCATAAAGGAAGGGTTAGTTTGTAGAGAGACTCTGTCTTCATGAAAAATGAGGAAAGGCTCCACTGCCATTAGTGCCTGTAGCTCTGAGACTCTTCTAACTGAAGTTATTGCTAGTAGCAGGGCAGTTTTCCATGAAAGAAATTTTAAATCAGCTGAAAAAGCTGGTTCAAAGGGCGGCAGTGTAAGTTTTTCCAGAACAAAGTTGAGATCCCAAGTAGATGTTGGTGCTCTCCTGGGCGGTCTTATGTTCTTAGCCCCTCTGAGGTACTGTCTTAGGAGTGGATGTGAAAATAAAGGAGGATCCGTGTTGTAATGAGCTGAAACTGCTGAGGCGTGGATCTTAATAGATGAAAAAGAAAGTCCTTTGTGCAACATCTCAGTTAAATATTGTAGAATCTGAGGAATGTTTGGATCAAGGGGATTTTGGCCTTTAGCCTGGTTCCATGCGTAAAATCTTTTCCATTTGTCTGAATAGGTTTTCCTGTTGCTGGGCCTCCTGGCCTCCAGAATGACATCCATAACAGCTTTGGATAGAGGTGTTGGCTGGTTGTTTAGGTAATTTGCCATGCAGCCAGGTTTAAAGTCTTGAGCTGGATGTGTAGAAACTGATTGTCTCGCTAGGTGAGCAGGTGAGGAATTTGTGGTAAAATCCATGGTGGGCCATGTTCCTTAGAATTGGATACCAGTGCTGGCATGGCCAGTCTGGTGCAATGAGTATCATTTGTGGCCTCTCTAATCTGACTTTCAGCAGTACCTTTGCTAGAAGAGGCAGTGGAGGAAAGGCATACACTGTTAATGTTTTCCAACTGAATGAGAGGGCATCCACTTTCCAAGCTTGTGGATGGAATGTCCTTGTGCAAAATTTTTGAAGTTGGTAGTTTTGGGGGTTGGCAAACAGATCTACGTCTGGGCGTCCCCATTTTTGAGTTATCATTGCAAATACTTGTGGATCTAGTTTCCACTCGTGGGATTCCATGATGTGTTTTTCTTTCCTGGCAGGAATTGTGCTCCTGGGTGTAAGAGGTCCTTGAAAGCTTTTAGAGCATTCTGTACTGCTTGCCTTTCTTTTTGATTGATATGCAGATGCCTTTGATTTGTAGTCCATTTGCCCTGAATGCACTGTTGTCCTGCCATGTGTGCTCCCCAGGCATAGTCCGATGCATCTGTTGTCATAGTTTGCCTGGCTGTGGGTAAGGTGAAAGGCTGACCCTTGTTGAGTTGACATGCCTGTGCCCACCATAGAAACTCCTGTTGAAGGCAGTGAATGAGTGGTGGTATTGTTTCCAAGCTGTGGCTGTGCCGAGTCCATACGCTTTTCAGGTACCATTGTAATTTCCTCATATGCAGTTTTGCAAATGGTATTAGTAGTATGCAAGATGCCATGAATCCCAAGGCCTGCAGAATTTTTCTTGCAGGGAGTTGGGTCTTTGTTGCCATTATTTTGAAATATTGAGTCAGCTGTTGTTGCTTGTCTGGCGTGAGATAAGCCATCTGGGCCATTGTATTCAAGCTGGCATCCAGGAATATTATGTTTTGTGAGGGCACTAGTTTTGATCTCTTTTCGTTTACTGTGTACCCTAGGCAACTTAGAAGGTGTTTGACAAATGCCAGATGCTTTAAAAGAATGTCCTTGCTTTCTGCTTGAATAAGGCAGTCGTCCAGGTATGGGTATATTTGAATTCCTCTGTCTGCAGTATGCAATTACTGCTGCCAGGCATTTTGTGAAGACCCTGGGCGCAGTAGGCAAGCCAAAGGGCAGTGCAGAGAATTGATAATGGGTTGAACCTGCAATGAAGTGGAGGTATCTTATGCAATTTGTCTGATAGGGACATGCAGGTATGCCTCCTTGAGGTCCAACATTACTAGCCAAGCATTCTTGCCCAGCATGGAAGAAGCTGCTGTAGTGTTAGCATCTTGAATTTTGGTACTTGTAGATAGGTGTTCAGAATTGAAAGATCCAGAATGGGTCTCCATGCTTTGTCTTTTCTTGGGACTAGAAAGAGTCTTGAGTAAAATCCTTGTCCTTGCTCCTGTGTAGGTACCTGTTGAATGGCTCTCATGTCCATGAGAGCTGTAATTTGTTTTTGTGCCTCTGCCCATTGATTTGGTGGCAGGTTTGGCATTCCTTTTATCCTTGGCAAGGTATGAAAGTGGAATCTGTATCCTTGTGAGACAATGTTTAGGACCCATTTGTCGTTTGTGATAATGTGCCAGTTGTCTGCAAAAAGTGCTAATTTTCCTCCAAAGGGAGCTGCCAAGAGAGATTTGCTTGGCAGTTTGAGGATTGAGTCATTGTGTTTGTCTTCTGCTAGCTTGGGGCCTGTCTTCTCCTCCTTTTTGGGTAGCAGTACCCCATCGGCGAGGTTTGTAACGGCCTTGTGACTGACCTCTGCCCCTTGGGCGTCTGTATTTGCCCCTCTGTGATCTGTCAGAAGCTGGAAAGGACCAATTTTTTGTTGGCCAATGTCTGCTGAAACGAGGGGGTTGTACCTGTAAAAAATCCTTGACCATCTGCATAGACTTTGCCTTATCCTCCATTTTCTTTAAAACCTCTTCTGCTTTGACACCAAATAATACATCCTGCTGTAAAGGTGCATCCAATAAATTTGCTTTAACATGATCAGGTAGGGTTTGTTCTTTTAACCAAGCGTGTCTACGTTATGACAGACCCAGTAACAGCTGCACTACAGAAAGCTTCCAATGAATCAAATCCACATTGTAAAGTATGTTTGCCCACCTGTTCAGCTGCATGCAACAGATCCTGCATTTCCTTGAATTCAGACTGTTCAGAATGTGTGCTAATTTTTTGTTTTAAATGAGACATTAGGAACCGGCGACAGGCCCAGCAGAGGCCTCGGAGTCTGGCTTGTTCTTAGGCTGCCTGTCCTTATCCTTGCATTTTTTATGCATGCCAGTCGGCTGCTCCGACGGCATGATATAATTAAATTTCCTACCAAAGTGATGTTGTGCGAAGTCAAAACGGCGTTTGGTAGTTCGTTTATTAAACCTAGCACAAAACCGACAACCTGTAACGTCGTGGTCTGGGCCTAGGCAAGGAATACAGTAAGAATGGAAGTCCTTATAAGGTATTTGCTTCCCACAAGAAATGCAATTGTTAACTTTTTCTGACATCGGACTGAGGCAAGAAAAGGTTCCCCAACGGGGTACTTTGCTTTATTGAAGACTTCGGACTGAAATTTGATTTGAAAATCTCAGGTGTCGGCCGACCAGCACTTGCGAACTGCTTCTGCTTCGGGCACCGCGCGGCAAGAAAGACTGAAGAAAATGGCATCGGATGCCTCTTATATACCCCTGGCGCACTGATGTTAGGGAAGAAGCGACAGCAACCGACGCCGGACCAAGACTTTGGAACTCAGGCCGACTGCGGGACCGCCTGACGGCAAGATAACCCAAGTGTGATGACTGCAGCAGGGTAACACGATGAACATCCTGGACTGCAACAGTGAATACACTCGAACATCTACATTTATGGTAGGTACACAACTGTACTATGTTCATCGTGTTTCACTGTTGCAGTCATTACAATTGGGCTGAATCCCAAAGCTAAAGTTGGGAGGCTGGTGCTAAATAGGATTAGAAGAGGCTATCAGGCCCTGCAGAACTGCAGTGGCAAAGCCTGCCCTGGATTTAGAGTAGAGAGGTAAGTGATGGTGCTTTGTAAAAATATGCACTGAACTCCAAGTTGCAGCCTCTAAGATGTCTTTGGTTGGTACTCCTCTGAGGAAGGCTGCTGCTCTGGTTGAATGTGGCCTAATGCCTTTAGGCACTGATTTGCCATGCTGTGAATAGCAGAAACGAATGCAGTGGCCTATCCACTTTGAGATAGTCTGTATTGAGATAGGCTTTCCTTGTGATCCTGCAGCATATGCCACTAGAAGTTGTTCCATCTTTCTGAAAGCTTTGGTTCTGTCCAAGTAGAAGCGTAGCTGCCTGTGAATGTCCAAAGAATGCAGAAGTCTCTCACCCTTATTCTGTGGGTTTGGATAAAAAGTAGGCAAATTAATTGTTTGGTTAAGAGCCACACTGGACACTACCTTAGGCATAAATGTAGGGTTTGTCCTTAGAGAAACCCTGTCAGGATGGAAAATGATAAAGGGTTCCACAGCCATGAGTGCCTGTAACTCTGAGACTCGTCTAGCGGAGGTAATTGCTAGGAGCAGAGCTGTTTTTCAGGATAAAATTTTATATCAGCTGCAGAGGCTGGCTCAAACGGAGGCAGTGTGAGTTTTTCCAAGACATAGTTGAGGTCCCATGCAGGTATTGGTGCTCTCCTTGGAGGTCTTACGTTTTTGGCCCCTCTGAGGTACTGCCTTTGTAATGGATGAGAAAAAATAGGTGGTTCTGTACTGTAATGAGCTGAAATGGCAGATGCATGAATTTTGATTGATGAAAAGGAAAGGCCTTTATCCAGCATCTCAGTTAAGTATTGCAAAATCTGAGGAATATTTGGAACAGTCATGTCAATACCTTGTGCCTGGTTCCAAGCACAGAATCTCTTCCATTTTTCTGCATAAGATTTTCTGGTGCTAGGCCTCAGGGCCTCCAAAATAACATCCATCACTGCTTTAGAGAGAGGTGTGTCTTGACTGGCTACATTATTCGCCATGCTGCCAGGTTTAAGGTCCTGAGTTGGCTGTGCAGTATCATACTGTCTTGTTGGGTCAATAAGTGAGGAATTTGAGGTAATGTCCAAGCTGGGCATTGAGACAAGCTCTTTAGCATTGGGTACCAGTGCTGGCGGGGCCAGTCTGGGGCAATCAGTACCATTTTTGGCTTCTCTTGAATGACCTTGAGGAGTACCTTGGGGAGGAGAGGCAGAGGAGGAAAGGCATATACTGTTAGGTTTTTCCAGCTGAAAGAAAGAGCATCCACTTTCCATGCTTGCTTGTGATAAGTCCTTGTGCAGAATCTCTGTAGTTGGCAGTTGTGAGAGGAGGCAAATAGGTCTATATCCTGGCACCCCCAGTTCCTTGTTATCATGCTGAAGACTTGGGGATCCAATTTCCACTCATGGGGATCCATTAGATTTCTGCGTAGTTCGTCTGCCAGAGTATTTATCCTTCCTGGCAGGAATTGTGCTTGCAGATGTACTTGGTAAGTCAGTGCTGTGTCCCACAAGCTCATGGCTAGTCTGCAGAGGGGGTAGGAATGCGTGCCCCCCTGCTTGTTTATGTACCACATGACTGTAGTATTGTCCATCTTTATCAGTAGTTGTCCTGGATGAAGTATATCCATGAAGGCTGTCAGGGCATTCTAAACAGCTAGCTTCTCTTTTTGATTGATATGTAGATGCATTTGACTTGCAGACCATGTGCCCTGAATACATCTTCCTGTCATATGGGCCCCCCCATGTGTAATCTGATGCATCTGTTGTCAATGTCTGCCTGGCTGTGGGTATGGCTGTCCCGTGTTGAGGTGACAGGCTTTTGCCCACCATCGAAACTCCTGTTGCAGGCAGGGAATGAGTTTAATTATTGTTTCCAGGCTGTGGCAATGTTGAGACCAAACACTTTTTAGATACCATTGAAGTTTCCTCATATGCAGTCTTGCATAAGGAATTAGTAGTATGCAGGATGCCATGAAGCCCAAAGCCTGCAGAATTTTTATTGCAGATAACTGGGTCTTTGTTGCCAACATTTTGAAATAAGTAGTCAGTTGTCTGGTGTGAGATAAGCCATCTGGGCAGTTGTATTTAAGCTTGCACCCAGGAATATCATCTCTTGAGAGGGTACGAGTTTTGATTTATTTTCGTTTACTGTGTACCCTAGACCTGTTAGTAATCTTTTTACAAACGCCAGATGTTGTAGTAGGATGTCCTTGTTCTCTGCTTGAATAAGGCAGTATTCCAAGTAAGGATATATTTGTATTCCTCTGTCTGCAAAATGCAATTACTAGTGCAAGGCATTTTGTGAAGACCCTGGAAGCAGTAGATAAGCCAAAGGGCAGTGCAGAGAATTGGTAGTGCATTGAGCCTGCTATAAATCTGAGGTATCTTCTGCATGACTGTCTGATTGGGACATGCAGGTATGCCTCTTTTAGGTCTAAAGTCACAAGCCAAGCTTTCTTGCCCAGCATGGGCAGAAGCTGCTGCAGAGTTAGCATTTTGAATTTTGGAATATCCAGGTATGTGTTTAGAATAGAAAGGTCCAGTATTGGTCTCCAGGCTTTGGCCTTTCTGGGTACCAAGAATAGCCTTGAGTAAAATCCTTGTCCCTGCTCTTGCTGTGGTACTTGCTGAATGGCTCTCATGTCCATGAGAGATGAAACTGTTTTTGTACCTCTGCCCATTGATTGCGTGGCAGGTCTGGCATACCGTTTGGCCTTGGCAGGGTGTAAAAGTGGAACCTGTAGCCTTGAGATACGATATTTAGGACCCATTTGTTCTGGGTAATCATGTGCCAATTTTGTGAATAAAGTGCTAGTTTTCCCCCCAAAGGAGCTGCCAGAAGATAAGTGCTTGGTGCTGGCAAGGGGAAGTCATTGAGACTGTTTCCTGTATGGCTGTGATTTTTCCTCTCCACTTTTGGAGGTAGAAGCACCCCATTGTTTAGGCCTGTATGAGCCTTGGGGCTGTATCTGCCTCTTTGTGGCCTGTCTGACACTGGAAAGGACCAATTTTTGTAGGCCAGTTCCTGCTAAATCTGGGAGGCTGTACCTGTAAGAAATCCTTCACTGTTTGCATAGATTTAGCTTTGTCCTCCATTTTCCTCAACACCACTTCTGCTTTAACACCAAACAAGGTATCATGTTGTAAGGGAGCATCTAATAGTTTTGCTTTAACATGATCGGGAAGATTCTGTTCTTTTAACCAAGCATGCCTCCTAATGACAGAATCTGTAACTGCGGCCCTGCAGGAGGCCTCTAGAGAATCAAAACCTCATTGCAAAGTATGCGTTCCCACTTGTTCAGCTGCATGCAATAAATCCTACATTTTTTTGTTTTCTGCACATTCTGAATTTGCCAACATTTTCTGTTTAAGCAGTGACATAAGATATTGCTGATATTTAAGCATATGAAACTGACAATTTAAAGCTCTTACAGCCAAGGTAGCAGAAGTATAAATCTTTTCCCCCATCTGTCCAGGGCCCTTGAATCCCTATCAGAGGGGATAGGGTTTTTTGCAGTGGAAGCCTTGACCCCTTTCGGACCCTGAGAAATAGTTTCTGGGTCAGCAGCAGGGTTTTTGTAAAGAAAGTTATGTGAATCAGGAACCCTGTAGTATCTATCTGGCTTAACAGGAGCTGGTGGTAGAGTCAGGAGACAGTCCGGACTCTGAAAATACATCATCTATAATGTCTAAAACAATAGGAATAGCAAGGGGCCTGTGCTGAGGTAATAAAAGGAAGTCTCTGAGCCTTTTCTTGGATTCTGAGTAATCTTGGGTCTCCCAGTGGAAATGCTCCCTCATAGTATGCAGGGTCTCCCCAAAAGAATAATCCTCAGAAGGAGAGGCTGAAGGAATAGAATCTTCCGCATCAGAATCCTCATAGGGAGGAAGGGAATATTCCTGTTCAGAAGAGGAATCAGAGGAAATGGAAACCTGATCTGAAGATTCATATTCTATTCCCTTGCCTAGGCCTCTTATCAGGAGGGGGAGGGGAACCCCTGCTCAAAGTAATTAGGTCTTCAGCCATTTTAAGCATCTGTTTTTTAGGCATGGAGGCCTATCCAGGAGAATGCTGTACTTGTTTCTTTGTCTTTAGAGCTGCTTTAGTCTTTGTCTTTGAAGCTGAAGTTGGTTTTACATATAACTGTGTAGGTCTGAAAACACCCTCAGAAGCCGATGCCTGTTCAGCGGCTCTGGACCCATCTGAGGGAATAGTTTCCGAGTGTCCAATACCTTGAGTTTCCAGCGGCCTAGTCAGCTCCACGTGGGAGTCGGAAGCGGCCTGTGGCTCTGAGGTAGCGGGCATCAGGGGCTGCGAAAGCGACTCACTGAGAACCGGCGACAGGCCTAACAGAAGCCTCGTCGTCGGTTTTGGACCTCGGATGCCTGTCCTTTTCTTTTCGCTTTTTATAAACTCCGGTAGTCGGCTGTTCCGACGGCATTATATAATTGAATCTTCTGCCAAAGTAATGAAATGCAAAATCGTACTGACGCTTAATAGTGCGTTGGTTAAATCTAGCACAAAAACGACAACTAGCAATGTCGTGGTCAGGGCCTAGGCAAGGAATACAATAAGAATGAAAATCCTTATGAGGTATTTGTTTCCACAAGAGATACAATTATTAACTTTTTCTGACATCGGTCTGGAGCAAGAAAATGTTTCCCCAACGGGGTACTTAGCTTTAATGAAGACTTCGGATCTGAAATTCAAATTTGAAAATCTCAGGAGTCGGCCGACTGGCACTTGGGAACTGCTTTTGCTTCGGGCACCGTGCGGCAAGAAAGACTGAAGAAAATGGCGTCGGCTGCATCTTTTATACCCCTGGCGCACTGACGTCAGGGGAGGAGGCAACAGCAACCGACGCCGGACCTAGACTTTGGAACTTGGGCCGACTGCAGGTAGCCTGCCAGCAGGATAACCCAAATTGTAATGACTGCAACAGTGAAACACGATGAACATTAGGGGCTGGGTTAGGAGATTCCATCTGGATCAAGTCATAGAATATTTTCTGTTGCTCAGACATGTCTGAGCAATCTCATTTAAAATGTTACCTCATAAGAGTAACAGTGTCCCCAAAGGTAAGGTCTTCCACAGGGGAGGCAGGTTCAGCAGAGGCTTCTTCTGGGGATCCATACCCCAGAGGGGAAGATATTTGTGAAGAGTAGTACAAAAAGTACTCTGAGGAGCCAGACATTTCCTCTTCTGCAGGATGGCTAAGAGTAGTCTCTGGCTGAATAGGCCTGGGACTAAGAACAGGTAGACTAACAATGAGGGAGATCAGGCGTAGGCCTAAGGGCCAGGAAAGCACTGTAGAGACTCTGACTGAAGGCCTGCCAGTTTGGCAAGACCTCAGGGGTTGAAGCAACATGCTTTGTTTTTCATTCTTTCTTTGCAGGTCTAACCAGCATCTGGCTGGCGGTCGGCCTTGAAGACATAGAAGGAATGCCAGAGGCCTGCTCCAGAAGCTGGTTTCCCCCTGGCGTCAATCAGGTGCCGAGATATCCTTCCCGGACACGTCATCGGCAATGGATTGTGCGGCTTCCTGGTAGGTACCCGCTTTATCCAGTGTGGCGGATGCCAGTTCCTCGGCCAAGATAACGGTGGCTACAGGCTGAGAATTGGCGGAGGGAGGCGTGGTGAAAGTAGACGGGCTTGAGGGCTTGGCCCTCCTCCTAGGTGGTTTGGATGGGGCGTCGGTAGCAGCTTCCATTCTGAGAGCGATCTGCCTAAGACACTGGTTTTCGAGGTATAGGT
The DNA here is from genome assembly GCF_019279795.1 of Protopterus annectens. NCBI lineage: Eukaryota > Metazoa > Chordata > Ceratodontiformes > Protopteridae > Protopterus > Protopterus annectens. The sequence goes on along the minus strand of NC_056740.1, from coordinate 328,743,577 downwards.
CAAGGGCCTTAAGTCGGCTAAGAAGGGTCTTAGGGATGAACGACTTACAAATGACGCAGTTTTTATAAGAGTGTTCCCTACCCAAACAAAAAAGACACTGGTCGTGGGTGTCTTCGTGGGGAATCTGGCGACGACAGTTGCACTTGCTCTTGACACTAACAGACTATAGTAAATACAAATGGACTGAAGAAAATCCCCAATGGGGTGGGTACTTTAATGCGATACTGATCCGACGTCTGCAAGTAGCAGGAACATCTGGCGTATGGCTGGTGGCTGAAAAGTTCTGAGGACTGCTGCACGCAGATGTCACTTTTATGGTCCACGTACCAAGCCTACATGTCAGACGCATCAACAAGGACTGGAAAAGCTTTGGAAAACTGGTTGAACAAGCTGGGAAGAAGGGTAAACCCACTAGTGAATACTGCAACATTGGAATAGAAGGACATCAGCAGACATTTGACTGGCGGCAGAGAAGTTCTGAGGTCTGGTGCGTGCAGACATCACTTTTTATGGCCCACAATCATCTAGCCACGTCAGACGTCCCATGCACGTTGCAGTGACTACAAACTTTTAAAGACTGGCCAGTATACCAAAGCCTTAGGTTGCTTTAAGATGCACCGTATGTCACACACATGTCCATGTCTTCCTTTTCAAAGACTACTTAAAAGACAAACAGGGATATCACACAGAACAGTATTCTCAGCACATATGTTCACAGGTGTGTACTAGGCTAATGGCCCTGGAGCCTTTACAAGCCTAGCCCATGGAAGTGCCCTGGCATCATGCCACCCGTTAGTTCCCAGTGCCTCTATCAAGTAGAGCCACTAGAGTGATCCCCGGGGTGGTGGTTGTTTGTCTTTTGGCTTTTCCCGGTTAGGGGTCGCCACAGCGGAACTCCGGTCCGCTAATGATTGGCAGTAGATTTTCACGAACGTCGAGGTGCCAGCTCAACGTCCAACCTTCAAGGAAGGCACACCCATTTACGCATGTCTTTCGAACGCCCACCCAACCGCGGGGAGGACATGCAGACTCCACACAAAAGGCATTCCCCGCACTCCAGCAGAGAATCGAACGGGAGAACCTCTTGCTGTGAGGAAACAACACTACCGCTGCACCACAGCGGATTGATAGAGTGATCCCCGGGGTGAACTTTCTATTTCCCATCCACTCATCAAGATTTCTCTTGAATAGGGCCAATGAGGTGCTCTGCTTGATATGCATGGGAAGGCTGTTCCAGAGCATGGGCAATCTCTGGGTTATGAACCTGTCCCTCCAGAATGTTCTGTTGATTGTGGTAATGAGGTTGAGGTCTCTGCAGTGTGTGGTGCAGAGGGATTGGGATTTCTTTAGATGCAGCATTTCTAACAGCTGGGTTAGACATGGCTTTGTAGGTCAAACAGAGATTGCTTCTTAGTAAACGATACGAGATAGAGAACAACTTAAGTTTTTTGAGTCTGTCCATGTAGGACATGTGTTTAAGGCCTAGGATCCTCTTTGTGAGGTACTTTTGTGGTCTTTCCAGCTGTTGCAGGTGTCTAGTGAGGTACATACCAAATATGGCAGTATACTCGATCATTGGCCTAATGAGGGAAGATTAGATCGAGATGATTACCTCTTTCTTCCTGGATGCAAAACCCTTGGTAATGAGATGTGCCACACAGAAGGATTTTCTGACCAGATTGGCAATGTGGTGGTCGAAGGAGAGGTTGCTGTCAACCTGTGTCCCCAGATCTCTTATAACATCTTCAGTGGGCTCCCATCAAAGTGGTAATTAGTGGGAACTGAGTTTTTCCCAAAGTGGATGAGAACACATTTTTTGGCATTAAGCTTAGGGCCATGGTTTCAACACCAGTCACTGGTCTCAGTGAGACCTTTCTGTAGGATGTCTACATCACCTGGGGAGTTAACAATGGCTCCCAGCTTGCAGTCGTCTGCGAACTTGGTCAACCAGAGTCCCTCCGTGTTGGCCTGGACTTCTGAGAAGTAGATGCCAAACAGGAGAGGACCCAGGACCAATCCCTGTGGGGCTCCACTCATGACTGGTTGGTAGTCTGACTTGGAGTCTGCTACTTTCAAACTGTGGGTTCCATCTGTGAGCCAATTTGCAAACCACCTAATTGATTGCCTAATTGAATGGTGAGTTTATCAACAATTCCTGAGTGAGGAATGGTATCAAAGGCCTTGGCCAGATTGAGGTAGGCTGTATGAACTGCCTTACTCTCATCCATAGCTCTGGTGACTGACTCAGAGAAGTCAACAAGGTTGAGCAGACATGATCTACCATTCACAAAATAGAGTTTGCAGATTCCCTACATGTTTGTTAATTAGGTCCACGATGAAGCACCGCATAGCCTTGCATATCAGACTTGTCTGGATAATGGGGCGATAATTCCCAGGGTCTGTAGTTGCGTTCCCTTTATGGAGAGGGATGACTGTAGCAGTGCGCCATTCGGTAGGGACAATGCCTGAGGTGAGGCTGTGATTGAACAGGGCACACACATGTGCCTAGTTCACTTTGTAGTTCATGCAGAACACATCCAGGGATTTTGTCGGGTCCCATGGAAGCTGTACTCTTGGCCTTGGATAATGCAGCTTTAACCTGTGCTGCAGTAATGCTGGATGCCTGGCATTCCTATGGTATTGTGACTGGTCCTTTGGGGGGGGGGGGGGGGTAAAGTTAGCAGTGAATCTGTCGCCAGTATGTTGGCAATATCTGCTGGCTCAGTATAGGAGGTACCATTGTGCAGTAACTCAGAGCAAACCTGGGTATTGCTGTGGAGATTCTTGATAGAACTACAGAAGGCATTCTGGTTGTTTTTAGTGTCTGCGGCAATTCTGCCTTCATAGCTGGCTTTAGAGGTTTTGATGAGGGATCTCAAGCTTTTTGAGGCTAATGAGGGAGTTTTTCCAGTCTTGGGATTTCACCTTTTTCTGCAACAGTTTCTTCATTCTGTTGTAGAGTTTATTAATGACAGGGGACCACCAGATTGTCTTCCTTTTTTTTTGGAGATCGTCTTGGTTCTGTTGGGTATGGCTAGTTACATGCATTTACGTACGTGTTCATACAGTGCATTGGTGTATGATTCAGCAGTCGTGCATCTATTTTACATTGATATGGGTGCCCTGAAGTTAGCCACCTCAGTTTTTAGTAGCCCAAAGTCAGCTTTGGAGAAGTTTTTCATGGTGGTTACCTTTGCAGGGGGTGTGGGTGAGATGTGGATTTCCATGATTAGTTTGTGGTCGGATCTAACCAGGGAGGAATTGACTGTTGGTGTAGAGCAATGGTTGCCCATGTTTGTCATAACCAGGTCAAGGATGTTGCTTCCTCTAGTGGGTGCAAGAATGAGCTGGTCCTGGGCATTGGAAATGATGAATTCCAGGAAGTGTTGGGCCAGTGTATTGGTGCATGACTAACTTTCCCAGTTGATGGAGGGGTAGTTGAATTCACCTGGTATGAGAGTGTTGGGTTGGACCCTAACAGATTCCAGGGTGCTTAGGAATGTGGAGTGAGTCTTGGAATATCGTTGGGGACCTATAGCAGGCTACGACCAGAATCGTCGTCTTAGCCAATGCTAGTTGTACCTGAAGTATCCCAGATGCAATATGCTGGGCTACTAGTCTGGAGGTGTGCACATCCTTTTTAAATATGGAGACACCACCGCCTTTGGAGCTTTGGTTCATGCTCTGGGGCCAAAAGGTGTGGAATGACTTATAGCCTTGTAGTGCAAGGTTGCTTTCTGCTGCTTTAAACCAGGTCTCTGTAACAGCACAAATGTCGATTTTTTTCCATTTTGAGGAGTGCCTCGAGCAAGTGCATCTTGAAATTTAGACTTTTAGCGTTGAGCAGCATGGCCCTCAAATTGCATTTACTTATAGCTGTTACGGTGGCAATTTGGTCTTTGGAATATCGCCTAAAAAAGGCAATATAGGGGTGGCAAGAGCCTTAGCAAGTATCCGGAAAACCCAGGGGTGACAGATGCAGGCCATCTATGGCAAAGCATCGAGGTCTGTCAATCACGTCACCCAAGCAGACAGACAATGGAAGCCCTTAGAATGACAACAGAAACGTAGCCAATTGTTGAAGTCAATAATTTTCTGTTTGTACTGCGGTATCATTCTGGGCGACGGTAAGATGCAGCTCAGGGCTAGAGAGTCATACCTGCCTGGGCCACACAATCCGAGAGCTCCTCCATGTCTCTTCATGAAGTCCAGGGAGGTGCATCTCAGGTCATTCACACCCACATATACAGTGACAGAGTCATACTTGTACTTGCTGTGGAGTGACCTGAGTGTGTATGTTATCTGTTGGACTCTGGCACCTGATAGACAGCTGACTGTTACCTTCTCTTTATTCAACTTAGTGAGTGGGACATCAGTGTGCCTCAGTATCGAGTCACCTATGATTAGTGTATTGGGCAAGCTGTTTTGCCTTAGGGGCTTAGGTTGAGGGGCACACTGTGTAGGGTGAGCTATGTGTCTTGTGGTTTTGTGCTGTGTTGTGGTGGTCGAGTGCGTTTCTGCCTTGAAGGTCTCTGCTGTTTGGGTAAATTTCTATTAAGAGCCTCTGTGAAGGTGGGTGTGTGGTTTGTGTTTTTATGTGAGAGCTGTGATGGTGGGTGTTCTGGAGGGCTGTGTGTTGCATGTGGTGTGGTGCAGGTGTTGATCTCCTCTTGACTAGCTGTTCCAGTCTTGGCTTGAGAGTGCATCGCTTCCAATTTGGATATATAAGTGCATCTCTCACAAGTCTGAGTGTTGGGAGGTAAGAGGACAGGGCTGTCTGTGTACATGAGGTAGTTGCTATGCTGCCTCAGAATGCCCAAGTTCACCAGGTTAATAAGAGAAAGCACAGGGAACTGACCTTTAGAGATGCCAGGAAGGGTGGTCATTATTACTAAGTACTGGAGCGGTTTCCTTATACATTCCTTTTACAGGAAAAATGTCATTCCAGGTGTCGGAGCCTGTACAGAGCACTGGCAAACACTTGAGGGGAAACTAATACATACACCCTGAATATTTAAGGATGAAGTATTTAGGCAGATATTCTGAAGTTGGAAATAAATCAAGTACTTACTGAAAAATAAAGTACTAGCTTGTCAAGAATGATGACAAGAGGGGAGTCGCATGAATGGCTACTGCTTGGCTGCTACTATTGCTGTTCTCAGCACAGTTTCACTTTGTTGGGAAACACTACTCTCACCAGAAGTAAAATATTAGCACCAATCCCAAGAGAAGCAGGCCATGGCCTGTTTGGTGATCCACAGTCGTGTCCCAGATGATGCAAGAGTCTTGCAGGCTTGTAAACCTTATTCTGGTAGCTGCCTCTAATAGCAACCAGACCAATCAGGTATATTGAGCGCACACACACTCGCTCTCCAACCAGAAAGAGTCAGGAATCAATGCAATCTGCTCCTGCTCTCACCAGGATCAGAGTATAAGCACAGATTCCAAGCTGTCACATACAAAGCAGTTATTAAGCTTTCTGGTTATCAGCAGTCTCCAGGAATTAATGTAACTGCACGCCTTCTCTCACCAGGAGAAAACAGAAGCACTAATCCCAAGATGACTACTGAGAAGCAAAATGTGACCTCTCCAATAACTGGTGGTCTTGCAATAGATGCTTAAAAGGGTCTATGTTAGAACAACGAAAAATCAAACTATCGAACGCTCACATTAGTGAATAATCAGGAACTCGAAATCGCTATCATGGGGGTTGCACCCCCCACTAAATATATATTCCTACTCTGCGATCGTGCTACAGTGAGTAAAGGGCAAATATTCCTATCTTCAATGTACTGCGATCCCATAAAATCAATATCAAATTCCTGATTTTTCGCTCATGTGAGCACTCGACATTTTGTGTTTTCGTTGTTCTAAAGTAGACCTGCTTAAAAGGTAAGATGAAAAAAATGGTTTATCCTAAACACTGCAGTGTGCACTGGAGGAGTTAGATGTGAAAGTAGGTAAAGTACAGTTGTGTACCTACCGTAAATGTAGATGTTAGAGTGTATTCTCTGTTGCAGTATTACACTTAAGTTATTCTGCTGGCAGGCCACCTGCAGTCGGCCTGAATTCCAAAGTCTTGGTCCGGCGTCGGTTGCTGTCACCTCTTCCCTGACGTCAGTGCGCCAGGGGTATAAAAGATGCAGCTGATGCCATTTTCTTCAGTTTTTCTTGCCCCAGATGTCAGGTGCCCCCAAAAGGGTAGGCTAAAAAGTATGCCAATAAAAATGCATGCACTAACATAAACATTACCTTCATCTACAAGCAAATACACCACATAGGTTGTATAGAATAGAGAAGTACAGATAAGTCCCAGCAGTGAAAAGGGGATGGTGGGAGGGTAACCTGGACTGCAACAGTGAATACACTCGAACATCTACATTTATGGTAGGTACACAACTGTACTATGTTCATCGTGTTTCACTGTTGCAATCATTACACTTGGGTTGAATCCCAAAGCTGAGGTTGGGTGGCTGGGTCTAAATAGAATTAGGAGTGGCTATGAGGCCCTTGCAGAACTGCAGTGGCAAAGCCTGCTCTGGATTTAGAATAATGAGGTAAGTGGTAGTGCTTTGAAAAGTGTGCACTGAAGTCCAAGTTGTAGCCTCCAAAATGTCCTTGGTTGGTACTCCTCTGAGGAAGGCTGCTGAAGTGGCTGCTGCTCTGGTTGAATTTGGCCTGATGCCCTTAGGCACTGATTTGCCATGTTGTGAAGAGCAGAAACGAATGCATTGGCCTACCCATTTTGAAATAGTCTGCTTTGAGACAGCTTTTTCTTGCGATCCTGCAGCATATGCCACTAAGAGTTGCTCAGTTTTTCTGAAAGCTTTAGTTTTGTCCAAGTAGAAGTGTAGCTGTCTGTGTATGTCCAGCGAATGCAGAAGTCTTTCCCCCTTATTCTGTGGGTTTGGATAAAAGGTAGGCAAATTAATGGTTTGGTTAAGAGCCACACTGGACACTACCTTAGACATAAATGTTGGGTTTGTCCTCAGAGAAACCCTGTCCGGATGGGAAATTATAAAAAGTTCCACCGCCATTAGTGCCTGTAACTCTGAGACCCTTCTTGCTGAAGTTATTGCTAAGAGCAGAGCTGTTTTCCATGATAAGAATTTTATCTCAGCTGTACTGGCTGGCTCAAAAGGAGGCAGTGTGAGATTTTCCAAGACAAAATTGAGGTCCCATGCAGGTATTGGCGCTCTCCTTGGAGGTCTTATGTTTTTGGCCCCTCTGAGGTACTGCCTTAGCATTGGATGTGAAAAAATAGGTGGATCCATATTATAATGAGCTGAAATGGCAGAGGCATGGATCTTAATTGATGAAAAGGATAGGTCCTTGTCCAGCATCTCAGTTAGGTATTGTAAAATCTGAGGAATATTTGGTACAAGCGTGTCAATTCCTTGTGCCTGGTTCCAGGCACAGAATCTCTTTCATTTTTCTGCATAAGATCTTCTGGTGCTGGGCCTCCTGTCCTCCAAAATAACATCCATAACTACTTTAGAGAGAGGTGTGTTCTGAATGGTTACATTATCCGCCATGCAGCCAGACTTTGGGTTCTGAGTTGGCTGTGCAGGATCTGATTGTTTTGTTGGGTTAGTAAATGAGGAATTTGAGGTAATGTCCAGGCTGGGCCTTGAGACAAGCTCTTTTGACTGGGTACCAGTGCTGGCGTGGCCAGTCTGGGGCAATCAGTATCATTTTTGGCTTCTCTTGTCTGACCTTTAGGAGTACCTTGGGGATGAGAGGCAGTGGAGGGAGGGCATATACTGTAAGGGTTTTCCAGATGAATGATAGGTCATCCACTTTCCATGCTTGTGAGTGATAAGTCCTTGTGCAGAATCTCTGTAGTTGGCAGTTGTGAGGGGAGGCAAAAAGATCTATGTCTGGGCATCTCCATTTCCTTATTATCATGCTGAAGACTTGTGGATCCAGTTTCCACTCGTGAGGATCCAAGATGTATCTGCTTAGTTCATCTGCCAGAGTATTTGTCTTTCCTGGCAGGAATTGTGCTTGCAGGTGTACCCGATAAGTCAATGCTGTGTTCCACAAAGTCATGGCTGGTCTGCAGAGGGGGTAGGAATGGGTGCCTCCCTGCTTGTTTATGTACCACATGACTGTAGTATTGTCCATCTTTATCAGCAGTTGTCCTGCATGAAGTAGATCCTTGAAGGCTGTCAGGGCATTCTGAACAGCTAGCGTTTCTGTTTGATTGATATGAAGATGCATTTGGTCCACGGGCCATGTGCCCTGAATACATTTTTCTTCCATGTGGGCCTCCCAGGCATAATCTGATGCATCTGTTGTTAGTGTCTGCCTGGCTGTGGGTAAAGTGAATAGCTGTCCCTTGTTGTGGTGAAAGGCCTGTGCCCACCATCGAAACTCCTGTTGCAGGCAGGGAATGAGGGTAATTAATGTTTCCAGGCTGTGGCAATGTTGAGTCCAAACACTTTTTAGATACCATTGTAGTTTCCTCATATGCAGTCTTGCATATGGAATTAGCAGAATGCAGGATGCCATGAAGCCCAAAGCCTGCAGAATTTTTCTTGCAGATAAAGTACAGTTTTGTACCTACCATAAATGTAGATGTTTGAGTGCTAATACAGCTGCAGTAATCACAGATGGGTTTTCAGCCGTCAGGCGGTCCCTCGGTCGGCCGAATTCCAAAGTCTTGGTCCGGCGTCGGTTGTCGTCGCTTACTCTTCTGACGTCAGGAAGGCCAGAGTATATAAGACACAGCCGACGCCATGTTCTTCAGTCTTTCTTGCCCCAGATGTCAGGTGCCCCCAAAAGGAAGGCAATACATAAGTAAAGCTTATCCACATATGCAAGCAATGCAATGTAATGCAAAATCAGTGTAAGCAAGCAAATAAAACATAACAGGATAACCCAGTCAGGAGGTATGAAGAGGTTGTTAGGCCCCATGCCCTAACCAAGAGGGAAGGAGGGAGGAACCTGTACTGCAGCTGTATTAGCACTCGAACATCTACATTTATGGTAGGTACAAAACTGTACTATGTTCATCGTGTATACAGCTGCAGTAATCACAGATGGGTAGCGTCCCAAAGCTATGCATAGGGTGGTAGGTACTATGAGGAACTGGGTTGAGCCAGAATGCCCTGCAAAACAGCAGTGGCGAAGCCTGCTCTTGTTCTGGAGTATAAGGGCAGGTGGTAGTGTTTTGTGAAGGTATGTACAGAACTCCAAGTGGCTGCCTCCAAAATATCCTTAGTAGGCACACCTCTGAGGAAGGCTGTAGAGGTGGCTGTGGCCCTGGTGGAGTGAGATCTGATACCAGTAGGGACAGATTTCCCATGATAGGAGTAACAAAATCGTATGGAGTGGCCAATCCACTTGGAAATGGTCTGTTTGGTAACTGGTTTCCCTTGAGCCCCTATGGCATAGGACACAAAAAGTTGTTCTGATTTCCTGAAGGACTTTGTTCTGTCAAAATAGTAACGTAGCTGCCTATGGATGTCTAAAGAGTGAAGCAGCCTTTCCCCTTTGTTTTGAGGGTTAGGATAAAAGGTAGGTAGGTGTATGGCTTGGTTTAAGGCTACCCTGGATACCACTTTTGGCATAAAAGATGGATTAGTACGCAGGGAAACCCTATCCTGATGGAAGATGAGGAAGGGCTGCACCGCCATGAGGGCCTGTAGTTCAGAAACCCTACGAGCTGAAGTGATGGCCAAAAGGAAAGCTGTTTTCCAGGACAAATATTGCAGATCTGTTGAGGCAGCAGGTTCAAAGGGAGGCAATGTTAATTTTTCTAGTATGTAATTAAGGTCCCAGGCTGGTATTGGTTGCTTCCTTGGAGGTCTTATATTCTTTGCCTTTCTGAGGAACTGCCGTAAGAGAGGGTGAGAGAATAAAGGAGGATCCATGTTGAATTCTGCAGAAATGGCTGAGGCGTGTATTTTAATGGAAGAAAATGAAAGTCCACTGTTCAGCAGTTCAGCTAGGTACTGTAAAACCTGAGGCAAGTTCAATTTTCTAGGGTCTTGTCTTCTTTTCTCATTCCAGCAGCAAAACCGCTTCCATTTTGCGGAGTAAGCTTTTCTTGTAGATGGTCTTCTGGCCTCCAAAATGACATCCTGCACCTCCTTGGAGAGTAGAGTCTGATGTGGTGTTAAGGAATTTTCCACGCAGCGAGGTTGAGTGTTTTCAGCTGACTGTGAAGGGTTTTGTAGCTGTTCTGCGTCAGCAGAAGAGGTATTAGAGGCAGGGACCAGGGAGGAGTGTGTGTTAGGCTCCTCAGGAGTGGATACCAGTGTTGCCTTGGCTAGTCTGGAGCAATCAGTATCATTCTCGGTTTGTCTGTTCTTGCTTTCAAAAGCACCTTGGGCAGAGGTGGGAATGCATAAACTGTCCATGTTGCCCAACTGAATGAAAGGGCGTCCACTTTCCAGGCCTTTGGATGGAAGGTCCTTGAACAAAACTTTTTCAATTGATGGTTCCTGTGGGAGGCAAAAAGATCTATGTCTGGCCTCCCCCACGCTTGGATTATCTCCGTAAACACCTGTGGATGCAGCTTCCATTCGTGTGGATCTGTCATATTCCTGCTCAGAGTGTCTGCCAGTGTGTTTTCCAGTCCTGGCAAGTACTGTGCTTGAAGTTCGATTTGTCTTTCCAGAGCCAAGTTCCAAAGAGTCATGGCTAGGTCTGCACAAGCGGTATGAGTGTGTTCCTCCTTGTTTGTTTATGTACCACATTACTGTGGTGTTGCCTGTTCTTATCAGTAATTGTCCTGGATGTAGGAAGTCCTTGAAAGCTGTAATTGCATTTATTACTGCTAGCATTTCTTTTTGATTGATGTGAAGGTGCTTTTCCTTTTGGGACCATCTGCCCTGAATGCACCTGTCCTTCATGTGCGCCCCCCAGGCGTAATCTAAGGCATCTGTGGTTATGACTTGTTTTGCTTGAGGCTTGCAGAATGGAAGGCCTGTGTTTACTTGACATGCTTGGGCCCACCATAGAAATTCCTTTTGCAGACATGGAATTATTGGTATAATTGCTTCCAAGCTGTGACTGTGTTGAGACCATAGATTTTTTAGGTACCATTGAAGTTTCCTCATATGCAGCTTTGCACATGGGATTAGAAGAATGCAAGATGCCATGAATCCCAGAGCCTGCAGGATTTTCCTTGCAGTAAGCCTGGTACTTTTTGCTAGTGTTTTGTAGTACTGAGATAATTGCCCTTGTTTTTCTGACGTAAGGTATGCCATCTGGGTGTTTGTGTCCAAGCTGGCACCCAGGAAGGTTATTCTCTGAGATGGTGTTAGCCTTGATTTCTCCTTGTTGATGGTGTATCCCAGAGAAAGCAGTAACCGTGTCGCATATGCCAGATGTTCCAGTAGTATTTGTTTGCTGTCCGCTTGGATCAGGCGGTCGTCCAGATAAGGGTAAATTTGTATCCCTTGAAGTCTGCAATAGGCAATTACTGATGCCAGGCACTGTGAATACTCTGGGCGCAGTAGATAAGCCAAAGGGCAATGCAGAGAATTGATAGTGGATTGAACCTGCAAGAAATCTGAGGTATCTTCTGCAGCTTTGTCTGATTGGGACATGCAGGTATGCCTCCTTGAGGTCCAATGTTACCAGCCAAAACTCCTTGCCCAGCATGGGAAGAAGTTGCTGTAATGTGAGCATCTTGAATTTTGTGCAGTAGAAATGTGTTTAGGATGGATAAGTCCAGAATGGGTCTCCAGTCGGTTCCTTTTCTTGGTACCAGGAAGAGTCTTGAATAAAAACCTTGACCTTGTTGGTGCGTAGGTACCTTTTGTATAGCTCTCATGTTTAGGAGCTTTGAAATTTGCAGTTGTGCCTCTACCCTTTGATTTTGTGGTAGGTTTGGCATGCCTCTCATTTTTGGAAGAGTGTGAAATTGAAATTTGTAGCCTCTGTTTATAATGTCCAGAATCCATTTGTCTGTTGTGACAATATGCCAATTGTTTGCAAATAATGCTAGTTTCCCTCCCAAAGGTGCTGCCAGCTGAGACTTGCTTGGCATGGAAATGAGGGAGTCATTGGGCTTGCTTCCTGTATTGTTGTGCACTGTCTTCACCACCTCTTGGTGCTGGAGATTGCCATTGTCTGCCTCTATATGATCCTTGTGACTGCCCTCTGCCCCTTGTGCGTCTGTATCTACCTCTTTGGGGCTTGTCAGTGGCTGGAAAAGACCAGTTTTTTGAAGGCCAATTCCTGCTAAATCGTGGTGGCTGGACCTGTAAGAAAGCTTTGACAGTTTGCATAGATTTGGCTTTTTCTTCCATTTTTCGTAGTATATCCTCAGCATTAGTACCAAAAGTACATCCTTTTGTAAAGGAGCATCAAGAAGTTTAGCTTTCACATGATCAGGCAAATTTTGTTCCCTAAGCCAGGCATGTCTGCGAATGACTGATCCTGTAGCAGCCGCTCTACTGGAGGCCTCTAGGGCATCATAACCACATTGTAAGGTGCGTTTACCCACTTGTTCCGCACTATGCATCATATCCTGTAACTCTTTTAAATCTGGTTGTTCAGGTTGAGACATTTTGGTTTTTAATTGTGATAACAGGAACTGTTGATATTTAATCATATGAAACTGGCAGTTTAAGGCCCTCATGGCTAGGGTGGCCGAGGTATATACCTTCTTACCCCACCTTTCTAGAGATCTAGATTCCCTTTCTGCAGGAAGTGGATTCTTGGCAGTGGAGGCCTTTAATCCCTTAGGGCCTTGTGAAATGGTTTCAGGGTCAGCATTATGGCCTTTGTAAAGAAATTGGTGAGAACTGGGTACTCTGTAATATCTATCAGGCTTTACTGGTGCAGGAGGCAGAGAATCAGGATTAAGACAAGCCTCCGAATAGACATCATCCAGTACCTCCAAAACAGGGGGTATAGCCAGAGGTCTGTGCTGAGGTAACCAAAGAAATTCCCTAAGTCTTTTCTTGGAATCTGAAAAGTCTTGGCCTTCCCAATGGAAGTGTTCCCTCAAGGTGTGCAAGGTTTCCCCAAAAGAAAAATCCTCAGGGGATACAGAAGGAATGGACTGTTCTGCATCCGAATCCTCAAAAGGGGAGTAAGAGTGTTCCTCTGCATCAGAATGCTCTGATAAAATGGATCCCTGATCAGAAGACGGGGATCCTTCCTCCACTCTGGGTCTCTTGTCAGGAGGGGGCTGAGAACCTCTGATGAGAGTTATTAGATCCTCAGCCATTTTAAGCATCTGTTTCTTAGGCATGGGTCTAGGAGATGGGCCTTGAGCAGCAGGCCTAGTGTGATGCCTGGCTGCTTTGGATTTAGTAAAGGCCTTAATAGAAAAAGAAGATGAAGGCCTAAATACACCATGGGTGGAGGTGGATCTGTCCACATTAGTAGGCTCGACATAAGCCGGGGCTTCGGTTGCAGTCTGGGAAAGGGCCGATGACCCAGCGGTCTCGGGTACAGAAGACACCGCCAAAGGAGTGTCGTCGGTAGTCAGGGACTGCAAAGGCATCTCGCTGAGAACCGGACCACGTGTAGCCTGTTTCGGCGTGGTGTCGGTAGAGACAGCGGGCCTCGCGTGTCGGTCTTTTTCCTTGCGTTTTTTGGATAAAATGGTAGTCGGAGAGTCCGACGACATTTTATAGTCAAAAGCTCTACCAAAAAAGTGTTGGGCGAACTCCGCCCGACGCTTGATAGTGCGTTTATTGAAGGTAGCGCAAAAGCGACAGCCCGAGACGTCGTGGTCTGGGCCCAAACAAGGTATGCAAAGGGAATGGAAATCCTTATGCGGTATTTGCTTCCCACAAGAAATACAATTATTAACTTTCTCTGACATCGGTCTGAGGCAAGAAAAGTTTCCCCAACGGGGTACTTAGCTTTAATGAAGACTTCGGTTCCAAATATTTTCGTAAATCAGGAGCTGGCTGACCGGCACTTGCGAACTGCTTCTGCTTTGGGCACCGCGCGGCAAAAAAGACTGAAGAACATGGCGTCGGCTGTGTCTTATATACTCTGGCCTTCCTGACGTCAGAAGAGTAAGCGACGACAACCGACGCCGGACCAAGACTTTGGAATTCGGCCGACCGAGGGACCGCCTGACGGCTGAAAACCCATCTGTGATTACTGCAGCTGTATGCACGATGAACATCTGGGTCTTTGTTGCCAACATTTCGAATTAAGAAGTCAGTTGCCTTTGTTTGTCTGGCGTGAGATAAGCCATCTGGGCAGTTGTATTTAAGCTTGCATCCAGGAATATTATCTCTTGAGAGGGTATCAGTTTTGATTTCTTTTCGTTCACTGTGTACCCTAAGCAAATTAGTAATCTTTTTACAAACGCCAGATGCTTTAGTAGAATGTCCTTGTTCTCTGCTTGAATAAGGCAGTCATCCAAGTAAGCATATATTTGAATTCCTCTGTCTGCAAAAAGCAAATACTGGTGCCAGGCATTTTGTGAAGACCCAGGGCGCAGCAGATAAGCCAAAGGGCAGTACAGAGAATTGGTAGTGCACTGAGCCCACTATGAATCTGAGGTATCTTCTGCAAGATTGTCTGATTGGGACATGCAGGTATGCGTCTTTTAGGTCCAAAGTTACAAGCCAAGCCTCCTTGCCCAGCATGGGCAGAAGCTGCTGCACAGTCAACATTTTGAATTTTGGAATGTCCAGAAAAGTGTTTAGAATAGACAAGTCCAGTATTGGTCTCTAGGCTTTGTCCTTTCTGGGTACTAAGAAAAGTCTTGAGTAAAAGCCTTGTCCCTGCTCTTGCTGTGGTACTCGCTGAATGGCCCTCAGGTCCATGAGGGATGAAAGTTGCTTTTGTGCCTCTGCCCATAGATTGTGTGGCAGGTCTGGCATACCTTTTGCCTTTGGCAGGGTGTGAAAGCGGAACCTGTAGCCCTGAGACACTATATTCAAGACCCACTTGTCCTGGGTGATCATGTGCCAATTTTGTGAAAAAAGTGCTAGTTTTCCCCCTAAGGGGGGTTGCCAAAAGATAAATGCTTGGTACTGGCAGTGGAAAGTCATTGAGACTGTTGCCTATATTGGTGTGATTTGTCTTCTCCGCTTTTGGAGGCAGAAGCACCCCATTGTTTAGGCCTGTATAAGCCTTGGGGCTGGGATATGTCTCTAGGGCATCTGTATCTACCTCTTTGTGGCCTGTCTGACACTGGAAAGGACCAAATTTTTGAAGGCCAGTTCCTGCTAAATCTGGGTGGCTGTACCTGTAAGAAATCCTTAACTATCTGCATAGATTTCGCTTTATCCTCCATTTTCTTCAACAACTCTTCTGCCTTAACACCAAACAAAGTATCATGCTGTAATGGAGCATCCAATAATTTTGCTTTAACATGATCAGGCAAATTTTGTTCCTTTAACCAAGCATGTGTCCTAATGATGGAACCCATAACAGCGGCCCTGCAAGAGGCCTCCAGTGAATCAAAACCACATTGAAAAGTATGCTTTCCTACTTGTTCAGCTGCATGCAATAAATCCTGCATTTCCTTGTTTTCTGGACATTCAGCATTTGTCAACATTTTCTGTTTTAGCAGCGACATTAAGTAGCAGAAGTGTAAACCTTTTCCCCCCATCTGTCCAGTGCCTTTGAATCCTTATCAGAGGGGACAGGGTTTTTTGCAGTGGAAGCCTTGACCCCTTTGGGACCCTGAGAAATAGTTTCTGGGTCAGCAGCAGGGTTTTTATATAGAAATTTAAGAGAATCTGGAACCCTGTAGTATCTGTCCGGCTTAACAGGTGCAGGGGGTAAAGAGTCAGGAGACAGGCCGGACTCTGAAAATACATCCATCATCTACAATGTCTAGAACAGGTGTAATAGCAAGAGGTCTGTGCTGAGGTAGTAAAAGAAAGTCTCTGAGACTTTTCTTCGATTCTGAGTAATCTTGGCTCTCCCAGTGAAAGTGCTTCCTCATGGTATGCAGGGTTTCCCCAAAAGAATAATCCTCAGGAGGAGATGCTGAAGGGATAGATTCTTCAGCATCAGAATCCTCATAGGGAGGAAGAGAGTATCCCTGTTCAGAAGAGGAGTCAGTGGAAATTGAAACCTGATCTGAAGATTCATATTCTGTCTCTTGCCTAGGCTTCTTATCAGGAGGGGGATGGGAACCCCTGATCAACGTAATTAGGTCTTCGGCCATTTTAAGCATCTGTTTTTTAGGCATGGAAGTCTGTCCAGGAGAATGCTGTACTTGTTTCTTTGTCTTTATAGGTGCTTTAGTCTTTGCCTTTGAAGCTGAGGTTGGCTTTACATATAACTGTGTAGGTCTGAAAACACACTCAGAAGCTGATGCTTGCTCAGCGGCTCCGGACCCATCTGAGGAAATAGTTTCTGAGCGTCCAATACCTTGAGTTTCTAGAGGTCTAGTTGGCTCCACGTGGGAGTTGGAAGCGGCCTGTGGCTCTGACGTAGCGGGCGTCAGGGGATGCGAAAGCGCCTCACTGAGAATTGGCGAACCGGTGACTGGCCTAGTGGAAGCCTCGTCGTCAGTTTTGGACCTCGGATGCCTGTCCCTTTCCTTGAGCTTTTTATAAACTTTGGTCGTCGGCTGTTCCGACGGCATTATATAATTAAATCTTCGGCCAAAGTAATGAAGGGCAAAATCGTACTGACACTTAATAGTGCGCTGGTTAAATCTAGCACAAAACCGACAGCTAGCAACGTCGTGGTCAGGGCCTAGGCAAGGAATACAGTAAGAATGAAAATCCTTATGAGGTATTTGCTTCCCACATGAAATACAATTGTTAACTTTTTCTGACATCGGTCTGGAGCAAGAAAAAAGTTTCCCCAACGGAGTACTTAGCTTTAATGAAGACTTCAGATCTGAAATTCGATTTTGAAAATCTCAGGAGTCGGCCGACCGGCACTTGCGAACTGCTTTTGCTTCGGGCAACGTGCGGCAAGAAAGACTGAAGAAAATGGCGTCGGCTGCATCTTTTATACCCCTGGCGCACTGACGTCAGGGAAGAGGCGACAGCAACCGACGCTGGACCAAGACTTTGGAATTCAGGCCGACTGCGGGTAGCCTGACAGCAGGATAACCCAAGTGTAATGACTGCAACAGTGAAACACGATGAACATCTTAAGTTTTAACTGTCTAAAAAGTTAAGTATTAGTGGAGAGTCACTATTTTTAAAACAGCAAGATAGATTGAAAGGGGGTGGTCACTTTTGTATTCTGCTACTATAGAATAAAGTAGAACGGCCAATAAATTTAAATAGTTGAAGGGGAGTCTGTCTCTCTCTTTCTTTTGGCTTTTCCCAGTTAGGGGTTGCCACAGCGGAACTCCGGTCCGCTAATGATTGGCAGTAGAGTTTTATGTGCTGGCTTGCCGGGCCTAACGCACAACCTTCAACGAAGGAACACCCATTCACGCAAGTCGCCACACAGAAGACGCTCTGAGAATCGAACGGGTTGAGGGGAGTGATTTCGCAAAATGATAATTTTGTGCTTACTCATACCAGCCAGTAAAAGCAGAGTGGAAATGAGATATATAGTCAAATTGACATAACGGGCAGCCAACTAGAAAGACAGTGGTGTTTAACAATGCAACAGTAACCGGGTGGAAGGGTGGGAAAAATTTCTGTCAGACTCACAAGAGACAGAGCTGTGATCTCTCCAAGTTTTAATATGCATTTAAAAGCAGAATACAAGTAAAACACAGTGTAAAGAAAACAAACAGTATACAAAATAGAAAAAGGCAATAAAGTAATACAAAATACAACAAATAAACTAACCTTTCCCTCACAGTACTGTAGCAGAGTCTGGGCGAGACTTTCCAGTAAAAGCCATGAACTTTTTTTCCTGCTGTGATCCATTAATCACAGCAGCAAACGGCTCAAATTTGCTACTTTGACAGAGACAAACGGAAGATGTTTAGGGGGAGGGGAAAAGTACAGTTGGGTACACTTACCATAAATATAGATGTTAGAGTGTATTCACTGTTGCAGTCATTACATTTGGGTTATCTGCCTGGAGGTAGCCCTCATTCTTGGATTCATGTGTGTACCTACCATAAATGTAGATGTTTGAGTGTTTACCTTGCTGCAGTCATCACACTTGGGTTATCTGCCTGGAGGTAGCCCTCAGTCTTGGATTCATGTGTCGGATACTGTCTCTTCTTCCATGACGTCAGGTCGTCAGGGGTATAAAAAGTACAGATTTGTACCTACCATAAATGTAGATGTTCGAGTGTTCACCTTGCTGCAGTCATCACACTTGAGTTATCCTGCCGTCAGGCGGTCCCCGCAGTCGGCCTGAGTTCCAAAGTCTTGGTCCGGCGTCGGTTGCTGTCGCTTCTTCCCTGACGTCAGTGCGCCAGGGGTATATAAGAGGCATCCAACGCCATTTTCTTCAGTTTTTCTTGCCCAAGATGTCAGGTGCCCCCAATAGGTAGGCAATATATATATATTGCTATATAAAAATGTACATATAAAAATAAAACAATACCTTCAGGCACAAGCAAATACACCACAGAGGTTGTATAGGACAGAATGCTATAGATAAGTCCAGCTAGTTCAGAGGGGATGGAGGGATGGTAAACTGGACTGCAGCAGGGTGAACACTCGAACATCTACATTTATGGTAGGTACAAAACTGTACTATGTTCATCGTGTTACCCTGCTGCAGGCATCACACTTGGGTTGAATCCCAAAGCTAAGGATGGGTGGTGGAGTTAAACAGGGTTAGAAGAAGCTAGTAGGCCCTGCAAAACTGCAGTGGCAAAACCAGCTCTAGTCTTAGAATATAGAGGTAAGTGATAGTGTTTGGTGAAGGTGTGCACTGAACTCCAAGTTGCAGCTTCCAGAATATACTTGGTTGGCACCCCCCTGAGAAAGGCTGCTGATGTAGCTGTAGCCCTGGTGGAGTGGGACCTAATGTTAGCAGGTACCGGTTTCCCATGATGCGTGTAGCAGAAATGTATACAATGTACTATCCATTTTGAAATGGTCTGTTTTGAGATAGCTTTTCCTTGTGATCCTGCAGCATAGGCTACAAAGAGCTGGTCAGATTTTCTGAAAGCCTTAGTTTTATCCAAGTAGTAACGCAATTGCCTGTGAATGTCCAAAGAGTGCAGGAGTCTTTCTCCTTTGTTCTGGGGATTTGGGAAAAAGGTGGGCAAATGAATGGTTTGGTTAAGGGCCACACTGGATACCACCTTTGGCATAAAGGAAGGGTTAGTTCGTAGAGAGACTCTGTCTTGATGAAAAATGAGGAAAGGCTCCACTGCCATTAGTGCCTGTAGCTCTGAGACTCTTCTAGCTGAAGTTATTGCTAGTAGCAGGGCAGTTTTCCATGAAAGAAATTTTAAATCAGCTGAAAAAGCTGGTTCAAAGGGCGGCAGTGTAAGCTTTTCCAGAACAAAGTTGAGATCCCAAGTAGGTGTTGGTGCTCTCCTGGGCGGTCTTATGTTCTTAGCCCCACTGAGGTACTGTCTTAGGAGTGGATGTGAAAATAAAGGAGGATCCGTGTTGTAATGAGCTGAAATTGCTGAGGCGTGGATCTTAATAGATGAAAAGGAAAGTCCTTTGTGCAACATCTCAGTTAAATATTGTAGAATCTGAGGAATGTTGGGATCAAGGGGATTTTGGCCTTTAGCCTGGTTCCTGGCGCAAAATCTTTTCCATTTGTCTGAATAGGTTTTCCTGGTGCTGGGCCTCCTGGCCTCCAGAATGACATCCATAACAGCTTTGGATAGAGGTGCTGGCTGGTTGTTTAGGTAATTTGCCATGCAGCCAGGTTTAAAGTCTTGAGCTGGCTGTGTAGAATCTGATTGTCTCGCTGGGTGAGCAGGTGAGGAATTTGTGGTAAAATCCATGGTGGGCCGTGGGCCATGTTCCTTAGAAATGGATACCAATGCTGGCATGGCCAGTCTGGTGCAATGAGTATCATTTGTGGCCTCTCTAATCTGACTTTCAGTAGTACCTTTGCTAGAAGAGGCAGTGGAGGAAAGGCATGCACTGCTAATGTTTTCCAACTGAATGAGAGGGCGTCCACTTTCCAAGCTTGTGGGTGGAATGTCCTTGTGCAAAATTTTTGAAGTTGGTAGTTGTGGGGGCTTGCAAACAGATCTATGTCTGGGCATCCCCATTTTTGAGTTATCATTGCAAATACTTGTGGATCTAGTTTTCACTCGTGGGGATCCATGATGTTTCTGGTTAGGTCATCTGCCAATGTGATTTTCTTTCCTGGCAGGAATTGTGCTTGTAGTTGAACTTGGTAAGACATTGCTGTGTTCCACAAGGTCATTGCTTGCCTGCATAGAGGGTAGGAATGTGTGCCCCCTTGCTTGTTTGTGTACCACATTACTGTGGTATTGCCCGTCTTTATTATTAGTTGTCCTGGGTGTAAGAGGTCCTTGAAAGCTGTTAGGGCATTCTGTACTGCTAGCATTTCTTTTTGATTGATATGCAGATGCCTTTGATCTGTAGTCCATTTGCCCTGAATGCACTGTCCTGCCATGTGTGCTCCCCAGGCATAGTCCGATGCATCTGTTGTCATAGTTTGCCTGGCTGTGGGTAAGGTGAAAGGCTGACCCTTGTTGAGGTGACATGCCTGTGCCCACCATAGAAACTCCTGTTGAAGGCAGGGAATGAGTGGTATCAGTTTCCAAGCTGTGGCTGTGCAGAGTCCATACGCTTTTCAGGTACCATTGTAATTTCCTCTTATGCAGTTTTGCAGATGGTATTAGTAGTATGCAAGATGCCATGAATCCCAAGGCCTGCAGAATTTTTCTTGCAGGGAGTTGGGTCTTTGTTGCCATTATTTTGAAGTACTGAGTCAGCTGTTGTTGCTTGTCTGGCGTGAGATAAGCCATCTGGGCCGTTGTATTCAAGCTGGCACCCAGGAATATTATGTTTTGTGAGGGCACTAGTTTTGATTTCTTTTCGTTTACTGTGTACCCTAGGCAACTTAGAAGGTGTTTGACAAACGCCAGATGCTTTAAAATAATGTCCTTGCTTTCTGATTGATAAAGGCAGTCATCCAGGCATGGGTATATTTGAATTCCTCTTTGCCTGCAGTATGCAATTACTGGTGCCAGGCATTTTGTGAAGACCCTGGGTGCAGCAGATAAGCCAAAGGGCAGTGCAGAGAATTGATAATGGGTTGAACCTGCAATGAAGCGGAGGTATCTTCTGCAATTTTGTCTGATAGGGACATGCAGGTATGCCTCCTTGAGGTCCAACGTTACTAGTCAAGCATTCTTGCCCAGCATGGGAAGAAGCTGCTGTAGTGTTAGCATCTTGAATTTTGGTACTTGCAGATAGGTGTTCAGAATTGAAAGATCCAGAATGGGTCTCCATGCTTTGTCCTTTCTTGGGACTAGAAAGAGTCTTGAGTAAGATCCTTGTCCTTGCTCCTGTGTAGGTACCTGTTGAATGGCTCATGTCCATGAGAGCTGTAATTTGTTTTTGTGCCTCTGCCCATTGATTTGGTGGCAGGTTTGGCATTCCTTTTATCCTTGGCTATGAAAGTGGAATCTCTATCCTTGTGAGACAATGTTTAGGACCCATTTGTCTTTTGTGATGATGTGCCAGTTGTCTGCAAAAAGTGCTAATTTTCCTCCCAAGGGAGCTGCCAAGAGAGATTTGCTTGGTAGTTTGAGGGTTGAGTCATTGTGTTTGTCTTCTGCTAGCTTGGGGCCTGTCTTCTCCTCCTTTCTGGGTAGCAGTACCCCATTGGCGAGGTTTGTAAGGGCCTTGTGACTGACCTCTGCCCCTTGGGCGTCTGTATTTGCCCCTCTGTGATCTGTCAGAAGCTGGAAAGGACCAGTTTTTTGTTGGCCAATTTCTGCTGAAACGAGGGGGTTGTACCTGTAAAAAAAACCTTGACCGTCTGCATAGACTTTGCCTTATCCTCCATTTTCTTTAAGACCTCTTCTGCTTTGACACCAAATAATACATCCTGCTGTAAAGGTGCATCCAATAATTTTGCTTTAACATGATCAGGTAGGGTTTGTTCTTTTAACCAAGTATGTCTACGTATGACAGACCCAGTAACAGCTGCTCTGCAAGAAGCTTCCAATGAATCAAATCCACATTGTAAAGTATGTTTGCCCACCTGTTCAGCTGCATGCAACAGATCCTGCATTTCCTTGAATTCAGACTATTCAGAATGTGTGCTCATTTTTTGTTTTAATTGAGACGTTGGGAATTGCTGATATTTCAGCATCAGAAACTGACAATTTAATGCTCTCATAGCCGGAGTAGCTGAGGTGTATATCTTCTTTCCCAATCTATCTAGGGCTCTGGAATCCCTTTCAGAGGGCACAGGATTTTTAGCCATAGAAGCTTTAGCCCCTTTGGGACCCTGGGAAATTGTTTCTGGGTCAGCCACAGGGCTTTTATAAAGGAATTTGTGTGAGTCAGGTACTCTGTAGCATATGTCTGGTTTGGCTGGAGCAGGAGGTAGAGAGTCTGGATTTAGACTAGACTCCAAGTAAACATCATCCTCAATGTCTAAAACTGGAGGGATAGCAAGTGGTCTGTGCTGGGGTAGTAAAAGGAACTCTCAGAGCCTTTTCTTAGAATGGAGTAGTCCTGGCCTTCCCAGTGGAAATGTTCCCTCATGGTATGTAAAGTTTCCCCAAAGGAGTAGTCTTCAGGGGGAGATGCTGAGGGAATGGAGTCTTCAGCATCAGTCTCTTCATAAGGGGGAAAAGCATAATCCTGTTCCTCAGAAGAATCTGAGGAAATAGAAACCTGGTCAGAGGAAGCATAATCCTCCTCTTGTCTTGGTCTTTTACCTGGAGAGGGATGGGAACCCTTGATTAGGGTAATCAAATCTTCAGCCATCTTAAGCATCTATTTCTTAGGCATGGGGCCTTGAACTGGAGACTGATGTACAGTCTTTTTTGGTTTTAATGGAGTTTTAAGCTTTGCATAAGATTTAATGGTGAGTGTAGTCGGTCTGAAGACACCTTCTGGAACCGAAGGTGTTTCTACTGCACCGGGATCTCCTTCTGCTCCGGTGTTGGAAGGGCCTAATGAAGATGGCTGCGACGGCCTAGTATACTCCGCTTGAGAATCCAAAGCTGTCTGGGGTTCCAATTCTGCGGTCATCAGGGGCTGTGTAGGCGCCTCACTGAAAACTGGAGAACCAGCGACAGGCCCAGCAGAGGCCTCGAAGTCTGGCTTGTTCCTAGGCTGCCTGTCCTTATCCTTGCGTTTTTTATGCATGCCGGTCGTTGGCTGCTCCGACGGCATGATATAATTAAATTTCCTACCAAAGTAATGTCGTGCGAAGTCAAAACGGCATTTGATAGTTCGTTTATTAAACCTAGCACAAAACCGACAACCTGTGATGTCGTGGTCTGGGCCTAGGCAAGGAATACAATAAGAATGGAAGTCCTTATGAGGTATTTGCTTCCCACAAGAAATGCAATTGTTAACTTTTTCTGACATCGGACTGAGGCAAGAAAAGGTTCCCCAACGGGGTACTTAGCTTTATTGAAGACTTTGGACTGAAATTCGATTTGAAAATCTCAGGTGTCGGCCGACCTGCACTTGCGAACTGCTTCTGCTTCAGGCACCGCGTGGCAAGAAAGACTTAAGAAAATGGCGTTGGATGCCTCTTACATACCCCTGGTGCACTGACGTCAGGGAAGAAGCGACAGCAACCGACGCCAGACCAAGACTTTGGAACTCAGGCCGACTGCGGAACCGCCTGACGGCAGGATAACCCAAGTGTGATGACTGCAGCAGGGTAACACGATGAACATCATGCAGCCGACACCATTACATCAGTTTTTCTTGCCCCAGATGTCAGCTGCCCCCACAATGGGAAGCAATTATATGTTGTTATACCTCCAACAAAAAGCAAATACACCATAAAGCACAAATACACCAAACAAGAAGGAAAGGTAGAGCCAAGAGACGTCTGGGGGCTGGAGGGAGGGTAACCAGGACTGCAACAGTGAATACACTCTAACATCTACATTTATGGTAAGTGTACACAACTGTACTATGTTCTTCGCGTTTCACTGTTGCAGTCATTACATTTGGGTAGCTTCCCAAATATAAGGAAGGGAGGAGGCAGTTAGAGAGCATTATGACAGCTATTAAGCCCTGCAAAACTGCAGTGGCAAAACCAGCTCTGGATTTAGAAAAAAAAGGCATGTGGTAATGCCTGGTGAAGGTATGAACAGAGCTCCAGGTAGCAGCTTCTAGGATGTCCCTGGTAGAGACCCCTCTGAGAAAGGCTGTAGAGGTAGATGCAGTCCTGGTGGAATGTGATCTTATCCCGTGGGGTAGGTTTTCCATGGTGCTTATAGCATAAATTAATGCAATGGGCTATCTTATCCCCTGTGGGGTAGGTTTTCCATGGTGCTTAAAGCAGAAATGAATGCAATGGGCTATCCATTTAGAAATGGTTTGCTTTGAGATGGCCTTCCCCTCTGCCCCTGCAGCAAAGCCAGCTAGCAGCTCTTCAGATTTCCTGAGAGGCTTAGTCCTGTCCAAATAAAATCAAAGTTGTCTGTGCATGTCCAAAGAGTGCAGCATTCGTTCTCCCTTGTTTTGTGGGTTAGGGAAAAGGGTAGGCAAATGAATGGACTGACTTAGAGCCACACTAGACACCACCTTGGGCATAAAGGAAGGATTGATCCTGAGGGAAACCCTGTCTGCATGGAAGATAATGAAGGGCTCCACTGATATGAGGGCCTGTAATTCAGACACTCTTCTTGCTGAAGTGATGGCTAGTAGGAAGGCTGTTTTCCAAGAAAGGAATTTCAATTCTGCAGTTGCAGCTGGTTCAAATGGAGGGAGAGTGAGCTCTTCCAAAACAAAGAGAAGGTCCTAGGCTGGAGCAGGGGCTCGCCTGGGGGGGGGGGTCTTACATTTTTAGCCCCTCTGAGGAATTGCTTTAACAGGGGGTGAGAGAAGAGGGGTGGTTCAGTATTATAATGTGCTGAAATTGCAGAGGCATGACTTTTAATTGATGAGAAGGATAGGCCCTCGTGGAACATTTCTGTTAAGTACTGAAGAATATGAGGTAAACTGGGCACTGTAGTGCCCCATACCCTGGGTCTGGTTCCAGGAACAGCATCTTTTCCACTTTTCAGCATAGGATTTTCTAGTACTAGGTTTCCTTGCTTCCAGAATGACATCTAGCACCTGCTTACTGAGGGATGCTACTGGAGAGCTCAAGGAACTAACCAGGCTGCAAGGTTCAGGGTTTGAAGCTGAGGGAGCAGAATCTGGGCTGCCTGCTGGGACAGCAGGGAAGGTTGTCTGAGGTAGGTTTCATGGATCCAGCAGGATCATACTGCGCAAGAGGGGGTACCAGTGCTGGCGAGGCCAGTCTGGTGCAATCAGTGTTGTCCTTGGTTGGTCCTGTTTGATCTTTAGCAGAACTTTGGAGAGGAGAGGCAGAGGGGAGAAAGGCATAAACTGAGAGGTTTTCCCAGGTGAAGGACAGGGCATCCACTTTCCAAGCTTGTCTGTGAGGAGTCCTTGTGCAGAATTTGTCCAATTGGTAGTTCTGAGGGAAGGCAAACAGGTTTACCTCTGGAGTCCCCCATTTGTTCCTCAAGAGGTTGAATATTTTTGGTTCCAGTTACCATTCATGTGGGTCCATGAGATTTCTGCTTAGGTCGTCTGCCAGTGAATTTAGCTTGCTTGGCAGGAATTGAGCTTGCAGGTGCACTTGGTAGCTCAAGGCTGTGTTCCACAGAGCCATGGCTGGTCTGCAGAGTGGGTAGGAATGGGTTCCCCCTGCTTGTTTATGCACCACATAACTGTGGTGTTGTCTGTCTTTACCAATAATTGTCCTGGAAGGATGTGGTCTTTGAAGGCGGTCAGGGAATTCTGTACAGCTAACATTTCTTTTTGGCTGATATGCAGGTGCATCTGTCTCGGGTTCCATTTGCCCTGAATGCACTATCCTGCCAAGTGAGCCCCCCATGCATAGTCTAAAGCGTCTGTTGCTAGGGTTTGGGCGGGAGGGGGTAGAGTGAATGGGAGCCCCTTGTTGTGGTAGCAGGCCTCTGCCCACCAAAGGAACTCTGTCTTTATACAAGGAATGATTAGGAATCATTGATTCCAGGTCCTGAGAATGTTGACACCCATAGGCTTTTTAGATACCATTGTAGTTTCCTCATATGGAATTAGTAGAATGCAAGAGGCCATGAACCCCAGGGCTTGCAGGATTTTCCTTGCAGATAGCTGGGTCTTTGTGGCCAGTAGTTTGTAGTAGGTTGTCAAATAAACTTGTTTCTCTAGAGTGAGGAAAGCCATCTGGGAAGTTGTATTCAAGCTTGCTCCCAGGAATACAATGTGTTGCCAGGGTACCAGGTGAGATTTCTTTTTATGGTGTACCCCGGTGAGTTTAGAAGTTTCTTTACGAATGCCAAATGTTTTAATAGCAATTTCTGGCTTTCTGCCTGAATAAGGCAATTGCTCAAGTATGGGTATATATGAATATTTCTCTGCCTGCAAAATGCAATGGCTGGAGCTAGATACTTTGTGAATACCCTGGGCGCAGTAGATAAGCCAAAGGGAAGTGCAGAGAACTGATAGTGCATGGAGCCTGCCCTGAAGCGTAGGTATTTCCTGCCAGATTCTCTTACTGGAATGTGCAGGTAAGCTTCCTTTAAGTCTAATGTTGCCAATCAGGCATCTTTGCCTAGCATAGGAAGCAGCTGTTGAAGTGCTAGCATCCTGAATTTTGGAATTACCAAAAAAGTATTCAGAATAGAGAGGTCCAGGGTAGGATGCAAGAAGCTGTCTTTTCTGGGAACCAGGAAAAGTCTTGAATAAAAGCCTTGTCCCTTTTCATCTGCTAGGACAGGTTGAATAGCCCTGATACTTAGAAGAGACAGAACCTGCTGTTTAGCCTCTGCCCACTGATTTGGGGGTAGGTCTGGCCAACCATATGGGGTTGGAAGGGTGTGGAAGTGGAATCTTTATCCTTGGGAAATTATATTCGAAACCCATTTGTCCTGGGTAATGAGTTCCCAGTTTTTTGCATGCAGTGCGAGCTTTCCCCCTAAGGGAGGAGGCAGTTGAGCAGGGCTTGGAAGAGTTGAGGTTAAGTCAGTGTGACATTTTTCCATAGGGGGGTGTCTTACTACTTCCAGCTTTGGAAGTGGGAGCCCCCCACTGCTTAGGTCTGTGTGTACCTTGAGATTGTAGCCTAGGTGGTCTGCTGTTCCTGGGTTTGGACTGAGAAGGCCTGGAAGAGACTGGAAAGGACCAATTCTTAGAAGGCCAATGCCTACTAAATCTGGGAGGATGTTCTTGCAGGAAATCTTTAACAGTCTGCATAGATTTAGCTTTTCCTCCATCTTTTTAAGAACTACTTCTGCTTTGTTGCCAAACAGGCGGTCTTGGTTTAAGGGAGCATCCAGTAATTTAGCTTTAACATGATCTGGCAAGTTTTGCTCCTTAAGCCAAACATGCCTTCTAAGTACAGACCCAGTAACAGCAGCCCTGCAAGATGCTTCTAAAGAGTCAAAACCACATTGCAAAGTATGTTTACCAACTTGTTCAGCAGAATGCATTAAATCCTGTAATTCTTTATGTTCAGCACAGTCAGGAATCAACATAATTTTCTGTTTAAGTAATCCCATAATATGCTGCTGATACTTTAACACATGAAACTGGCAATTTAAGGCCCTAATGACCAAAGTAGCAGAAGTATATACCTTCTTCCCCCATCTGTCCAAGGCCCTGGAATCTCTATCAGAGGGGGTAGGGTTTTTGGCAGCAGTAGCCTTGATGCCTTTTGGTCTTTGGGAAATGGTCTCTGAATCCACAGTAGGATTCTTGAAGAGGAACTTGTGAGGGTCATGTACTCTAATACCTGTCAGGTTTTCTGGGAGCTGGAGGTAAAGAATCTGGGGCCATGCTAGATTCCATGAAGGCATCATCTACAATGTCCAGAACAGGAGGGATAGCTAAAGAACTGTGTTGAGGGAAGAGTAAGAATTCCCTAAGCCTCTTTTTGGAGTCAGAGTAATCTTGGCTTTCCCAGCGGAAATGCTCCCTAAGAGAGTGCAAGGTTTCACCAAAAGAAAAATCTAATGGAGGGGAAGCAAAGGGAATGGAATCCTCAGCATCAGAATCCTCATACGTGGATAAGGGCAAATCCTGGTAATTAGAAGAAAGAGAAATTTCAGAATCCTGTTCAGAAGAATCAGAAGGAAAATCAGTTCTCGGTCTCTTAGAGGGGGAAGGCTGGCTTCCCCTAATTAAAGTAATAAGGTCTTCAGCCATTCTAAGCATTTGTGCTTTAGGCATATGGGTCTGACCATGCGGTTTGGACGTCTGTTTTCTGGGCGTGGGTCGAGTTTTAGGCCTTGAAGAAGATGGCGCTGGTTTGAAATGCAAATCTGTAGGCCTGAATACACCCTCAGAAGCCGGTGCCTGCACAGCGGCTCCGGACCCATCCAAGGTAGAGACATCTGCAGGTTCCATAGTTGAAGCATCTCACAGCATACCGGACTCCGAATCGGTCTCAGTAGAGACCTGCGAATCTGAAGTGGCGGGTATAGAGTACCGGCGAACTGGCGACTAGCTTAAGAGAAGCGTTGTCGGCAGTTTTGGACCTATGTGGTCTGTCTCTGTCTTTATCTTTACATTTTTTTGGAATGTCGATAGTCGGGTGGCTTACCAAAGCCATTTCTGGATAGTTAAACCAAGTACCAAAATAATTTGCTGCAAAAATAGACCGACGACGAATAGTTCGGGGGTTGAATCAGGCACAAAACCGACAGCGAGGGATGTCAGGGTCTGGGCCTAAGCAAGGAATGCAGTATGAATGAAAATCTTATTGAGATATTTGCTTTCCACATGTAATACAATTGTTAACTTTTTCTAACATCGGTTAAGACCAAGAAAAAGGATCCCCAATGGGGTACTTAGCTTTTTTGAAGACTTCGGTTCTGAAACTCGAAAACAAAAATTTCATGAGTTGGACGAGCGCCACTTGCGAACTGCTTCGGGCACCACGCAGCAAGAAAGTGATGTAATGGCGTCGGTGCATGTTTTATACCCCTGACGACCTGATGTCATGGAAGAAGAGACAGCATCCGGATGCAGGAATTCAAGACTTCGATATTCAGGCCGGCTGAGGGCTACCTGCAGGCAGATACCCCAAATGTAATGACTGCAACAGTGAAACACTAAGATTATCCAAAAACCCAATGGGTTACTTAGCTTTATTGAGACGTCTGATGAGAAGGAGCAAACAGACGCGTGTTGGTCTGTGGCTGAAAAGTTCTGAGGATTGTGCATGCAGACATCACAATTAAGGCCCCTGGTTTATGGCCTTACGTGTGACGGTCCCACACCGATGCAACAGCCAAGCTCAAGCTTTTGTATTGGAGCCGACGTACAAGTCGCCTGAGGGCAGGAAATCCCACAACAAGAGTACTGCAACATAGGAATAGAAGGACACATACATATGTAAACACACACACACACAGTCTGTTCTGCTTTCATGCACACATTCACTCACACGCAGACAGAAACACACACTTTTCCCATTTCATTTATTTTTATTTTACACTTGCTAAACAGCAAAGGTGCTGATTAACGACTGTAAAATAATGGGTTGATCGATCTCTCTGTTCAGTGTCTCATACACACATACACACACACTTCTGCTTTCACACATACATACATTCTGCTTTCATGCACACATTCACTCACATGCAGAGAGAAGCAAACACATATACATACACACATTCACTTTTTTGTTTCACTCCCTGTCTAAAAGTTTCTGTGTAGCTCTGTACCAAATGATCCATGGCCTGGTACCGTCTGCTGCCCGGTGGTTGGGGACCACTGCTCTAACAGACTGAACACCATGGTATTCATAAAGGGGAAAATAAGAGATGGGTATCAAGGTACCAGAAACAAGACAGTAGAAAGTCTGGAGCTAAAAAGGGGGGAAAAGACTAAGGGAATATCCCTCCATTCATACTAGAGAGCCATATATAAATCTTTTATAGATGGAAAGGGGAATGGAAGGAGGGAGAATGATGAAGGATGAAAAACACCACAGATGGATCGTTATGGTGAGTACATAACTTTTGTATCGGATGTTGTATTTTTGTCTGTTCTTCAACCAATGAAACAGTGTTCCCAGCTTCTGAACCCCAGGGTGGTCTTCATGAAAGGATATTTTGGAGGACGGCAGAACCAAACGCCGTCCTATTCCTTGAAAAAATATCCGATTTGTAAAGAGCAATAAAGGTACGAGCATTAGAGTTATTTAAAAAAAAAAAATCTACCACTTTCTCTAAATAACAGCATTTCCCAATTGTTATCTAGATACCCTATTAAACTACCCTTTTAAAATACATTTTTTTTTGGTATTGAATGGTTTGCACTGGAAAAAAAATCAAATAAATGTAATCTACTGAAGTCCTTGATGAAGCAGATCTTGTGGATTGAGCCTTTGGAGGTCCTGGTAAGCTCAAGCTCTTTTCCTTACACACGAGAAATGCAATCAGTGAGCTATCTAGCTAAGGTTACTTTGGACACAGTGTGACCAAATTTTGTCATTGAAAAAGAAATGAACTGGCCAGATTTTCTGAAAACTGTAGTTTTATGGAAGTAAAATCTGAGCTTTATACAGCCAATAAATGAGCGACCTTTGGTAAAAAGGAAGGGTTGATTTAAGAGAAACTCCTGTCTTTATGAAAACTTAAGTATGATGGCTGGCAAGATGTACCTGAAGTTCAGATACTTGCTTAGCTAACTGTAATGGCAACTAGAAAAACAGTTTTCCAAAATAAATACTTTAAATCTACTTTAACCACTGCTTCACAGGGGGATTGGATCAAGGCCTATAAAAGCACTGTAAAGTCCCAAGGAGGAGTAGGGTCCCTAACTTATTCACTCCAATGGAGTTCAGGAAGTTTGCAATATAACTTCCAATGGGCAGAGCCCAAAGCTTTTGAAAGAATCAAAGTATGTCCTCACATTTCAAACAAATGTTTATATCTCTGGGCTGGAGGCATAGGGGTTATGAAAGAAGTATAAATGGCAAACTCTTCAACACAAACTATTTTTATAGTGGTAATATTCTTTAGGTTCAATGTCTTAAACAGAATTTTATAAATCATATAAACACAGTAACTCTTACATTTGCAATATTTTGTAAACAACTTTCAATATCTCAGCAACCATTCCAGTTACATACATACTGTCACAGCAGCATTTTATTCAACTACTTGAGAGCTTTCATATGAGGCTAAGGAGTTCTGTTTGTTACCTGGTTGTTGAGATATTTAGAAGAATGTGAAAATTATGTCTATATACATTAATATCACAAAAAAGTACAGTTGTGTACACTTACCATAAATGTAGATGTTGAGTGTATTCACTGTTGCAGTCATTACATTTGGGTTATCTGCTTGCAGGTAGCCCCTCAGCCGGCCTGATTATCAAAGTCTTGGGTCCTGCATCGGTTGCTGTCTCATCCACCATGATGTCAGATAGTGAGGGGTATAAAGCATGCAGCCAATGCCATTACATCAGTTTTTCTTGCCCCAGATGTCAGGTGCCTCCATAATGGGAAGCAATTATATACAAGGTTACACCTCCAATTATAAGCAAATACACCAGAAAGCTTGAATACAGTAAACAAGAAGAGAGGTATAGCAAATAGAAGTTAGGGGGCTGGTGGGAGGGTAACCAGGACTGCAACAGTGAATACACTCAAACATCTACATTTATGGTAAGTGTACACAACTGTAATATGTTCTTCGTGTTTCACTGTTGCAGTTACATTTGGGTAGATTCCCAAAGCTAAGGAAGGGAGGAGGCAATTAGAGAGCATTAGGACCAGCTACTAAGCCCTGCAAGACTGCAGTGGCAAAACCAGCTCTGGATTTAGAGAAAATAGGCAAGTGGTAATGCTTGGTGAAGGTATGAACAGAACTCCAGGTAGCAAGCTTCTAGGATGTCCCTGGTAGGCACACCTCTGAGAAAGGCTGTTGAAGTAGATGCAGCCCTGGTGGAATGTGATCTTATCCCCTGTGGGGTAGGTTTTCCATGGTGCTTATAGAAGAAATGAATGCAATGGCCTATCTATTTAGAAATGGTTTGCTTTGAAATGGCCTTCCCCTCTGCCCCTACAGCAAAGGCCACTAGCAGCTGTTCGTTTTTTCTGAGAGGCTTAGCCCTGTCCAAGTAAAATCTAAGCTGTCTGTGCACGTCCAAAGAGTGCAGTATTCGTTCTCCTTTGTTCTGTGGATTAGAAAAGAAGGTTGGCAAATGAAATGACTGATTAAGGGCCACACTGGATACCACCTTGGGCATAAAGGAATGACTGGTCCTGAGGGACACCCTGTCAGCATGGAAGATGATGAAGGGCTCCACTGCCATGAGGGCTTGTAATTCAGACACTCTTCTTGCTGAAGTGATGGCTAGAAGGAAGGCTGTTTTCCAAGAAAGGAATTTCAACTCTGCAGTTGCAGCTGGCTCAAACAGAGGTAGAGTGAGCGTTTCCAATGCAAAGTTGAGGTCCCAAGTTGGAGTAGGGATCTCCTGGGTGGTCATAAATTTTTGGCCCCTCTGAGGAATTGCTTCAGCAGAGGGGTGGCTCCGTATTAAAATGTGTTGAAATGGCAGAGGCATGAATTTTAATAGAAGAGAAGGAAAGGCCCTTGTGAAGCATCTCTGTTAAGTATTGAAGAATATGCGGTAAACTGGGCACTGTTGTGCCCATCCCCTGAGTTTGGCTCTAGGAACAGAATCTTTTCCACTTTTCAGCATAGAATTTTCTAGTACTAGGCCTCCTTGCCTCCAGAATAACATCCAGCACTTGCTTACTGAGGGATGGTAATGGAGAGCTTAGGTAATTAGCCAGGCTGCAAGGTTCAAGGTTTGAAGCTAGGGGTGCAGAATCTGGCCCTCCTGCTGCGACAGCAGGGAAGGGGTCTGAGGCAGGTGCCATAGTTCCAGCAGTGACACACTGCGCAAGAGGGGGTGCCAGTGTTGGCGTGGCCAGTCTGGTGCAATGAGTATTGTCCTTGGTTTGTCCTGTATGACCCTTTAGTAGAACTTTGGAGAGGAGAGGCAGAGGGGAAAAAGGCATAAACTGAGAGGTTTTCCCAGGTGAAGGACAGGGCATCCACTTTCCAAGCTTGTCTGTGAGGAGTCCTTGTGCAGAATTTGTCAACTGGTAGTTCTGAGGGGAGGCAAACAGGTCAATCTCTGGGCTCCCCCATTTGTTTCTCAACATGTTGAATATTTTGGTTCCAGTTTCCACTCGTGTGGGTCCATGAGATTTCTGCTTAGGTCGTCTGCCAGTGTGTTTAGCTTGCCTGGCAGGAATTGGGCCTGTAGGTGCACTTGTTAGCTCAAGGCTGTGTTCCACAGAGCCATGGCTAGTCTGTAGAGGGGGTAAGATTGGATTCCCCCCTGCTTGTTTATGTACCACATAACAGTGGTGTTGTCTGTTTTTACCAATAATTGTCCTGGAAGGATGTGGTCCTTGAAGGCCGTCAGAGCATTCTGTACAGCTAACATTTCTTTTTGATTGATATGCAGGTGAATTTGACTCTGCTTCCATTTGCCCTGAATGCACTAACCTGCCAAATGAGCCATGCATAGTCTGATGCGTCTGTTGTTAGGGTTTTGGCGGCAGGGGGTAGAGTGAATGGCAGCCCCTTGTTGAGGTAGCAGGCCTCTGCCCACCAAAGGAATTCTGTCTTTATACAAGGGATGATAGGAATCACTGATTCCAGGTCCTGATAACGTTGACACCATTGGCTTTTTAGATACCATTGTAGTTTCCTCATTTGCAGTCTTGCATATGGAATTAGTAGGATGCAAGAGGCCATGAACCCCAGAGCTTGCAGTTAACTGGGTCTTTGTGGCCAGTAATTTGAAGTAGGCTGTCAAACTTGTTTCTCTGGCGTGAGGTAGGCCATCTGGGAAGCTGTGTTCAAGCTTGCTTTTGGCAGGGTACTAGGTGAGAATTCTTTTCGTTTATGGTGTACCCCAGTGAGGTTAGCAGTTTCTTTACAAATGCCAGGTGATTTAATAGTATGTCCTGGCTTTCTGCCTAAATTAGACAATCGTCCAGGTATGGGTATATTTGAATATTTGTTTGCCTGCAAATTGCAATGACTGGAGCTACGCATTTTGTGAAAACCCTGGACGCAGTAGATAAGCCAAAGGGCAGTGCAGAGAACTGATAGTGCATGTAGCCTACTCTGAAGCACAGGTATTTTCTGCAAGAATTCCTTATTGGGATGTGCAGGTAAGCCTCCTTTAAATCCAGTGTTACCAACCAGGCATTTTTGCCCAGCATGTGAAGCAGCAGGTGAAGAGTTACCATTTTGAATTTTGGAATTACCAAAAAGGTGTTTAGGAAAGATAGGTCCAGGATAGGCCGCCAGGAATTGTACTTTCTAAGTACCAGGAAAAGTCTGGAGTAAAAACCTTGTCCCCATTCTTCTGCTGGGACAGGTTGAATAGCCCCGATACTTAGAAGAGAGAGAACCTGCTGTTGAGCCTCTGCCCACTGATTTGGGGGTAGGTCTGGCCAACCTTTTGGGGTTGGTAAGGTGTGGAAGTGGAATCTGTATCCTTGGGAAACTATATTTAAAACCCATTTGTCTTGGGTGATGAGTTCCCAATGTTTTGCATGCAGTTAAGCTTTCCCCCTAAAGGTGCGGTCAGCTGAGCAGGGCTTGGAAGGTTTAAGGTTAAGGCACTGTGACAGTTTACCATAGCGGGGTGTCTTACTACTTCCAGCTTTGGAAGTGGGAGCCCCACACTGCTTAGGCCTGTGAGGGGACTGTGGCCTAGGTGGGTGGTCTGCTGTTCCCAGATTTGGACCAAGAAGGCCTGGAAGAGACAGGAAATGTCCAATTCTTAGAAGGCCAATGCCTACTAAATCTGGGAGGCTGTACTTGCAGGAAATCTTTAACAGTTTGCATAGATTTAGCTTTTTCCTCCATCTTTTTAAGAACAACTTCTGCTTTGTTGCCAAACATGTGGTCTTGGTTTAAGGGAGCATCCAATAATTTGGCTTTAACATGATCTGGCAGAGTTTGCTCCTTAAGCCAAGCATGCCTTCTAAGAACAGACCCAGTAACAGCAGCCCTACAAGATGCCTCTAAGGAGTCAAAACCACATTGCAAAGTATGTGTACCAACTTGTTCAGCAGAAAGCAGTAAATCCTGTAATTCTTTATTTTCAGCACAGTCAGGAATCAACATCAATTTCTATTTAAGTAATCCAGTAATATGCTGCTGATACTTTAACATATGAAACTGGCAGTTTAAGGCCCTAATGGCCAAAGTAGCAGAAGTGTATACCTTCTTACTCCACCTGTCCAGGGCCCTGGAATCTCTATCAGAGTGGGGTAGGATTTTTGGCAGTAGTAGCCTTAATGCCTTTGGGTCCCTGTGAAATGGTCTCTGGTTCCGCAGTAAAATTCTTAAAGTGGAACTTGTGAGAATCAGGTACTCTGTAATACCTGTCAGGTTTCCTGGGAGCTGGAGGAAAGGTGTCTGGGGCCAGGCTAGATTCCAAGAAGGCATCATCTACAATGTCCAGTACAGGAGGGATAGCTAAAGGCCTGTGTTGAGGCAGGAGTAAAAATTCCCTAAGCCTCTTTTTGGAGTCAGAGTAAAGTTCAGTGGTGTACACTTGCCATAAATGTAGATGTTTGAGTGTATTCACTGTTGCAGTCATTACATTTGGGTAATCTGCTGGCAGGTTGCCCTCAATCGGCCTGAATAACAAAGCCTTGGGTCCTGCGTCAGTTGCTGTCTCCTCTTCCATGACGTCAGGACGTCAGGGGTATAAAACATGCAGCCGACACCATTTTAATCAGTTTTTCTTGCCCCAGATGTCAGGTGCCCCCCAAATGGGGAGTACAATTATATGTATAAACAGTAAATATATAAATGCACCTTAGAAACAAAAAAATGACCTTCAACAAAAAGCAAATATACCACAAAGGCTTTTGAGTATAGTGAAGGAAAGAAAAGGTATAGAAAAGGGGGCTGGCGGGTGGGTAACCCGGACTGCAACACTGAATACACTCGAACATCTACATTTATGGTAAGTGTACACAACTGTACTATGTTCTTCGTGTTTCACTGTTGCAGTCGTTACATTTGGGTAGAATCCCAAAGCTATGGATGGGAGGATGGAACTAAACAGCATTAGGAGCAGCTATAAAGGCCCTGCAGGACTGCAGTAGCAAAGCCTGCCCTGGATTTAGAGAAGAGAGGTAAATGGTAATGCTTTGCGAACGTATGAACTGAGCTCCAAGTAGCAGCTTCTAGAATGTCTCTGGTAGGGACCCCTCTGAGAAAAACTGCTGAAGTAGAGGTAGCCCTGGTGGAATGGGATCTGACCCTCATGGGCACAGGTTTACCATGGTGCAAGTAGCAGAAACGAATGCAATGGCTTATCCATTTAGAAATGGTCTGCTTTGATATAGCCTTCCCCTCTGATCCTGCAGCAAATGCTACCAGTAGTTGCTCAGACTTTCTTAGAGATTTTGACCTGTTTAAGTAGAATCTTAGTTGTCTGTGTACATCCAATGAATGCAGAACCTGCTCCCCCTTGTTCTGCGGATTTGGGAAAAAAGTTGGCAGGTGAATGATCTGATTAAGAGCCACACTGGATAAAATAAGGATTGGTCCTGAGGGCCACCCTGTCCGGGTAAAAAATAATGAAAGGCTCCACTGCCATGAGAGCCTGTAGTTCTAAAACACTTCCAGCTGAAGTGATTGCCAAAAGAAAAGCTGTCTTCCAAGAAAGAAATTTTATATCTGCAGGAGCTGCTGGTTCAAAAGGAGGCAGGGAGAGTTTTTCCAGCACAAAATTGAGGTCCCATGCAGGAGTTGGTGCTCTCCTGGGAGGCCTTAAATTTTTGGCCCCTCTGAGACACTGTTTAAACAGTGGATGAGAAAAGAGGGGAGGCTCTGTGTTGTAATGAGTCGAGATGGCAGAGGCATGGATTTTTACTGAAGAAAAAGATAGGCCCTTGTCAAGCATCTCAGTTAAGTGTTGTAAAGTCTGAGGAATATTGGGCTCTGCTGTGTCTATTCCTTGTGCTTGGTTCCAAGCACAGAATCTCTTCCATTTATCAGCATAAGATTTTCTAGTGTTAGGCCTTCTGGCTTCCAAAATGACATCCATCACAGGTTTACTGAGAAATGTGTTGTTTGAAGTTGATTAACCATGCTGCAAGATTCAGAGCTTGGAGCTGAGTGTGCAGAATTTGATAGTTCTGCTGAGACAATAGATGAGGTGACTGAGGCAAGTACTACAGAGGAATGTGTGACATATTCCTTAGAAGCGGGTACCAGTGTTAGCGAGGCCAGTCCGGAGCAATTAGAATCATTTTTGTTTTTTCCTGTCTGACTTTTAGTAAGAACTTGGAGAGTAGAGGAAGAGGGGGAAAGACATAGACTGATAGGTTTTTCCAGCTGAAGAATAGAGCATCAACTTTCCATGCCTTTTTGTGATGTGCAGAATTTGTCCAACTGATAGTTTTGGGGAGAGGCAAACAGATCTATGTCAGGGCTTCCCCATTTCTGTGTTAACATGCTGAAGATTTGTGGATCCAGTTTCCATTCGTGTGGGTCCGTAAGATTTCTGCTTAGGTCGTCTGCCAGAGTAGTTTGCTTTCCTGGCAGGAAGCAAGCTTGAAGATGTATTTGGTAAGTCAAGGCTGTGTTCCACAAGGCCATGGCTAGTCTGCAAAAGGGGTAGGAATGGGTACCCCCCCCCTGCTTGTTTATGTACCACATAACTGTGGTGTTGTCCATCTTTATCAGTAGTTGTCCTGGATGAAGTAAGTCCTTGAAGGCCGTCATAGCATTCTGAACAGCTAGCATTTCTTTCTGGTTGATATGTAGATGCATTTGGTTTGGACTCCATTTGCCCTGAATGCATCTCCCTGCCAGGTGGGCCCCCCCAAGCATAGTCTGATGCATTTGCAGTTAGGGTTTGGGTGGCAGGGGGTAGAGTGAATGACAGTCCCTTGTTTTGGAGACATGTCTCTGCCCACCAAAGAAACTCCTGTTGTAGGCACGGAATGAGAGGAATCATTGTTTCCAGGCTGTGACCATGTTGGCTCCATAAGCTTTTTAGGTACCATTGAAGTTTCCTCATATGCAGTCTTGCATATGGAATTAGTAGAATGCAGGATGCCATGAACCCCAAAGCCTGCAGAATTTGTCTTGCAGATAACTGGGTTTTTGTTGCCATTTGTTTGAAGTACATTGTCAATTACATTTGTTTGTCTGGCGTGAGGTAAGCCATCTGGGCAGTTGTATTCAAGCTTGCACCCATGAATATAATTATTTGAGAGGGTACCAGTTGTGATTTCTTTTCGTTTATGGTGTACCCTAAGCATGCTAGAAGCCTTTTTACAAATACCAGATGTTGAAGAAGAGTGTCTTTGTCCTCTGCCTGAATGAGACAATCGTCCAGATAAGGATAAAGTTGAATGTTTCTTTGTCTTCAGAATGCAATTACTGGTGCCAGGCACTTTGTAAAGACCCTGGGCACAGTAGATAAGCCAAAGGGCAGTGCAGAGAATTGGTAATGCAAAAAACCTGCTTTGAAGCGGAGGCATCTTCTGCAAGATTTCCTTATTGGGATATGCAGGTATGCCTCTTAAGTCTAGAGTTACCAACCAGGCATTCTTGCCTAGCATAGGCAGTAGCTGTTGTAAAGTCAACATTTTGAACTTTGGAATGTCCAGGAATGTGTTCAGAATTGATAAGTCCATTATTGGACACCATGATTTGTCTCTTCTGGGTACCAGGAAAAGTCTTGAATAAAATACTTGTCCTTTTTCCTTTTCTGGTACCGGTTGAATAGTCCCCATATCCATGAGGGACATGACTTGTTTCTGGGCCTCTGCCCACTGGTTTTGTGGCAGATCTGGCCATCCGTTTGGAATTGGCAAAGTATGGAAATGAAATCTGTACCCCTGGGATACTATGTTAAGTACCCACTTGTCCTGGGTAATTAACCGCCAATTTTGAGCATGAAGTGCTAGTTTTCCCCCCAAGGGGGCTTCCAAAACATAAGTGCTTGGAGATGGTTGAGGAAAGTCACTGAGATTGCTTACTGTAGGGTTGTGCTTTGTTACCTGCAGATTTGGAGGTGGAGGCACCCCATTGCTTTGACCTGTAAGATCCCTGTGATTGATATCTGGAGCCTTTTGAGTGCCTGGGTTTGCCCTGAGTGGCCCTGTTGGACACAGGAAAGGACCAATTATTAGTAGGCCAGTGCCTACTGAACCTGGGTGGCTGCACTTGCAAGAAATCTTTTACAGTTTGCATAGATTTAGCTTTGTCTTCCATTTTCTTTAAAACCTCTTCTGCCTTATTACCAAACAGACTATCATGCTGCAAAGGGACATCCAACAATTTAGCTTTAACATGATCAGGCAGATTTTGCTCCTTGAGCCAGGCATGCCTTCTTATCACAGATCCAGTTACGGCGGCCCTGCAAGAGGCCTCCAAGGAATCAAAACCACATTGCAAAGTATACTTTCCAACCTGTTATGCTGAATGCAATAAATCCTGTAACTCTATTTTCCACACAATCAGAAATCAACATTTTCTGTTTTAAGCCCATAACATGCTGTTGACATTTAAGCATATGAAACTGGCAGTTTAAAGCCTTGATTGCCAAGGTTGCAGATGTATAAACCTTCTTACCCAATCTATCCAGCACCCTGGAATCTCTATCAGAAGGGGTAGGATTTTTGGCTGTAGAAGCCTTAACACCCATGGGGACCCTGAGAAATAGTCTCAGGATCAGCAGCAGGATTTTTGAAAATAAATTTGTGGGAGTCAGGAACCCTGTAATATCTGTCTGGCCTGGCTTACTAGGAGCCAGAGGCAGGGAATCAGGAGCCATGCTTGATTCCGAGAACACATCAACAATGTCTAATACAGGAGGCATTGCCAAAGGCCTATACTGAGGAAGAAGATGGAAATCCCTAAGCCTCTTTTTTGATTCGGAAGAAGTCCTGACTCTCCCAGTGAAAATGTTCCCTTAAAGTATGCAAAGTCTCTCCAAAAGAGTAATCCTCA
This sequence comes from Protopterus annectens, assembly GCF_019279795.1. Lineage (NCBI taxonomy): Eukaryota > Metazoa > Chordata > Ceratodontiformes > Protopteridae > Protopterus > Protopterus annectens. The sequence continues at coordinate 328,703,565 of NC_056740.1, read as the reverse complement.
GGAAGAGATGAAGATGGGATGGATTACTCTGCATCAGAATCCTCATAAGGTGGAATAGAAAATTCCTGATCAGAAGAGCAATCAGAAGAAATGGAAACCTGATCTGAAGATGCATAATCAGTGCCTTACCTAGGCCTCTTAGCAGAGGGGGGGTTGGGAACCCCTGATTAAATCCTCAGCCATTTTGATCTTTTGTTTTTTAGGCATAGGGGCCTGAGCACGTGGCATAGAAGTAGTTTTCGACCTGGTTTTTGTTGATGGCGTCAGTTTAATATAAAAATGTTGAGGCCTGAAAACACCCTCAGAAGCCGGTGCCTGCTCAGCGGCTCCAGATCCATCCAAGGGAGAGACATCCACAGGTTCAATACTTTGCGAATCTAGTGGCATACCAGACTCCAATTGGGTCTTGGTAGAGGCCTGCAACTCCAAAGTAGCAGGTATCAGGGGCTGCAAAAGCACCTCACTGAGTACCGTTGACTGGCTTAGGAGAAGCTTCGTCTTCGGTTTTGGACCTTGACTGTCTGTCTCTTTTTCCTTGCGTTTTTTTGTGAACTCCGGCAGTCGGATTGCTAACCGACAACATTTCAGGGTAGTTAAATCTTGAACCAAAATATTTAGAAGCAAAAATATACCGACGTTTAATAGTGCGTTGGTTAAATTTAGCATAAAACCGACAGCAAGGCACATTGTGATCAGGGCCTAGGCAAGGAATACAGTACAAATGAAAATCCTTATGAGGCATTTGCTTCCCACAAGTAATGCAATTATTAACTTTTACTGACATCGGTAAGGAGCAAGAAAAAGTTTCTCCAACGGGGTACTTAGCTTTAGTTTGAAGACTTTGGTTCTGAAACTCGAAAACGAAAATTTCAGGAGTCAGCCGACCGGCATTTGCGAACTACTTCTGCTTCTGGCATTGCACGGCAAGAAAGATGGATTGAAATGGCATCGGCTTCATGTTTTATAGCCCTGACGACCTGACGTCATGGAAGAGGAGACCGCAACTGACGCAGGACCCAAGACTTTGTTATTGAGGCCAACCGAGGGCAACCTGCCAGCAGATTACCCAAATGTAATGACTGCAACAGTGAAACACGAAGAACATTCCTGGCTTTCCCAGCGGAAATGCTCCCTAAGAGTGTGCAGTTTCACCAAGAGAGAAATCTTCTGGACGGGAAGCAGAGGGAATGGAGTCCTCTGCATCAGAATCCTCATAGGTAGATAAGGGAAAATCCTGCTCATCAGAAGCAACAGAAATTTCAGAATCCTGATCAGAAGAATAGTACAGTTTTGTACCTACCATAAATGGAGATGTTCGAGTGCTAATACAGCTGCAGTCATAACAGATGGGTTCTCCTGCCGTCAGGCGGGTGCTCAGTCGGCCGAATTCCAAAGTCTAGGTCCGGCGTCGGTTGTCGTCGCTTTCTTTCCTGACGTCAGTGCGACAGGGGTATATAAGACACAGCCGACGCCATTTTCTTCAGTCTTTCTTGCCCCAGATGTCAGGTGCCCCCAGAAGGAAGGCAATATATATATAAATATATATATATATATAAATATATATATATATATAATATGTAATCATGCATTACAATATAATCAAAAACCAGTAGTTGCAAGCAAATACACCATAGAGGGATAACCCAATCAAGTTGTAAGATGAGGAGTTAGCCACTAGGTCTGTACCCAGACGGGAAGGAGGGAGGGAAACCTGGACTGCAGCTGTATTAGCACTCTAACATCTACATTTATGGTAGGTACAAAACTGTACTATGTTCATCGTGCATACAGCTGCAGTCATAACAGATGGGTAGAATCCCAAAGCTACACACAGGGTGGTAGGCACTAGGTGGAACTGGGAGGAGCCACAATGCCCTGCAACACAGCAGTAGCAAAGCCTGCTCTAGTTTTGGAGTATAAAGGTAGGTGGTAGTGTTTAGTGAAGGTATGCACAGAACTCCAAGTGGCTGCCTCCAAAATATCTTTGGTAGGTACTCCTCTGAGAAAGGCTGCAGAGGTATCTGTGGCCCTTGTGGAGTGGGATCTGATGCCTGCAGGTACAGATTTACCATGAAAGGAGTAACAAAACCGTATGCAGTGGCCTATCCACTTCGAAATTGTCTGTTTGGAAATTGGCTTCCCTTGAGCTCCTACAGCATAGGACACAAAGAGTTGTTCTGATTTCCTGAAAGGCTTTGTTCTGTCCAAATAGTAACGTAGCTGTCTATGGATGTCTAAGGAATGTAGCAGCCTTTCCCCTTTGTTTTGAGGATTGGGGTAAAAGGTAGGCAAGTGTATGGCCTGATTTAAAGCTACCCTGGATACTACCTTAGGCATAAATGACGGGTTGGTTCGTAGGGAAACCCTGTCCTGATGGAAGATGAGAAAGGGCTGCACAGCCATGAGGGCTTGTAGTTCCGAAACCCTACGAGCTGAGGTAATGGCCAGAAGGAAAGCTGTTTTCCAGGACAAATATTGCAAATCTGTTGAGGCAGCTGGTTCAAAGGGAGGCAATGTTAATTTTTCTAGAATGTAATTAAGATCCCAGACTGGTATTGGTTGTTTCCTTGGAGGTCTTATATTCTTAGCCCCTCTGAGTAACTGTCTTAAGAGTGGGTGAGAGAATAAGGGTGGATCAGTGTTGTATTCTGCAGAAATGGCTGAGGCATGAATTTTGATGGAGGAAAATGAAAGTCCACTGTTCAACAGCTCAGCTAGATACTGTAATATCTGAGGCAAATTCAGTTTTCTAGGATCATGGCCTTTTTTCTCATTCCAAGCGCAAAACCGTTTCCATTTTGCGGAGTAAGCCTTTCTAATAGATGGCCTTCTGGCCTCCAAAATGACTTCCTGTACCCTCTGTGGAGAGTAGGGTCTGTTGTGGTGTTAAGGAATTTTCCATGCAGCCAGATTGAGTGTTTTCAGCTGACTGTGAAGAGTTTTGTAGCTGTGCTGAGTCAGTAGAAGAGGCATTAGAGGTAGGGTCCAGGGAGGAGTATGTGTTAGGCTCCTCAGGAGTGGGTACCAGTGTTGTCTTGGCCAGTCTGGAGCAATCAGTATCATCTTTGGTCTGTCTGCTCTTGCTTTCAAGAGCACCTTGGGCAGGAGAGGCAAAGGTGGGAAGGCGTAAACTGTCCGTGCTGCCCAACTGAAAGAAAGGGCGTCCACTCTCCAGGCCTTTGGATGGAAGGTCCTTGAGCAGAAAGTACAGTTTTGTACCTACCATAAATGTAGATGTCCGAGAGGAATGCATCTGCAGTCCTTACAAATGGGGTTGTCCTGTCATCAGGCAGCCCTTCGGTCGGCCGGATTCCAAAGTCTGGGTCTGGCTTCGGCTGGTGTCGCACTTCACCCGACGTCATTACGGCAGTTTTTGGGTATAAAGGCATCAGCCGACGCCATTTTCCTCAGTGTTTCTTGCCCCAGATGCCAGGTGCCCTCTTGGTAGGCTAAATTTGGATAAATGCCAAAGTTTCCAAATAGTAGAGAGCAAACACACAAAATAAACATGTATGTACATATATACAAACAAATACACCATAATAGATCCCCCCAAGCTAGCTGAAGATTGGTAAGTACCCTAGGAGTACCTCAGAGGGGAAGGAGGGTGGGTAATCCTGACTGCAGATGCATTCCTCTCGGACATCTACATTTATGGTAGGTACAAAACTGTACTATGTCCTTCAAGGATGCATCTGCAGTCCTTACAAATGGGTAGAATACCATAGCTAAACTAGGGAGGAGGAAATGAGAATAGATTATGGTGTAGTCAGGATCCCTTGCAAAACAGCAGTGGCAAAGCCAGCACGGGATCTAGAGTATAGAGGTAAGTTATAATGCTTGGCAAATGTATGCAAGGAGGTCCAAGTAGCAGCCTCTATAATGTCCTTGGTAGCCACTCCTCGTAAGAAAGCTGTGGTAGTGGCTGTAGCCCTTGTGGAGTGAGGCCTGATGTTCTCTGGAGTTTTCTTTCCATGGTAGGAGTAACAAAGTCTAATGCAATTTCCTATCCATTTGGATATTGTCTGTTTAGAAATTGGTCTTCCTTCTTTTCCTGTTGCATAAGCTACCAGAAGCTGGTCAGTTTTTCTATTGTTTTTTCTCCTGTCCAGGTAGTAGCGTAATTGCCTGTGTACATCCAAGGTATGTAAGAGTTTTTCTCCCCTGTTCTGTGGATTGGGGTAGAATGTAGGAAGGTGGATAGCCTGATTTAAAGAGACTCTGGATACCACCTTAGGCATAAATGTAGGATTTGTTCTCATGGACACTCTATCTTGATGGAAGATCAGGAAGGGTTGTACTGCCATTAATGCTTGTAGTTCAGAGACCCTTCTTGCTGAAGTTATTGCCAGCAGGAAGGTAGTCTTCCAGGATAAGTACTGTAAGTCTGCTGTAGCTGCTGGCTCGAAAGGAGGCAGAGTCAGTTTTTCTAGCACAAAGTTCAAGTCCCATGCTGGCAATGGAGGTTTCCTGGGAGGTTTTACATTTTTAATTCCCCTCAGAAACTGTCTGAGCAGAGGATGCGAGAAGACAGGAGGATCCAAGCTGTACTGTGCTGAAATAGCTAATGCATGTATCTTAATGGAGGTATAGGACAGGCCTGTGTGGTAGAGCTCAGCCAAGTACTCCAGGATGTTGGCTATGTTCACCAGTGTCACATCTTGCCCTTTTGCAGCACTCCAGATGAGTTATCTTTTCCATTTTGCTGCATAATTCTTTCTTGTTGAAGGTCTACGAGCCTCCAGGATTATGTCCTTAACCCTTTGGGATAAATTTGGGTTAATTTCTGTCATGTAATGTTCCAGGCAGTTAGCTGCAGAGTTTTTAGGCTTGGATGCAGAATGTTGTAGTTGTTCTGTGTCAGCAGTAATGGGATCAGTGGTAGTTTCCATATTTGTTCCCTGGACATGCTCCTCAGTAGTGGGTACCAATGTTGTCTTGGCCAGTCTGGGGCTATCAGAATGATCCTCGGACGTTCCTCTTTGATCTTGAGAAGCACCTTGTGCATCAAAGGAAGTGGTGGGAATGCGTATGCTGTCAGGCTTTTCCAACTGAAAGATAGGGAGTCCACCTTCCAAGCAAGTGGGTGGTAAGTCCTTGTGCAGAATTTCTTCAACTGGTGATTGTATGGGGATGCAAACAAGTTTATTTGTGGTAATCCCCATTTTCTTGTGATGTCTTTGAAGATGTCCGGATGCAGCATCCATTTGTGGGCATCTGTTGTAGTTCTGCTTAATATGTCTGCTAGAATGTTTTCCTTCCCTGGTACATAAATTGCCTGTAACTGAAGGTTGTAACCCAGAGCCACATTCCATAGGTCTAGTGCCAGCCGGCATAGGGGGTATGAGTGTGTGCCTCCCTGTTTGTTGATGTACCACATAACTGTGGTGTTGTCTGTCTTTATCAACAGCTGGCCTTCGTGGAGAAGAGGTCTGAATGCCTGGATTGCCAATTTTACTGCCATCATTTCTTTTAGGTTTATATGCAGATGCAGTTGGTCTTGAGTCCATAGGCCTTGAATGCACTTGTCCATCATGTGTGCCTCCCAACCGAGGTCTGAGGCATCTGTCGTGATAGTTTGTCTTGGATGACTTTTGCTGAAGGGCAGTCCTGTGTTTGATTGACAGGCCTGAGCCCACCATACGAACTCTTGCTTCAGGCATGGGATCATTGGAATTTTGGTTTCCAGGCTGTGCTTGTGCTGAGACCACAAATTCTTTAGGTACCACTGTAGCTTTCTCATATGAAGCCTGGCATGAGGGACCAGAATTATGCAGGATGCCATGAAGCCTAGAGCTTGTAACACTTTTCTTGCAGTTAGGTGGCTCTGCTTTGTTAATGCCAAGAAGTAGAGAGGAAGTTGTTCTTTCTTTTCTGCAGTTAGAAATGCCATTTGTTTTGATGTGTCCAGTTCTGCACCCAGAAAGGTTATTATTTGGGATGGAATCAGCCTTGACTTTTTGTATTGACTGTGTATCCCAGGGCTTGTAGCAGATAGATGACTCTTTGTAAGTCTTCTGTTAATTTGTTTTGGTTGTCCGCTTGTATCAGGCAGTCGTCCAGGTAGGGATAGATTTGAATTCCCTGAAGTCTGCAATGAGCGATTACTGATGCCAGGCATTTCGTGAACACTCTGGGCAGTAGATAAGCCAAAGGGCAATGCTGAGAATTGATAATGCTCTGATCCTGCAAGAAATCTGAGGTATCTTCTGCAAATTGGTCTTATGGGGACGTGCAGGTATGCCTCCTTGAGATCTAGAGTTACCAGCCAAGACTCCTTGCCCAGCATGGGAAGAAGCTGCTGTAGAGTCAGCATTTTGAATTTTGGAACAATGAGGAATGTGTTTAGAGCGGACAGATCTAGAATAGGCCTCCATTTGTTTTCTTTTCTTGGTACCAGGAAGAGCCTGGAGTAAAATCCCTTCCCTTGCTCCATAGATGGTACCTTTTCCACAGCTCTCATTCTTAATAATTGAGATATTTGTTTTAGAGCTTCTGCCCTTTGAGTAGGTGGTAGGTTCGGCATTCCTCTCTTTCCTGGTAGAGTATGGAAATGGAACCTGTAACCTTGGTCTATAGTTTGCAAAATCCATTTTTCTCTTGTAATGCAGTGCCAGTTTCTTGAAAATAAGGTTAGCTTTCCGCCTAAGGGTGCGCTTCTAGTTGTTCCCTGGTAGGCGGTGCCACCGCCAAGTCACTGTGATTGAGTTGTTGTAGTGGTGGTGGCTGTGTCCGTGCCTCGTTGGTTGTTACCCTGCCACTGGTGACCCCTGTAGGCACCTCTGGATTGGTTTCTGCCTCTACAGCGCCTATTCCTGCCTCTTTGTGCCTTAGAGGACTCCGGAAAGGACCAATTCTTGGAGGGCCAATTCCTGCTAAACCTAGGAGGTTGAACTTGTAAGAAATCTTTTACTGTTTGCACAGATTTTGCTTTCTCTTCCATCTTTTTCAGAACCTGCTGTGCGGGGGCACCAAATAAATTGACCTTGTCCATAGGTGCATCCAAAAGCTTAGATATGATATGGTCTGGTAATGCCTGTTCTTTCAACCATGCATGCCTCCTGATAACTGTGCCCGTCATGGCTGATCTAAAGGAAGCCTCCAGTGCATCATAGCCACATTTTAAAGAATGGTTACTAACCTGCTGAATGTTATGTAACATTTCTTGAACATACTTTTTATCTAAAGATTCTTCAGAGGACAGCTTTTTAGTTAACTGGTCAAGCATAAACTCTTGATATTGAATCATATGAAATTGGCAGTTCAAAGCTCTAGCTGACAAGGTAGCAGAGGTGTAAACTTTTTTACCCCATCTCTCTAAGGACCTGGAATCCCTTTCAGAGGGGAGGGTTTTTTAGAACAAGTAGCTGCTACAGCTTTAGGGCCCTGGGAGATAGTCTCTGGATCTGCAAAGGGGCCTTATATAAGTGGTGATGAGTGTCCGGGACCCTGTAGTACCTATCTGGTTTAGCAGGAGCCGGAGGTAAAGTATCAGGAGAAGTGCAAGCATCATTAAATGCATCATCAACAACAGATAGAACTGGAGGAATAGCTAAAGGCCTATGCTGTGGTAAGTGTAGAAAGGTCCTAAGCCTTTTTCTTGAGTCTGAGAAATCTTGGCCCTGCCACTGGAATTGTTCCCTCATAGCATGCAAGGTTTCCCCAAAGGAAAATTCCTCAGGAGGAGAGGCTGAAGGGATAGACTCCTCAGCATCGGAGTCTTCGTAAGGAGAATAAGAAGCCTCAGGAGGATCTGAGTGTTCTGAATCATCAGAAGAATCATCTGTGGCTACTGGCTCAGGGGGCTCTGCTCTAGGCCTCTTTTCTGGAGGAGGGAGACAGGCCCTGTCTGGATGAGGCTGGGATCCACGGATTAAAGTGATGAGATCCTGTGCCAAAGAAAGCATATGGGAGCTGGTGCTGGGCCTGTGAGAGGGGCTTTGCAGGCACTGGTTTGGAAGTTTTGGCTGCTTTAGCCCTGGCAAAGGCCTTAATAGACATAGCTGGAGGAGGCCTAGCAGCTCCACGTGCAGGAGTAGAAATATCTAGAGGGATGGTGTCTGATAAATCCTGTGAAATCGCAACAGAAGGCTGGATTTCAGAAGCCGTTCTACCAGAATAGAAGAGGCCTCGGTAGAAGGCAAGTTATCGGCTGAAGAAAGAACCGCTTGCTCGGTTTCGCGAAACCGAGACACTCGTGGTTTGCTTGGCCGTGGTTTCAGCGAAACCGCGGACCGCGAGTGTCGGTCCTTTTCTTTGCGTTTTTAGTTATTTGCGTAGTCGGAGGATCCGGCGGCATAATGTAGGCAAAATCGGGCGAAAATCTGTTCAGCAAAGTCCGGCGGCGTTTCAGCGTCCGCCGGTTAAAGAAGCACAGGCTAGACAAGCTGCTACGCCGTGGTCTGGGCCTAAACAATGTATGCAATAGAGTGGAAATCCTTATGAGGTATTTGTTTCCCACAAGATAAACAGTTATTAACTTTCTCTGCCATCGCCTGGGGAAAGAAAGACTCCCCAACGGGCTACTTAGCTCTATCGCAGTCTTCGAAGTAGTATTCGGTAGTAGTAATCTCTGGATCTGACCGACCGGCACTTGAACAGCTTCTGCTTGGCACGCGGCAAGAAAGACTGAGGAAAATGGCGTCGGCTGATGCCTTTATACCCGAAAACTGCCGCAATGACGTCGGGTGAAGTGCGACACCAGCCGAAGCCAGACCCAGACTTTGGAATCCGGCCGACCGAAGGGCTGCCTGATGACAGGACAACCCCATTTGTAAGGACTGCAGATGCATCCTTGAAGGACATCTTTGTCAATTGATGATTCCTGTGGGAGGCAAAGAGATCTAGGTCTGGCCTTCCCCACGCTTGGATTATCTTTGTAAACACTTGAGGATGCAACTTCCATTCGTGTGGGTCTGTCATATTTCTGCTTAGATTGTCTGCCAGCGTGTTTTCCAATCCTGGCAGGTACCGTGCTTGAAGTTCGATTTGCCATTCCAGAGCCAAGTTCCAAAGTGACATGGCTAGCCTGCACAGGGGGTATGAATGTGTTCCTCCTTGTTTGTTTATGTACCACATTACTGTGGTGTTGTCTGTTCTTATCAATAATTGCCCTGGATGCAGGAGGTCCTTGAAAGCTGTAATTGCATTTATCACTGCTAGCATTTCCTTTTGATTGATGTGAAGGTGCTTTTCCTTTTGGGACCATTTGCCCTGAATGCACCTGTCTGTCATGTGTGCCCCCCAGGCATAGTCTGAGGCGTCTGTTGTGATGACTTGATTTGCTTGAGGCTTGCAGAATGGTAGACCTGTGTTTGTTTGGCATGCTTGGGCCCACCATAGAAATTCCTTTTGCAAACATGGGATTATTGGTATTATTGTTTCCAAACTGTGGCTGTGTTGAGACCATAGGTTTTTTAGGTACCATTGAAGTTTCCTCATATGCAACTTTGCACATGGGATTAGAAGAATGCAAGATGCCATGAAGCCCAGAGCCTGCAGGATTTTCCTTGCAGTTGGCCTGGTACAATTTGCTAGTATTTTGAAGCACTGAGTTAGTTGCCCCTGTTTTTCTGGCGTAAGATAGGCCATCTGGGTGTTTGTGTCCAAGTTGGCACCCAGGAATGTTATTTTCTGAGATGGTGTTAGCCTGGATATCTCTTTGTTGACTGTGTATCCCAGAGAATTCAATAACCGTGTTACATAAGCCAGATGTTCCAGAAGTATGTGTTTGCTGTCCGCTTGGATCAGGCAATCGTCCAAATAAGGGTAAATTTGTATCCCTTGAAGTCTGCAGTAGGCAATTACTGATGCCAGGCATTTCGTGAAGACTCTGGGCGCAGTAGATAAGCCAAAGGGCAATGCAGAGAATTGATAGTGGATTGAACCTGCAAGAAATCTGAGGTATCTTCTGCAGCTTTGTCTGACTGGGACATGCAGGTATGCCTCCTTGAGGTCCAATGTTACCAGCCAAGACTCCTTGCCCAGCATGGGAAGAAGCTGCTGTAAGGTGAACATCTTGAATTTTGGTACGAGTAGAAATGTGTTTAGGATGGATAAGTCCAAAATGGGTCTCCAGTCGGTTCCTTTCCTTGGTACCAGGAATAGTCTGGAATAAAACCTTGACCTTGTTCGTGAGTAGGTACCTCTTGAATAGCTTTCATGTCCATGAGCTTTGAAATTTGTATTTGAGCCTCTGCCCTTTGATTGTGTGGGAGGTTCGGCATGCCTCTCATTTTTGGAAGAGTGTGAAAATGAAATCTGTAGCCTCTGTTTATAATGTCCAGGATCCATTTGTCTGTTGTGATAATATGCCAATTTCTTGTAAATAATGCCAGCTTTCCTCCCAAGGGTGCTGCCAGCTGAGACTTGCTTGGCATGAAAAGGGGGAAGTCATTGGGTTTGTTTCCTGTATTGTTGTGCACTGTCTTCGCCACCTCTTGGTGCTTGAGTTTGCCATTGTCTGCCTCTATATGATCCTTGAGATTGTCCTCTGCCCCTTGTGCGCCTGTATCTACCTCTTTGGGGCTTGTCCGTGGCTGGAAAGGACCAGTTTTTGAAGGCCAATTTCTGCTAAAACGTGGTGGTTGAACCTGTAGAAAAGCTTTGACAGTTTGCATAGATTTAGCTTTTTCTTCCATTTCCCGTAGTATCTCCTCAGCATTAGTACCAAATAATACATCCTTTTGTAAAGGAGCATCTAGTAGTTTAGCTTTAACATGATCAGGCAAGGTTTGTTCCCTAAGCCAGGCATGTCTACGAATGACTGATCCTGTAACAGCAGCTCTACTTGAGGCCTCTAGAGCATCATAGCCACATTGTAAGGTGTGTTTACCCACTTGTTCTGCACTATGCATCATATCCTGCAACTCCTTCAAATCTGGTTGTTCAGGTTGTGACATTTTATTCCTTAATTATGATAACAGAAACTGCTGATATTTAAGCATATGGAACTGACAATTTAAGGCCCTCATGGCTAGGGTGGCCGAGGTATATACCTTTCCCCCCCACCTTTCTAAGGATCTAGACTCTCTTTCGGAAGGTAGTGGATTCTTAGCAGTAAAGGCCTTCATTCCCTTGGGGCCTTGAGAAATGGTTTCAGGGTCAGCATTATGGCTTTTGTAAAGAAATTGGTGAGAGTTAGGAACTCTGTAGTACCTATCAGGCTTGACTGGGGCAGGAGGCAGGGAATCCGGATTAAGGCAAGCCTCCGAGTAAACATCATCAAGTATGTCCAAGACAGGAGGTATCGCCAGAGGTCTGTGCTGAGGTAGCAAAAGAAACTCCCCAAGTCTTTTCTTGGAATCAGAAAAGTCTTGGCCTTCCCAATGGAAGTGTTCCCTCAAGGTATGCAAGGTTTCCCCAAAAGAAAAATCCACTGGGGGAGATACAGAAGGAAAGGACTGCTCTGCATCAGAATCTTCAAAAGGGGAGTACGAGTGTTCCTCTTCATCAGAATGTTCTGAAATAATGGAGCCCTGGTCAGAAGAGGGAGAATCTTCCTCCACTCTGGGTCTCTTGTCCGGAGGGGGCTGGGAAACCCTGATAAGAGTAATTAAATCCTCAGCCATTTTTAGCATCTGCTTTTTAGGCATGGGGCCTGGAGATAGGCCCTGTGCAACAGGCCTCTTGGGATGCATGGCTGATTTGGACTTAGTAAAGGCCTTTATGGAGAAGGAAGATGAGGGTCTAAAGACACCATGGGTGGAAGTGGACCTGTCCACATTAGGAGGCTCAACACTCACAGTGGCTTCGGTAGCTGTAGTCTGGGTATGGGCCGAGGCACCTGCGGTCTCGGTTACAGAAGACACCGCCAGAGAAGTGTCGTCGGTAGTCAGGGGCTGCGTAGGCGCCTCGCTGAGAACCGGACCACGTGTAGCCGGTTTTGGCGTGGTGTCGGTCCTTGTCCTTGCGTTTTTTGGACAAAACGGTAGTCGGAGTCTCCAACAACATTTTATAATCAAAAGCTTTACCAAAAAAGTGCTGGGCGAACTCCGCCCGATGCTTAACAGTGCGTTTATTGAAAGTAGCGCAAAAGCGACAGCCCGAGACGTCGTGGTCTGGGCCTAAACAAGGTATACAGAGGGAATGGAAATCCTTATGCGGTATTTGCTTCCCACAAGAAATACAATTGTTAACTTTGTCTGACATCGGTCTGAGGCAAGAAAAGTTTCAACGGGTACTTAGCTTTAAAGAAGACTTCGGTTTCCAAATTTTCGTAATTTCAGGAGCTGGCCGACCGGCACTTGCGAACTGCTTCTGCTTCGGGCACCGCACGGCAAAAAAGACTGAAGAAAATGGCGTCGGCTGTGTCTTATATACCCCTGTCGCAGTGACGTCAGGAAAGAAAGTGACGACAACCGACGCCGGACCTAGACTTTGGAATTCGGCCGACCGAGGACCCGCCTGACGGCAGGAGAACCCATCTGTTATGACTGCAGCTGTATGCACGATGAACATCAGAAGGAAAATCAGTTCTAGGTCTCTCAGAGGGAGAAGGGTGGCTTCCCCTAATTAGATTAATAAGGTCTTCAGCCATTCTTATAATTTGTTTTTTAGGCATATGGGCCTGACCATGAGGTTTGGATGTCGGTTTTCTAGGCATGGACCGAGTCTTAGGCCATGAAGAAGATGGCGTCGGTTTGATATGCAAGTCAGTAGGCCTGAATACACCCTCAGAAGCCGGTGCCTGCACAGCGGCTCCGGACCCATACAAGGTAGAGACATCCGCAGGTTTCATAGTCTAAGAAGCATCTCGCGGCATACCAAACTCACAATGGGTCTCAGCAGAGGCCTGCGAATCGGTAGAACCGGATATCAGGGGCTGCGAAAGCGCCTCACGAAGTACTGGTGGACTGATGACTAGCTTAACGGTAGCGTTGTCTGAAGTTTTGGACCTATGCGGTCTGTCGGTCTTTATCCTTACGTTTTTTCGGAAGATCGGTAGTCAGATGGCTTATCAAAGTTATTTCGGAATACGGAGATAGAGAGCAAAAGAATTTAGCGACAAAAATAGCCCGACAAAGTTCGAGCATTGAACAAGGCACAATACCGACAGTGAGGGATGTCGTGGTCTGGGCCTAAACATATGACGCAGTAAGAATGAAAATCTCTGTGAGGTATTTGCTTTCTACAGGCAAGACAATTATTATTTTTTTCTGACATCGGTTAGAGCAAGAAAAAAGGATCCCCGACTGGGTACTTAACTTTTAGAAGACTTCCGATCTGAAACTCGAAAAACGAAAATTTCAGGAGACGGCCGACCGGCACTTGCAAAAGTACAGTTTTGTACCTACCATAAATGTAGATGTTCAAGTGTTCACACTGCTGTAGTCATTACACCAGGGTTATCCTGCCGTCAGGCGGTCCCCGCAGTCGGCCCGAATTCCAAAGTCGGCGTCGGTTGCTGTCGCTTCTTCCCTGACATCAGTGCGCCAGGGGTATATAAGATGCATCCGACGCCATTTTCTTCAGTTTTTCTTGCCCCAGATGTCAGGTGCCCCCAAGTAGGTAGGCAATACACATTGCTAATCAAAAATATACAATAAAAACAATACCTTCAGTTACCAGCAAATACACCCCAAAGCTTGTATAGGATAGAAAGGTATAGATAAGTCTAGCTAGTTCAGAGGGGATGGAGGGAGGGTAACCTGGACTACAGCAGTGTGAACACTCGAACATCTACATTTATGGTAGGTACAAATCTGTACTATGTACATCGTGTTACACTGATGCAGTCATTACACTTGGGTAGAATCCCAAAGCTGAGGTTGGGTGGCTGGTGTATAAAGAGTTAGGATTGGCTATGAGGCCCTGCAGAACTGCAGTGGCAAATCCTGCTCTGGATTTAGAGTAAAGAGGCAGGTGGTAATGCTTGGCAAAGGTGTGCACTGAACTCCAAGTTGCAGCCTCCAAAATTTCCTTGGTAGGTACTCCTCTGAGAAAGGCTGTTGAAGTGGCTGTTGCCCTGGTGGAATGTGGCCTAATGTTATTTGGGACTGATTTTCCATGCTGTGTGTAGCAGTACCGAATACAGTGTCCTATCCATTTGGATATAGTCTGCTTTGAGATAGCCTTGCCCTGTGATCCTGTAGCATATGCTACAAACAGTTGCTCAGTTTTCCTGAAAGCCTTTGTTTTGTCCAAGTAGAAGCGTAGCTGCCTGTGTATGTCCAAAGAATGCAGAAGTTTCTCCCCTTTATTCTGGGGGTTTGGATATAAAGTTGGCAAATGGATGGTTTGGTTAAGAGCCACACTAGATACGACCTTTGGCATAAAGGTAGGGTTTGTCCTTAAAGATACCCTGTCTTGATGAAAATTATAAAAGGTTCCACTGCCATTAATGCCTGTAGCTCTGAGACTCTTCGTGCTGAAGTTACCGCCAGGAGCACAGCTGTTTCAAATGATAAAAATTTTAGATCGGCTGTATTGGCTGGCTCAAAAGGTGGTAGGGTCAGTTTTTCCAAAATGAAATTGAGGTCCCAAGTTGGTGTTGGTGCTCTCCGGGGCGGTCTTATGTTTTTAGCCCCTCTGAGGTACTGCTTTAGCAAGGGATGAGAGAATAAAGGAGGATCCGTGTTGTAATGTGCTGAAATGGCAAGAGGCGTGGATCTTAATTGATGAGAAGGATAGGCCTCTGTCCAGCATCTCAGTTAAGTATTGTAAAATCTGAGGAATGCTTGGAACAAGAGGGTCAAAGCTTTGAGCCTCGGTTCCAGGTGCAGAATCTCTTCCATTTTTCTGAGTAAGCTTTCCTGGTGCTAGGCCTCCTGGCCTCCAAAATGACATCAATAACAGCTTTAGAGAGAGGTGATGTCTGTTTGACTAATGTATCTGCCATGCAGCCAGGTTTAGGGTTTTGAGCTGACCGTGCAGGATCTGATTGTTTTGTTGAGTCAGAAGGTGTGGAATTTGAGGCAAAATCCATGGTGGGCCTTGAGCCAAGTTCCTTAAGATAGAGTACCAGTGCTGGCGTGGCCAGTCTGGAGCAATCGGGATCATCTCTGGTTTTTCTTGTCTGGCTTTTAGGAGTACCTTTGAAAGGAGAGGCAGTGGCGGGAAGGCATAAACTTTTAGGTTTTTCCAGATGAACAGAAGAGCATCCACTTTCCATGCTTGTTTGTGATAAGTCCTTGTGCAGAATTTTTGTAGTTGGCAATTCAGTGGGGAGGCAAAAAGATCTATGTCTGGGCATCCCCACTTTTGTGTTACCATGCTAAAGATTTGTGGATTCAATTTCCATTTGTGAGGGTCCATGATATTTCTGCTTAGGTCATCTGCCAGAGTATTTTTCGTTCCTGGCAGGAATTGTGCTTGCAGGTGAACTTGATACGTTAAAGCTGTGTTCCACAAGGTCATGATGCCTGCATAGGGGATAAGAATGAGTGCCCCCCTGCTTGTTTATGTACCACATTACTGTGGTGTTGTCTGTCTTTAGTAGTAACTGTCCTGGATGTAGAAGGTCCTTGAAAGCTGTTAGGGCACTTTGAACAGCCAACATCTCTTTTTGATTGATGTGAAGATGCATCTGGTCTGTGGTCCACTTGCCCTGAATGCATTTTCCTGCCATGTGTGCTCCCAAGACGTAATCCGAAGCATCTGTTGTTAGAGTTTGCCTGGCTGTGTGTTGGGTAAAAGGATGACCCTTGTTTAGGTGACATGCCTGTGCCCACCATTGAAACTCCTGCTGTAGGCAGGGAATCATTGGTATTACGGCTTCTAAACTGTGAGAGTGTTGAGTCCAAACACTTTTCAGGTACCATTGTAATTTCCTCATATGCAGTCTGGCATACAGTATTAGTAGTATGCAGGATGCCATGAATCTCAGGGCCTGCAGAATTTTTCTTGCAGGGAGATGGGACTTTCTTGCCAGCAATTGAAAATATTGAGTTACACGAACTTGTTTGTCTGGCGTGAGGTAAGCCATCTGGGCCGTTGTATTTAAGCTGGCACCCAGGAATATAATCAGTTGCGAGGGCGCTAGTTTTGACTTCTTTTCGTTTACTGTGTACCCTAGAGGAATTAGCAAATTTTTACAAACCATACTGTCAGCACACTGAACCAAAGCAGAAATAAAAATGAACCAGCAGCTGAACTCCAGGAAGCAACCAGTAAACCAGTTCAATAAACCACAAATTTTGACCTAGGTTTCGTCTTTAATCCGACTTCATCAGAACACAAGTTGATACTAATAAAAGAAACACCTTATATACACATTTAAAAATGACATCATCACCAATCAACTAAATGATATCTTAATACACTCAATTGACACAATAGAATCAATTAAAAGGCCAGCATACACCAAAAAAGAAGAACCATGCCCTGTTTTAAAAATAAAATAAAAATAAAATGTTTCTACTTAAATTAACCTTGTCAAACTAATTTGATACTTTCCAAACATAAAATATTCTTAATTATTCTTAAATATACCTACTTGTACAAAAACTAAACATTTAAATAATGTAATATAATATAAATACATACAAAGTCACCCCAATATATTTTTTAATTTTAAAATAGGCATTATCGAAATGCAGTCATTAATACCAGGAAATTCCTGTGCATTAAATAACTGCCATTTCGTCTCAGCTATGTCTAAATGCACATCCAATTTCCTTCCAAATTTATCCACAATAATTTGCTGTAATACACTAAACTTAAATTGATGCCCACTATTGATGTCAATATGTCTATACAGGGCATTGGTCTTTTTCTTTAACCTAATGTCCGACTGATGTTCAATTATACGATCTCTTAATGCCCTGCAGGTCTTTCCTATATAAAAAGCTGGACATTGTGTGCAGGTGGCCACATACACAACGTTTGTAGTGTAACAATCAAAATGGGCTCCAATCCTAACAGTGATTCCAGCCAACTTAAATACAGCACCCGTAACATTGATCAAGTGACACACACTACATCTACCGAACTTAAAATTACCCTTATTCCTACAATTTACGGTTTGTGTGGTGTCACTCTTTTCCAATAATTGCTTGAAGGAAATACCTTTCCTGTAAACACATTTTGGTGGTCCCCCTAATTTCCCACTAACTGTGTGATCTATTTTTAAGATTTTCCAATTGTTGACAATAATGTCAACAACATAAGGGGCATCAAAAGAGAAGGTGGTAATAAAGTATAATGCCTGATCACAACCACTCCGTGTATCAACATCATCATTCCTGAGACTGATTTCACGCATGGGTACAGTGTTACCCTCAACATGCTCATGCCTAATACCCTGTTTACCATACAATAAAGCCCAATAAACACCATTAGCCCTTTTAAGTTTGACTTCATCAGCTATGCATTCACACAATGCCAATGGATACCCACGCCTAATAAACATTGACTTGATGAATTCAAGCTATTTATTGAAATCTTCCTCCAAACTTGTCATTCTCGCTGCCCTGACCATCTGCCCTTTAACTACTGCCTTTTTCTGATGGTCAGGGTGACAACTTGTGTAACTCAAATATGAGTTGGAGAATGTAGTTTTTCTATGGATAGTGGATACCAAAATTGAATCAACAGAATTTAAGGCCAAGTGCACATCCAAATAGTCAATTTCAACCTTGCTCATGTTGTAGGTGAATTTAAGAAAATCAACAGATTCGTTAATGAATTCAATGAATTCTCCAAACTTATCATTCCCGCCTTCCCAAATGATGAACAAATCATCCAGGAAACGGGTGTAAAAGCTTATGTGGGTCATAAATCTACTAGTAAAAAGAAATTCCTGCTCCCAATATGCCATTACATAATTGGCATATACTGGGGCACACGCCGCCCCCATTGCTACGCCAGTTGTCTGCTTGAAATAGGCACCGTCAAAACAAATAAAATTATTTGTCAACACAATTTCCATTAAACCCACCAACAAACTGATTCTGTCTTGATCAAATAACCCAGTTTTCAATAATTGCACCTCCAACCATTCTAATCCTCTTATTGTAGGGATAACTGAAAACAGGTTTACAACATCTACTGTTGCCATAATGGTGTCGTTTGTAAGTTTGACACTATTTAACCTCTCCAGAAAAGACCAGGAATCCTTTGAAATACAATTAAATACCTTTAAACCCTTTTCTAGCTCAAAATCCAAAAATTTACTTATGAAACAGGTCTTACTACGTTTCCCGTCAACAATTGGCCTAAATGCCAAGTTATTCAAACCCTTATGGATCTTAGGTACTCCAAATATCCCACTCACCACTGGATAATCATTAACCAAGTACCTGAATTCATCCTCATTAATATGCCCCTGCCAAAGTAGGTCCTCAATATACAAATTAACCTTCCTGTAGGCCATGTTTACCTCATTGAGACTAACTCGCTCGTATGTGTCCGTAGCCAATAATGACTTAATACTATTTACATAATCCACCCTATCAATCAGCACTAAACCGTTCCCTTTATCGGGCTTCATTATTCTTATTGAAGTATCATTTATCAAAAAATCCAGTAATTTATGTTCCTCAATGGTCAAATTATCATTAAAGTCGAAGACTTTTCTATAACGTGAATTTGCTGC
Organism: Protopterus annectens; assembly: GCF_019279795.1. Lineage (NCBI taxonomy): Eukaryota > Metazoa > Chordata > Ceratodontiformes > Protopteridae > Protopterus > Protopterus annectens. The sequence goes on along the minus strand of NC_056740.1, from coordinate 328,685,030 downwards.
CACTCTAAAATGTTCCCTAATGTCCCACTCACATATTCTTTCGTATGCATTGGTGACGCTATTAACCGGGGGCATATACTTGCTTGTTTTTTTCAGGGACAATCCCTCTGAATTTCCTTCAACCCCGTCAAATAACAATCTCAGGTTCATTTTCCTTACTAACATTTTTAAATCAACCAGAGTGTTAGTTAGACCCCCCCGAGCTAATGGGACAAAAGTTAAACCTTTTGCCAATAAATCAGCGTGCTGTTTTCCTATAGCCTTAGTAGAATAATTATATATTTTAAAGTCATCGTGACTACTGACTATAACAACAGGACTACTAGGTCCATGTTGTACAACTGATGCGGAATTTTCGCCCAAAACTTGTATCAGATCATCAATTCCACAATCTGAATTATAATTCGCCAAGCTGTTTTGTAACACTATGTCATTTTCTTGCCCATTTTCACCTTCGCTAATAATGTTTACATGCTCACTAATTTCCCCAAAAAATGTTGGGAAGGTGTGCAAACTGATGTTGATCAAATAAGCACAGTCAACCTCAGTGTCATGCCCAGAGATATTACTGTCTAAAAGACTACTATCTATTATATCAGTTGTATCAGAGTGAGTTACCCTGGTTCCCAAAGGTTGCTGAATTTTACCACAACATTCTTTAATATCACTCTGACCAACGTTCACTGTAATCAAGCTCGAATCCACAAAGCTTTCCTTATCATACATGAATGCACTAGCGGCATTCCCCAAAGTTGACCCACTTCTAATTCTGTCATTACAATTGGCATTTGATGGCCTACAATCCAAATGTGCTCGCCCCATCATACCTGCTTCCATACCATCAGCATATAAATTGAAATTAATGTTGAACAAATCAGCAAAGTCATCCCCATTTGCCCCTGCATTATTAGTGCCAACAATAACATTTTGCGAACATTGTGTGCAAGAATTACAAATACAAACTTTTTTGTCATCATTAAAACATTTTACATTAACAAAAAAATGGCTTTGATCGTGATTTAATTGTCCAAACATCGAACCAGTGTCACGATAAACTAAGTATTCACTTATTTCGTCCGGATATGTTGAATCGGAATTAGAGGCTGCAATCCCCCTAGCACAGTTACCATTTAAATTAACAGCATTTGTGGGTGCGAACGCCTCTCCAGACTCACAAGTCGACAAAGAAGTATTCTCAGCTGCCGCTACTACATGCTCAACAAAACCAATGTCAACGCTGCTGAGTGGCTGCATATCACCACCAAAAAGTCGCCCATTGGCTTTACTATATGTACTTAATTCATTGCCGTCCCTACAACATAGCACACAAGCGGATGCGTCTGGCGACAGTTCACTTAAATTATTGCTGTTAAAATTAGTGAAATTACTCAATGAGCCTGCTGCATTCAACTCAGTTAAATATCTGCTCGTCTTTAACTCAGCAGGGATGATGGAATCACCCGCCTTATGATAATCAAAATAGCCAACACTGTTTAATGAATAAGGAAGCTGTTCAAATTGTAGGGGCTCACCTGTACTTTTGAATACACACCCAATACTTGCGCTTTTTAATGGGCTCGATTGCCCTTGTTGTTTACGTTGACTGAAAACTTTGGCTTTGCCCCTTGCCTGTTGTAATCGATGAACCTGTTCTGCTCGTGTTGCTGGTTCCGCCCTCGAATCCTCTCCGACCTCCTTGGCTCCACTTCTAAAGGGAATGCAGCCCTCTCATGCTCTTCATTTAAAGTATCATCACTAGGCGCCACCTCCAGGTCTCTGCTGAAATGATTTTTATTTAAAGGGACCTTACCATAGCAATTACCCTCAGACATAGGGTATGCTATGTTCCGCCTATACTCATTACTGTCCCTTTCTATTTTTTTGGCTTTCCTTGTAAAAATAATTTCACATTGATTGTTTATTTCTACTAGCAAATTGTTGTAATTAGTCAAATAATGATCGAAATTCAAATCAGCAGTGATAGTCTCATTCATAATTTCAAGCTCACACAGCAGTGAGGCTATTTTTTGGTCATTGTATTTTATAATAATAGCTAGAAGCTCGAGCCCCATTTTGTTGTATAAATTATGTACCTCTTCCAGCATGTGCTTATTATTATCAATCCCATTGGGATACTTCCATGCTCGCAAACCTTTGGGTACAAGGCCACAGTCAATATTTTTCTGCAAATACTCATTTTCAATTTGCAGCTTCTTGAAAATGAATAACTTTTTTCAAACTCATTTAACCGTTGTGCCATGGACTTAAAATCATTTCTCTCAACATTTCTTTCAACAGTAACCATTCCCCCATTTCTTTGAAAATTGAATGTGTTGGTTTTCCACTTATTGGCATCGAATTCAACTCCAGAACTGGTACCTTCTGAGTTTCTAGAAGCTGAAGGATTCGTAGACTTCACTCCAGTATTCACCTCAGGAGAGCTACGACCCACTCCTACCACCGGGACAAAATCCCTTTTTCCTTTTATATTGGAACCCATATTGTTGGCATTTTTCTCCTTCTGCTGACCTTCAACCAAAGTCTGAATCTGCTTGGAATGCTCAAGTAATTTCTGGTTAATAGCTTCCAATAAGCCCAAAATGTCTGGTCCAACACCACCACTCTCCATACTGTCAGCACACTGAACCAAAGCAGAAATAAAAATGAACCAGCAGCTGAACTCCAGGAAGCAACCAGTAAACCAGTTCAATAAACCACGAATTTTGACCTAGGTTTCGTCTTTAATCCGACTTCATCAGAACACAAGTTGATACTAATAAAAGAAACACCTTATATACACATTTAAAAATGACATCATCACCAATCAACTAAATGATATCTTAATACACTCAATTGACACAACAGAATCAATTAAAAGGCCAGCATACACCAAAAAAGAAGAACCATGCCCTGTTTTAAAAATAAAATAAAAATAAAATGTTTCTAAATTTTTACAAACGCCAGATGCTGTAGAAGAATGTCCTTTGTCTCTGCTTGAATGAAGCAGTCGTCCAGATATGGATATATTTGAATTCCTTTTTGTCTGCAAAATGCAATTACTGGTGCCAGGCACTTTGTGAAGACCCTGGGCGCAGTAGATAAGCCAAAGGGCAGTGCAGAGAATTGCTAGTGCATTGTACCAGCTTTGAATCGGAGGTATCTTCTGCAATTTTTTCTGATAGGGACATGCAGGTATGCCTCCGAGGTCCAGAGTAACAAGCCAAGCCTTCTTGCCCAGCATGGGTAGAAGCTGCTGTAATGTCAACATTTTGAATTTCGGAATATCCAGGTAAGTATTCAGATTTGAAAGGTCTAGTATGGGCCTCCAGGCCTTGTCCTTTCTGGGGACGAGGAAGAGACTTGAGTAAAATCCTTGTCCTTGTTCTTGTTGTGGTACTTTTTGAATAGCTCTCATGTCCATGAGGGCTGAAATTTGTTTTTGTGTCTCTGCCCATTTTATTTGTGGCAGGTCTGGCATTCCTTTTAGCCTTGGTAAAAGTATGAAAGTGGAATCTGTAACCTTGAGACACAATATTCAGGACCCATTTGTCTTGGGTGATTGTTTGCCAGTTTTGAGAAAAAAGTGCTAGTTTCCCCCCCAAGGGGGCTTCCAAAAGGGATGTGCTTGGCGTACGAAGGGGAAAGTCATTGCGACTGTTCCTGTAAGGTTGAGACTTGTCCTCACCACCTTTTGGGGTTGAGGTGCCCCACTGTCGTTGTCTGTTTGAGCCTTGGGGTTGAGATCTGCCTCTTGGGCATCTGTATCTGCCTCTCTGTGGCCTGTCTGACACTGGAAAGGACCAATTCTTTGTTGGCTAATTTCTGCTAAACCGAGGTGGCTGTACCTGTAAGAAATCCTTGACTGTTTGCATAGATTTAGCTTTATCCTCCATTTTCTTTAACACCTCTTCTGCCTTAACACCAAACAAAGTATCATGCTGTAAAGGAGCATCCAATAATTTTGCCTCAACATGATCAGGTAAACTTTGTTCTTTTAACCAAGCATGTCTTCGAATCACAGAAGCTGTAACTGCGGCTCTACAAGAGGCCTCTAAAGAAGCAAAACCACATTGCAGAGTATGTTTTCCCACCTGTTCAACTGCATGCGATAAATCCTGCATTTCTTTACAATTAGGAGCTTCTGTGCTTGCAAGCATTTTCTGTTTTAACTGAGCCATTAAATATTGTTGGTACTTAAGCATGTGAAACTGGCAATTTAAAGCTCTTACTGCTAAAGTTGCAGAAGTGTATACTTTCTTCCCCCATCTATCCAAAGCTCTGGAATCTCTGTCAGAGAGTACTGGATTTTTTGCAATGGAAGCATTAACCCCTTTTGGACCCTGGGAAATAGTTTCTGGATCAGCAGAAGAGTTTTTGTAAAGAAACTTGAGAGTCGGGGACTCTATAATACCTATCTGGCTTGGCTGGAGCAGGGGGCAAAGAGTCAGGAGATAAACTGGATTCAGAGAACACATCATACACAATATCTAGCACAGGCGGAATAGCCAGGGGCCTGTGTTGAGGAAATCCCTGAGCCTTTTCTTGGATTCTGAGTAATCCTGGCTTTCCCAATGGAAATGCTCCCTCATGGTATGTAAAGTTTCCCCAAAAGAGTAATCCTCAGGAGTAGAGGCTGAAGGGATAGATTCTTCAGCATCAGAGTCCTCATAGTGGGGTAGAGAGTATCCCTGGTCTGAAAAGGAATCAGAGGAAATGGAAACCTGATCAGAGGAGTCATAGTCTGTATCCTGCCTAGGCCTTTTCTCAGGAGGGGATGGGAACCCCTGATTAGAGTAATGAGGTCTTCGGCCATTTTAAGCATCTGTTTCTTAGGCATGGAGGACTGTCCAGGAGAATGCTGTACTTGTTTCTTTGTCTTTAATGGTGCCTTTGTCTTGGCTGTTGTTTTAATGGTAAGTTGTGAAGGTCTGAAAACACCCTCAGAAGCCGATGCCTGCTCAGTGGCTCCGGACCCATCTGAGGGATTAGTTTCCATAGGCCCAATATCTTGAGTTTCCAGAGGCCTAGATGTCTCCACGTAGGAGTCGGAAGTGGCCTGTGGCTCTGAGGCAGCGGGTGTCAGGGGCTGCGAAAGCGCCTCACTGAGAACCGGCGACTGGCCTAGAAGAGGTTTCGTCGGTTTTGGACCTTGGATGCCTCTCTTTATCCTTGTCTTTGTGTTTTTTCGGTATTGAGGTCGTCGGCTGATCCGACGGCATCGTATAATTGAACCTTTGGCCAAAGTAGTGCAAAGCAAAATCAAAACGTCTTTTTATAGTGCGTTTGTTAAATCTAGCACAAAACCGACAACTAGTGACATCGTGATCAGGGCCTAGGCATGGAATACAGTAAGAGTGGAAGTCCTTATGAGGTATTTGCTTCCCACAAGAAATACAATTATTAACTTTCTCTGACATCGGTCTGAGGCAAGAAAAAAGTTTCCCCAATGAGGTACTTAGCTTTATTGAAGACTTCGGGTCTGAAATTCGACTTCGAAAATCTCAGGAGTCAGCTGACCGGCACTTGCGAACTGCTTCGGGCACCACGCGGCAAGAAAGATTGAAGAAAATGGCATCAGATGCATCTTGTATACCCCTGGTGCACTAACGTCAGGGAAGAAGCGACAGCAACCGACGCCGGACCAAGACTTTGGAATTTGGGCCGACTGCGGGACCGCCTGACGGCGGGATAACCCTGGTGTAATGACTGCAGCAGTGTAACACGATGAACATCTGCTTCGGGCACCGCATGCCAAGAAAGACTGGTGTAATGACGTCGGCTGCATGTTTTATGCCCCTGACAACCTGACGTCATGGAAGAAGTGACAGCATCCGACGCAGAAATCCCAAGACTCTGGTACTCAGGCCGACTGAGGGCTACCTGCAGGCAGATAACCCAAATGTGATGACTGCAACAGTGAAACACAAAGAATATCTAGACAAAATTAACAAACCTTACTCCCACAGGTACATCAAAATGGAGAGGCCAAGGATAGCCGGATACAGCAGAGCTGTTACAGGACTCTGTTCACAAGACCTCTAGCATACGACCACCCAGAGGTGGTCCTCATCCTCTTTTAGGCTTAACCCTCCACAGGGGTTAGTGAGAATTTCTGAATTAGCTAGTTTGTTCCCCCCATTACCTGTTCTCATGACCTGGGCTACCGCTTATGATCTGATATTTGTATAAAAAATTTACATCTCCTTATTCCTCATCATTAACATTTTCTTAATTATCAAAAAGCTTAACCCCATTTAGTAGAAATACACAGACCAATCTAAAGACAAATCCCTCTAGTGGCTCCATAAATTAAACTATGCAATATACACAAAATTAAGACTTTAAAAGACAACGGAAGCCAACAAAATTCAAAAAAGAAATTTACTAATGCAATTAAGAAACTTGGCTGGGTAATGAAGTGTAGGGGGAAAAAGAAGTTATGTACTCAGCATTACATTCCATCTAAGTAGTTGTACTTCATTTGTCTTCAACTTGTGGGAATACGGATCCATATCGAATCCGAGCCGGCAAATATTACTTGCATCAGCTCCGAGCTCCAGACTCCTCCCCTTACCCATAATACACCTCCACTGCCTTCCATCCCCAGATCGAGTTTGCTGAACTTATACTTAGAACTCGACCTTATAGAATACTTGTGACCTAAACTGCAGCCAGGGGGCTGATCATGCACCAAGGTCCGGGGGAAGGAGGGAGGGATGGATGAAGACAAACTACAACTACTCAGATGGAACATTACTTCTTTACCTGAAGTAGTTTACTTCATTTGGTCTTCAACCTGTGGGACAGAGTCCTCAGCTACTAAAACTCCTGGGAGGCCCTCATGGAAGGATATTCTGGAGCATCGCGGCACCAAAGGATGCTCTTCTTGAAATCAAATCCAATTTATAATGAGAAATAATTGTATGAGAAGAGGACCAAGTAGCTGCAGAGCAATGTCATCCAAAGACAATCTAGAGAAGAAAGCCGCAGACGTAGCCATGGACCTGGAGGAATGAGCTTTAACCTGACCTGGAGGAGACATGCCTCTGTCCTTATAGACCTGCAGGATGCATGACTAAATCCATCTAGCTATAGTGACCTTGGAAATAGGTTCCCCCAAAAAGGGTTTACAGAAGGAAACAATTGATCAGATTTACGGAAAATTTTTGTCCTGTGTAAACAGAATCGTAATTGTCTATAAACATCCAACATGTGTAGTTTGTATTCAATTTTGTTCGTAAAATTGGAAAAGAACACAGGCAAATTTATAGTCTGATTGATACTGACTGGTGAAGCCACCTTAGGAAGAAAAGATGGAAGAGTCCGAAGTGAACTCTGTCTTTATGAAAAATTATGTATGGAAGTTTGATGGACAAGGACTGTAATTCTGAAACACTTCTAGCAGAGGTGATAACTACCAGAAAGGCTGTTTTCCACGACAAAAATTTTAGATCTGCAGTTGAGGCAGGCTCGAAAGGCGGAGCGACCAGAGCGTGGAGAACCATAGTAAGGTCCCACGGGGAATAGGATCTTTGACCGGGGGAGCGTAGCAAAAAGTGCCTTCGATAAAAGCTTTACATAGTCTGGAAGATGCTAAGGATGCAGAATTCTTGCCCACATGAAAATGGGAAATGGCAGCCAACTGACCTTTGACAATAGAAGAACTAGCTCCGTGTTGGAAAATATCAGCTAGAAAATCAAGAATAGTGGAAATAGGAGCCGCGAAAGGGTCTAAACTCCTCTGTGAGGCCCAGAAAGAAAAACATTTCCACTTGCTGCGATAAACCTTTCTGGTCGAAGACTTTTGAGCAGTTACCAAAATAGATCTAACTGAGGAAGATAGTCCGGGAGTCCTAGCAATTACGGGAACTGGAGCAGCCAAGCCGTGAGCTTCAGGCTGTCCAGACTCAGGTGAGGCACCCCCCCCAAAGGGTGTGAAATCAAATCCTGACTGGGATCTAGGATTCAAGGCGGAGCCAGAAGGTGAGACCAACTGAAGGGAAACCATAACTGGCGAGGCCAGAATGGGGCAATGAGGATCACTTTGCTCCCCAGTCGACGAACTTTCTGTAGAAAGCTTGGAATGAGAGGTACTGGTGGGTAAGCATACAGAAGACCAGGAGGCCAAGCATGAACTACAGCGTCTCTGGGGAACTCCCCCTAGCAGGGGGTTCAGAGCGAAAAATTTGCTGCACTTCGCGTTGGAAGGAGATGCGAAGAGATCGCAGCAAGGTTGACCCCACTCTCTGAAGATCTGTTCTGCTACTGACAGATTCAGTGACCACTCGTAAGGTATCAGAATGGTCCGACTTAGCCTGTCTGCTAGGATGTTGGACTGTCCCGGAATGTGCGTTGCAATGAGAAAGTGACCAGTGGAGATGGCCCATTCCGACACTCTCATGGCCTCGCGACAAAGGGGATAAGATCTGGTCCCTCCCCATTTGTTGATATACCAGACTACTGACATGTTGCCTGACTGAATGGTAACTGTCCCCAGAGGAAGAAAGGCATGAAGAGCCTACAATGCCAGAAGGACTGCCCTCATCTCTAGGACACTGATATGCAAGCTGGTCTCTAAAGGGGACCACAGGCCTTGGACTCTCCTGCCCGAACAATGCCCCCACCCACCCGAGTTGGGAGGCATCCGTGGTCACTGTGGCTTGGGCCGGGGCTGGAACAAAGGGTCATCCCTCCAAAATGTCCGGAGAGCTCATCCACCATATGACGGATGACCGACACACTCTATTTAGGTGGATAGGATAAGTCATGGCAGTTGCAACAGGGACCACTGAATCGCTAGAGTCCACTAAAGAATCTGCATGTGTGTAGCCGAGCACACGGAAGAAGAGTTATGGTCGCCACCCATCTAGCCTAGGGCCCTCAACACCGATTCTGCCGTTGGGAGGTGGGAATGATAGATCAGGGAGACATGCATCCTGAGGTTATGAACTCTCTCAGAGGTCAGGAATATTTTACACTGAAGAGCATCTATCCTGGCTCCAATATAATCTATCACCTGTAAAGGATCTAGGAGAGATTTGGATGTGTTGATTTTGATGCCCAAACTCAGGGCCAGTGTCAGAAAGTAATCCCCGGTTTGGGAAAGTAGACGCCTGGTGGGAGCAGTGAGGAGCCAATCGTCCAGGTATGGATAGACCTGAATCCTCTGAAGCCTCAGGTGAGCCGCTACAACCGCCATCACTTTGGTAAACACCCTGGGGGCTGTTGTGAGACCAAAGGGTAGGGCTCTAAACTGATAATGATTGGCTCCTAGCCGGAAGCGGAGGAACCTCCTGGAGCTTCTATGCATTTTTATATGACAGTATGCATCCTGGAGGTTTAATGAACACATCCAGTCGCTCTCTTGCAGGTACGGCATGATGGACTGTAGCGTGACCATCCGGAACTTCTCTTTGGCAACTGACAGGTTCAGGGTAGAGAGGTCCAGAATGGGCCTTAAGTCCCCCGTTTTCTTTGGCACCAAAAATAACCTGGAGTAGAAGCCTGATCCGGACTGATCTGGGGGGATGGTTTCGATGGCTTGACTAGCAGCTTGAAAATTTCATGTGCTGCTGCCTCCCTTTGCGTGGGTGGAACATCCGGAAGGTGTCTGGGAGATACGGGGTAACCCACGAAGGGGATAGAATATCCTCTGGATATGATTTGAAGCACCCAGCGGTCCGTTATGGACTGCCATGCCATTGGGTGCAAGGACAATTGTCCCCCAACTGCCTCCAGAGTAGAGAACCCGGGCAACCCCTCAGGATTGCTGCCCAGGTCTCTCCCAGAATGGTTCTCGAGACCTGAAGTTCCACGGACCCCCTCTGCCTCTGGACTGGCGTCCATTGTGCCCCTCTGCCTCCAGTGGAAGAAGAGCCCTGAGAGTCCCGGGAATACTGGGACTTCCGGAACCACATCTTCTTTTGCCCCCTCTGGTTCCGGGAACAGGACCTTTGAGGGTTAGAAAAGAGGATTCTGACGGCAGACAGTGTCTTCCCAGCCTTCTCACTGTGGACTAGTGTCTCCTTGACGGTCTTACTGAAAAAGTGTAGAGCCGTCATAAGGGGCATTGGCAAAAGACACCTTAAAGGGTTCGGAAAATTGACACAACCTAAGCCAGGCTTTAGGCCTCATGGACATGCCAGACCCAGCTGCCCTACCTGCACCTTCCATAGCATGGGAGAGGAGTTGCTTGGACGTATTTGATAGTGCTTTTAGAGTGGCCACTTTCACGGAGAACGAAGCCTTGTCCTCCTACGACATGGATTTGGGTGGAGACTCCTCCAGCTCCTTTAATAGGTCACGTTGGAGTCTAATGACATGGGCCAAGTAATTCAGCACCCTGATCGAAAAAGTAGCTGAAGCATACACCCGCTTCCCTTGGCGGGTCCATCTTCCGTGCCAGGAGGGTGGACCGAGGAACTCTGCAGAGCTGGTTCCTTCTTAGTGGCTGCTGCTACCACCATGGCATCCACAGGGGAGCCCTTATTCCAGGATGGCCTGTCAAAAGGGGGTCTTAAAATTTTATCAGGTCGCTTAGGGATAGGCTCCACGGTGTCCGGTTCCTTCCACGCCTGTGAGGTGATCAAATCCACTAAAGGATCCGTGAGAGGGGACACCCAGGAAGTAGACGGGCCCATGCTGAAAGCCTCCAGGAACACAGACTCATCAGAAGAGGGCTTGGGGGCAGAACAACCTCCCTGCTGGCGCAAGATCTCTACGATGTCTCCAAAGGAGACATCCTCTGAGGTGTTCTTGGGGAACCCCCTCCATCATCTAAAATCTGTGTCCTCAGTTAGGGACTTGGGGGAGTCCAAGTTCCTCCTCTTGCACGTATGTGTGCGAGGCACATCTCCAGTGGGACTCTCAGGGGAGAGCTTGCAAGCCATCTGTTCCTCAGGGGGAACCATCTGGGGCTCTTCAAGCATGAGTTGTCCCTCTGGTAAGATGATGGGGACCATAGACAGAGCCGAGAAGATGATGGGGACCATAGACAGAGCCGAGGGGGACTGGGAGGAGTTCGAGGGGGCGGTCAGGGGTCTTGATCCGATGGAGAGGACCCTTTTTCCCAACATCGAATGCCGGAGAGCGGACCTCCTGGGAAGCTAATAAGGAGGCAGGTCTCCCAGGGTCCGACACGAGAATCGGAGCCGGTTCCCAAAGTGGACGGAGCTCTGAGGGAGGGGACCTGGCCCGACAACATTGGAGCCGATGGAAAAGGTTCCAGTCCCTCGGATCCGACACCTAGGCTCCGGCAGCGGCTCGGATCTGAACTGGTCGGAGCAGAGACGCTCTAGGCAGCTGTCGGTATCTAGAAAACAAGTACCGTCGACACCGACCCCCTGACTAAGGCCATCCTTGGATCAGAGTACTACAAAACTGAAGGTCAGATCGGGGAAGAAGAAATGGGTTGAAAGAAAGTAAGCAAGCGCCCCCCTCCAAAGGGGGGGGGTGGCAAGACCCCCATCTGGATCTGTGTATGGATAAAGCACCTCATCATCTTATCCAGATCCATATCAGGTAAGGAGTGAGCTGACCGTGACGAGGCCACGGACACTGACCTGGCAGGGACCGAGGCCCGGGAGACTTGCCTCCTCCGGCTCTGGGGAGAACCTCAAAGACCAGAGCAGAGGGGAGTTACGGATCCATGCTGACTTACTCGGAGAAGCGAGGTCCAGGGACCTCTTCCTCTTTTCCTTCATCTTCAACTCTCTCCCCCTTTTTCTACCTCTCCTCTGCTCCGCTACTACAGAGTTAGATGCAGGAGTCTGATTCCCAGCCTGGGAGGGAGGAGAGGCCAGAGGAAGAGAGAGAGAGGTAGTCACAGCAACCACTGTGACTGAAGCCAAAGACGAGGAAGGAGGGTCAGTAGAAGGAAGACGACCTTTGAGGGCCAACTTTTGCCTTCCTATCCTTTAAAGCTCGGGGGTTGAACCCAGCACAAATGGAGCAATCCACACTAAGGTGGGCCACACCTAAGCACAATACACTCAGAGTGTGGCCATCCGCCTTATGGCCACACTCTGTGTAGTGCTTAAAGACAAGCTTTTCAGCCATCCTGAGTGAAAGAAAGAAAGCCTTAAAAAAAGACAGGCAAAAAACTTTCTTAACTCCAACACACACACACACCACGCAAGTCTATAGACAACACTGAGGGGGGATAGGGGCACCACAGAACAAACTAACTAGTTACCTAATCAGACTAACACTCGACACCAAAGCGAAGGGAGGGGAGAAGGGGTACCTAAACTAACCTAGATCGACGAAAAAGAATGAAAGTTTTTAACTTACAGTAGTGAAATAACCCACTGCTAGCTGCAGCTCTGAAGACACGATGTATAGCAAATCACGGCAAACGAGATCTGTGGATGGAAGGCAGTGGAGGTGTATTATGGGTAAGGGGAGGAGTCTGGAGCTCAGAGCTGACGCTAGTAATATTTGCTAGCTCGGATCCAATACAGATCCATATTCCCACAGGTTGAAGACAGTACAGTTGTGTACACTTACCATAAATGTAGATGTTCGAGTGTATTCACTGTTGCAGTCATTACATTTGGGTAATCTGCTGGCAGGTTGCCCTCAGTCGGCCTGAATTCCAAAGTCTTGGGTCCTGCGTCGGTTGCTGTCTCCTCTTACATGACGTCAGGTCATCTGGGGTATAAAACAAACAGCCGACGCAATTTTCTTTAGTTTTTCTTGCCCCAGATGTCAGGTGCCCCAAAAAGGTAGCAAAAAAAAAAAAAAAATATATATATATATATATATATATACACATACACACACACACACAACACACACACACGCATCAATATAAACTTTACCTTCATCTACAAGCAAATACACCACATAGGTTGTAGAAGATAGAGAAGGAAAGATAAACTGTAGAGTGACAGGGGGATGGCGGGAGGGTAACCAGGACTGCAACAGTGAATACACTCGAACATCTACATTTACGGTAAGTGTACACAACTGTAAAATGTTCTTCGTGTTTCACTGTTGCAGTCATTACATTTGGGTAGTATCCCAAAGCTATGGTTGGGAGGCTGAAGCTAAACAGCATTAGGTGCGGCTATAAGGCCCTGCAGAACTGCAGTGGCAAAGCCTGCCCTGGACTTAGAGTAGAGAGGCAAATGGTAATGCTTTGTAAAGGTGTGAACAGAACTCCAAGTAGCAGCCTCTAGAATGTCTTTGGTTGGTACTCCTCTGAGAAAGGCTGCTGAAGTAGCTGCAGCTCTGGTAGAATGAGACCTAATGCCCTTGGGCACAGGCTTACCATGGTGTAAGTAGCAGAAACTAATGCAGTGGCTTATCCACTTTGAAATAGTCTGCTCTGAAATAGCCTTTCCTTCTGATCCTGCAGCATATGTCACTAGTAATTGCTCAGTTTTTCTTAGAGCTTTAGTCCTGCTCAAGTAGAATCTTAGTTGTCTGCGTATGTCCAAGGAATGCAGAATTCTCTCCCCCTTTTTCTGTGGATTTGGATAAAAGATTGGCAGATGAATAGTTTGGTTAAGAGCCACACTGGAAACCACCTTAGGCATAAATAAGAAGTTATGTACTCACCATAACGTTCCATCTGAGTAGGTAAACTTCATTTGTTAGCAACCTTTGGAAATCGGATCTGACCTCGGATCCGAGCCGGCAGTTTTCAACAGCTTTAGATCCGAGCTCCAAGCTCCTCCCCCTACCCATAATCCCCTGCCAACCCTGACTGACCTCAGATCAAGTTTGCCCAACAGCAGAAAACCGCTAGCAATGACTAATCCCATGATAAATGGGTAAAACCCATGGACCTGAGTATGAGAACATTTGCAAGTGAGGGGGCAGGAGGGAGGGACAGTTGCTAACAAATGAAGTTTACCTACTCAGATGGAAAGTTATGGTGAGTACATAACTTCTTAAACTGATGTAGTTAACTTCATTTGTGTAGCAACCTTTGGAACAGAGTCCCCGGCTACCTGAACCTTGGGCGGCCTTTATGGAAGAATGTTCCGGAGCACTGCAGAGCCAAAGGATGCTCTCCCTCTGGAGATCATGTCCAATTTGTAGTGATTGATAAAAGTATGAGATGAAGCCCAAGTGGCTGCAGAGCAAATATCATCCAAAGAAAGTCTAGCTCTGAAGGCCGCAGAGGTAGACATAGATCGAGTAGAGTGGGCATGGACTCCTTGAGGTGCAGGCCTGCCCGAACTGTCGTATGCTAAAAGGATGCACTGTCAAATCCATCTAGAGAGTGTGACTTCTGATACAGGTTTACCCAAGTTAAATTTGGCAAAGGAGATGAACAACTGGTCGGATTTCCTATGACCAGATGTTCTGTGGATGTACAAGCGAAGTTGTCTATGCACATCCAATGAATGTAATTTGTATTCCCCTTTGTTATGGTAGTTAGGAAAAAAGACCGGCAAGTTGATGGACTGGTTAATATTTGACTCAGAGGCAACCTTGGGAAGAAAGGAGGGATTGGTCCTGAGGTAAACTCTATCCTTGTGAAAGGTCAAGTAAGGGGGTTTTACACACAGTTCAGAGACCCTTCGAGCCGAGGTGATAGCGACAAGAAAGGCCGTTTTCCATGATAAGAATTTAAGATCTATGGAGGCTGCAGGCTCAAATGGGGGAGCTGTCAAGGCCTGAAGCACCAATGTTAAATCCCAAGGAGGGACAACCTCCCTCACTGGGGGTCTGAGCAAAAAGGTGCCCTTCAAAAAGGTCTTACACAATTTCGTGGTGATCAAAGGGCCCAATTCATTTCCAACGTGATAATGAGAGATAGCTGCTAGTTGGACCTTGACTGTGGAGGAACTAGCTCCTTGATGAAACAGTCCTGACAGAAAGTCTAATACAGCAGGCAGAGGAGCTGTAAAAGGATCCAAATTTTTGCGTTCCGCCCAAATGGAGAAACGTTTCCATTTGCTGCTATAGATCTTTCTAGTAGAAGGCTTGTGTGCAGCTACTAGAATGGTTTTAACTGGGGAAGAGATACCGGGAGTCCTAGCTATGAGTGGAACTGGAGCAGCCAAGCCGTGAGCTTGAGGTTGTCCAGGTTCGGGACTGGGAGATCAGATCCGGACGGGGATCCAGAATCCAAGGAGGATTCACGAGATGAGACCACAGGTAAGGGAACCAGGCTTGACGAGGCCAAAACGGGGCAATGAGGATTATCCTGCTCCCCAACCGACTGGCTTTCTGAAGAAACTTCAGCATTAGAAGAGGAGGAGGGTAAGCATAAAAAAGACCGGGAGGCCAAGCATGCACCAGAGCGTCTCTCGGGGGTTCCCCGGAGGGGGAAATGAGAGCGAAGTAGTCGTAACATTTTGTGTTCGAGGGAGAGGCAAAGAGATCACAACAGGGTTGACCCCATTTGACGAAAATCTGATTCGTTATCTCAGGATTCAGAGACCACTCGTATGGTAACAGGATGGTGCGACTTAGTTTGTCCGCTAGGATGTTGGACATCCCGAAATGTGCGCTGCTATGAGAAAGCGGTTGGTGGAGACAGCCCATTCCCACACTCTCATGGCCTCTCGACAGAGTGGGTAAGACTTGGTCCCCCCTTGTTTGTTGATGTACCAGACAACCGACATGTTGTCCGTCTGAATCGCAATCGTTCCTACGGGAAGAAGGTCCTGAAGTAGTTGCAACGCTAATAGCACTGCCCTCATCTCTAGGATGTTGATATGCAGTGAGGTCTCCATGAGGTCCCACGTGCCTTGGACTGTCCTGCCCGAACAATGCCCCCCCCCCTAGGCGGGAGGCGTTCGTGGTCACCGTGGCTACAGGAGGGGTCATAGAAAAGGGGCATCCTTGCTGAAGGTCTGGAGATTGGAGCCACCATAGAAGGCCCTCTTGCAGCCCCTGCTGAGGGGGATGGGATGGCTCAGAGGGTAGTGAAGAAGGGACCACTGGACCTGGAGGGTACATTGTAAGACCCTCATGTTCAAATGTGCCATTGGCAATAGGTTGATCGCTGCCGCCATCGAGCCAAGAGCCCTCAGGACCAATTCCGCCGGGGGAGCTGGAGATTGTAGAATGGCCTGCACATGTAGCATCATGGAGAGTAGCTGGTCTGTGGTCAAGAAAGCTAGGAGCTTGTTTGTGTCCAATCTGGCCCCTATGAAGTCTATAATCTGAGTCGGAGTAAGAGACGACTTCTCTATGTTGATAGTGATCCCCAGCCGGGGAGCTAGACAGAGAAAGTAGTTTCTGGCTGAACAGAGTAGATGCCTTGTCGGGGCGGTCAGGAGCCAGTCGTCCAGGTAAGGGAAGACCTGAATTCCCTGGAGCCTCAGGTGGGCCGCTATCACTGCTAACACTTTGGTGAACACCCTGGGGGCTGTGGTGAGACCAAAGGGGAGGACCCTGAATTGGTAATGACTGGCTCCTAGCCGGAAGCGGAGGAACCTCCTGGATCGCCTGTCCATCAGAATGTGGTAGTACGCATCCTTGAGGTCTATAGAGCACATCCAATCGTTCTCCCGTAAGAGGGGGAGAATGGACTGAAGAGTGACCATGCGGAACTTCTCTTTGGTTACTGACAGATTCAGGGAAGAAAGGTCGAGAATTGGTCTTAAGTCCCCCATCTTTTTTGGCACCAAGAAGAACCTGGAGTAAAACCCGGACCCGCACTGGTCTGGGGGGACGTGTTGGATGGCTCTTTTTCCCAGCAAATGTTGGATTTCCATTGCTGTGGCCTCCCTCTGATCAGGTGGGACATCGGGGAGGTATCTGGGGCTGCGTGGGTAACGAGAGAAGGGAATCTGATATCCTCTGGATATGATGCGAAACACCCAGTGGTCTGTTGTGATGGACTCCCAAGCTGCTGGGTGCTTCGAGAAACGCCCCCCGACTGCCTCCTAAGTGGAGCAGTCGGGCAACCCCTCAGGGGTGTTGCGTGGATTAGTCCGAGAAGGGTTCTCTGGATCCAAAGTTCCGCGGGCCCCCTCTGCCTCTAGGGCGGCGTCCACCCTGTCCTCCTCTGCCGCGGAAGGGCTGGGAGTCCGGAGCGGAACGGGACTGTTGCGACTTCCGGAACCACATCTTCTTCTGTCCCTTTTGATTCTTAGAAAAGGACCTCTGGGGAGCAGAGAAGCGGACTCCGACGGCAGACGTCTTCCCGTCCTTTTCGCTCTGGACCAAGGTATCTCACACGGTTTTGCCAAAGAGGGCAGAACCATCAAAAGGGGCATTAGCGAACGACGCCTTGAAGGGTTCCGCGAAATCACAGTGTCGGAGCCAGGCCTGACGTCTCATAACGAGGCCCGCTTCGCTGGCTCTAGTGGCTCCTTCCATGGCATGAGACAGAAGCCGCATAGAGGTGTTAGATATGGATCGTAGAGTGGCCATCCGGGTGGAGTGCAATTGTTTGTCCTCCGCCGACATGGACTCGGGGGGGGGGGGGGGTGACGCAGCGTACTCTTTAATAAGGTCCCGCTGCAGTCGGAGCAAGTGTGCCATGTAGTTCAGTGACCTCACCGAGAAGGTCGCAGAACTAAACACCCGCTTCCCTAGGCGGTCCATCGACAGACTCCTTGCTCAGGGGATGAACCGAGGGACTCTCCTGAGCAAGTTCCCTCTTGGTGGCCGCCACCACCAACATGGCATCTACCGGTGGACCCTTACTCCAGTGTGACTTGTCAGGGGGTGGGCCAAGGATCTTGTCCGGGCGCGTGGGGACTGGCTCCACAGTGTCCGGCTCCTTCCACGCCCTGGTAGTGATCAAATCTACAAGGGGGTCGGCCGGAGGGGACACCCAAGAGGTAGACGGGCCTGCTTCAAACGCCTCCAGGAACACGGATTCGTCCGAGGTAGGCTTTGGGGCAGACCACCTCCCTTTATTCTGAGCATCTCCATGATGTCACCAAAAGAGACATCTTCGGGGGGTGATCTTGGGGAGCCTTCCCCTTCCTCCAAATACGTGTCCTCAGTCAAAGACTCGGGGGAGTCCAGGTGCCTCCTCTTGCACCTTCGCTTGTGAGGGACCTCCTCGGGGGGGGGGGGGGGCTGTCCGAGGAGGTCTCACCAGCAACGTCTTGTTCCATTGGAACTACCTGGGACGTCAAAGCAGGCTGTCCCTGGGGCTGGGTGATGGAAGCCGGGCCCAACTGAGGAGGAGTGCAGGGTGGAGCCATGGCAAGGGTCGGGGGCCTGGAATCCCTCGAGAGAACCCTCTCCACCACGTTGAATGCAGAGGGAGAGCTGCTCTCTCTGGGATCCGAAAGCAGACTCTCCCTCGGATCCGATGGACGGATCGAGGCCGGCGCCGAAGCGATCGGATCCGACGTACCAGCATGCTCTGACCTGGACGGAGCCGAAGGCATACCGATATTGCCGGATCCGAAGCTCAGCCCTCGGCTCAGAGAGCTCGGATCCGAAGAAAATGGACCAGACAGACTCGAGGGAAATGTTGGCGCCAAAGTACCTGAGACCATCGGCGCCGACCCACCCCCAGCTCCAAGGCTGCCCGGCTCCGAAGACTCCGAACCCGGGAAACGGGACGGAGAAGGAGCTATCGGGGCAAAGAAGGGGGTCGAGCTCCCCCCCGGAGTGGGGGGAGGCAGGAGCACTCCCATCTGCAGTTGGGCCTGGAGGAATCTTCTCATCATCCAGTCCAAATCTGCATCAGTGAGACTTCTTGTGGATCTCGACGAGGCCACCGAGGCGAGGCGGGGTGGGAGTGTCGCCTCGATGACCTCGACGGAGATCGGGTCTCCTCCTCATGACCCGGTGAAAAGCACGGGGACCGGATCCGAGAAGGAGGAGAACCAGGACCTGGAGGGAGACGACCGCTTAGCCGTGGGGGGGGGGGCCCGAAGCGGAGGCCTCGGCCCGCCGCTTGTGGTGCTTCTCCCTTTTCCTTTCTTTCCTAGCCTCCCTCTCCTCCAAGCCTAAGGCGGGAGGTTGAGTCCCGGCCGGGGGCAGGGAAGCAGGAGTGGCAGCCGCTGCAGGAGCCACGGAAGGACCGGAGGTAGAAGCCGAATCCGGAGGCAGAAGACCCGCCAGAATCAGCTTAGACCTCCGGTCCTTAAGTGCCCTGGGGTTGAACGCTGCACAAATGGTACAACCACAGGACAGGTGTTCAACCCCAAGGCACAATACACACCGAGTGTGGCCATCCGCTGGGGACAGCTTACGGCCACACTCGGTGCACTTAGAGAACATTAACTTTGGGGCCTCAGACATACTGAGAAAGTAACCCACACACACAAGGCCCCAAACACACACACACAACACTGACGGAACCACGAATGTAGGGGAAGGAAAACTATTAAGGTAAACTAAGAGAGTTTAGACTATAAGGGGGTTAAACACACACTCACACCAAAATTTAAAGAAAAAGATTTGAAAAAGTTAAATTTTTTTCCTCACGAAGAGACGAGAACACCAGGAGACTCAGGATCAAGCTGCTGAACGAAACCAAGGCAAACTAGATCTGAGGTCAGTCAGGGTTGGCAGGGGATTATGGGTAGGGGGAGGAGCTTGGAGCTCGGATCTAAAGCTGTTGAAAGCTGCCGGCTCGGATCCGAGGTCGGATCCGATTCCCAAAGGTTGCTACACAAATGAAGTTAACTACTTCAGATTGTTGGATTTGTCCTCAGAGACACCCTGTCTGGGTAAAATATGATAAGGCTCCACAGCCATGAGGGCCTGTAGCTCTGAGACTCTTCGTGCTGAATTAATTGCTAGTAGCAGAGCTGTTTTCCATGATAAGAACTTTATATCAGCAGTCGCAGCTGGTTCAAATGGAGGCAGGGTGAGCTTTTCCAACACATAATTGAGGTCCCATGCAGGTATTGGTGATCTTCTAGGAGGCCTTAAATTTTTGGCTCCTCTAAGATACTGCTTTAGTAAAGGATGAGAAAAGATTGGTGGCTCTGTATTGTAATGAGCCGAAATGGCAGAGGCATGGATTTTAATTGATGAAAAAGATAGGCCTTTGTCAAGCATCTCAGTCAAGTATTGCAACATCTGAGGAATATTTGGTTCTGCTGTATCAGTTCCTTGTGCTTGATTCCAAGCAAAGAATCTCTTCCATTTATCAGCATGAGATTTTCTAGTACTAGGCCTTCTGGCTTCCAAAATGACATCACAGCTTTACTGGGAGGTGTTGTTTGTAGAACTACATGATCAGCCATGCTGCCAGGTTCAGTGTCTGGAGTTGATTGTGAAGGATCTGACTGTTTTGCTGGGACAGTAGTTGAGGTCTTTGAGGTAAGGTCCAAGCTGGGTATTGAGACAAGTTCCTTAGGATTGGGTACCAGTATTGGCGGGGCCAGTCCGGGGCAATTAGTATCATCTTTGGTTTCTCGTCTGACTTTTAGGAGGACCTTAGGAAGAACAGGCAGTGGATGAAAGGCGTAAACTGATAGGTTTTTCCAACTGAAGGATAGGGTGTCCACTTTCCATGCTTGTTTGTGATAAGTCCTTGTGCAGAATCTTTTCAATTGATAATTCTGGGGGGAGGCAAATAGATCTATGTCTGGGCTCCCCCATTTCTTTATCATGAAGACTTGTGGATCTAGTTTCCACTCGTGAGGATCCATAAGGTTTCCGCTTAAATCGTCTGCCAGAGTATTTTGTTTTCCTGGCAGGAATTGAGCTTGAAGATGTATTTGGTAAGTCAAAGCTGTGTCCCACAGTGCCAAGGCTAATCTGCAAAGGGGGTATGAGTGCGTGCCCCCCTGCTTGTTTATGTACTACATGACTGTGGTGTTGCCCGTCTTTATCAGTAGTTGTCCTGTCAGGGCATTTTGAACAGCTAACATCTCTTTCTGGTTGATATGTAGATGCATTTGTTTTGGAGTCCATATGCCCTGAATGCATCTTCCTGCCATGTGGGCCCCCAGGCATAAACTGATGTGTCGGTTAAGGTTTGGCTGGCAGGGGGTAGAGTGAAGGCCCGTCCCATGTTTTGGTGACATGCCTTTGCCCACCATAGAAACTCCTGTTGTAGGCAGGGAATGAGAGGAATCATTGTTTCCAGACTGTGAGAATGTTGACTCCATAAACTTTTTAGGTACGACTGAAGTTTCCTCCTATGCAGTCTTGCATATGGAATCAGTAAGATGCAGGATGTCATGAAGCCCTAAGCCTGCAGAATTTGTCTTGCAGATAACTGGGTTTTTGTTGCCATCAGTTTCAAGTAAGTAGTTAGTTGCCTTTGCTTGTCTGGCATGAGGTAAGCCATCTGGGCAGTTGTATTCAAGCTTGCACCCAGGAATGTTATCTTTTGAGAGGGTACCAGTTGTGATTTCTTTTTGTTTATAGTGTACCCTAGGCATGTTAAAAGCCTTTTCACAAACGCCAGGTGCTGAAGAAGACTGTCCTTGTTCTCTACTTGAATGAGACAGTCATCCAAGTAAGGATATATTTGTATACTTCTTTGTCTGCAAAATGCAATTACTAGTGCCAGGCACTTTGTAAAGACCCTGGGCGCAGTAGATAAGCCAAAGGGCAGTGCAGAGAATTGGTAATGCATTAAGCCAGCCTTGAATCGGAGGCATCTTCTGCACGATTGTCTTATTGGGACATGCAGGTATGCCTCTTTTAGGTCTAATGTCACCAGCCAAGCATTCTTGCCCAGCATGGGCAGAAGCTGCTGCAAAGTCAGCATTTTGAATTTTGGAATGTCCAGGTATGTGTTCAAAATCGATAAATCCAGTATTGGCCGCCGGGCCTTGTCCTTTCTGGGTACCAAGAACAGTCGAGTAAAAACCTTGTCCTTTTTCCTGTTCTGGTACTGGCTGAATGGCCCCCATTATCCATGAGGGATGTAAAGTACAGTTGTGTACCTACCATAAATGTAGATGTTCGAGTGTATTCACTGTTGCAGTCATTACACTTGGGTTATCCTGCTGGCAGGCTACCTGCAATCGGCCTGAATTCCAAAGTCTTGGTCCAGCGTCGGTTGCTGTCGCCTCTTCCCTGACGTCAGTGTGCCAGGGGTATAAAAGATGCAGCCGACGCCATTTTCTTCAGTTTTTCTTGCCCCAGATGTCAGGTGCCCCCAAAAGGGTAGGCTAAAAATTATGCCAATAAAAAAGCATACACTAAAATATATCATTACCTTCATCTACAAGCAAATACACCACATAGGTTGTATAGAATAGAGAAGTACAGATAAGTCCCAGCAAAGAAAGGGGGATGGTGGGTGGGTAACCTGGACTGCAACAGTGAATACACTCAAACATCTACATTTATGGTAGGTACACAACTGTACTATGTTCATCGTGTTTCACTGTTGCAGTCATTACACTTGGGTTGAATCCCAAAGCTGAGGTTGGGAGGCTGGGCCTAAATAGAATTAGGAGTGGCTATGAGGCCCTGCAGAACTGCAGTGGCAAAGCCTGCTCTGGATTTAGAGTAGAGAGGTAAGTGGTAGTGCTTGGTAAAAGTGTGCACTGAACTCCAAGTTGCAGCCTCTAAAATGTCTTTGGTTGGTACTCCTCTGAGGAAGGCTGCTGAAGTGGCAGCTGCTCTGGTAGAATGTGGCCTAATGCCCTTAGGTACTGATTTGCCATGTTGTGCAAAGCAGAAATGAATGCAGTGACCTATCCATTTTGTATCCATTTTGAAATAGTCTGCTTAGAGATGGCTTTTCCTTGTGATCCTGCAGCATATGCCACTAAGAGCTGCGCAGTCTGTCTGTAAGCTTTAGTTCTGTCCAAGTAGAAGCGTAGCTGCCTGTGTATGTCCAAAGAATGTAGGAGTCTCTCACCCATATTCTGTGGGTTTGGATAAATGGTAGGCAAATGAATGGTTTGGTGGAGGGCCACAGTGGACACTACTTTAGGCATAAATGTCGGGTTCGTCCTCAGAGAAACCCTGTCTGGATGGAAAATGATAAAAGGTTCCACAGCCATGAGTGCCTGTAACTCTGAGACTCGTCTTGCAGAGGTTATTGCTAGGAGCAAAGCTGTTTTCCATGAAAAAAACTATCTCAGCTGTATTGGCTGGCTCAAATGGTGGCAGTGTGAGTTTTTCCAAGACATAGTTGAGGTCCCATGCAGGTATTGGTGCTCTCCTTGGGGGTCTTAAGTTTTTGGCCCCTCTGAGGTATTGCCTTAGCAATGGATGAGAAAAAAGAGGTGGTTCCGTATTGTAATGAGCTGAAATGGCAGAGGCATGGATTTTAATTGATGAAAAGGATAGGCCTTTCTCCAGCATCTCAGTTAGGTATTGCAAAATCTGAGGAATATTTGGTGCAACCATGTTGATTCCTTGTGCGTGGTTCCAAACGCAGAGTCTCTTCCATTTTTCTGCATGAGATTTTCTGGTACTGGGCCTCCTGGCCTCCAAAATAACATCCATCACTGCTTTGGAGAGAGGTGTGTTCTGAATGGCTGCATTATCCGCCATGCTGCCAGATTTAGGGTCCTGAGTTGGCTGTAGAGGATCCGATTGTTTTGTTGGGTCAGTAAGTGAGGAATTAGAGGTAATGTCCAGGCTGGGCCTTGAGACAAGCTCTTTACGATTGGATACCAGTGCTGGCGGGGCCAGTCTGGGGCAATCAGAATCATTTTTGGCTTCTCCTGTCTGACCTTTAGGAGTACCTTGGGGGGGGAGAGGCAGAGGAGGAAAGGCATAAACTGTTAGTGTTTCCCAGCTGAATGATAGAGCATCCACTTTCCATGCTTGCTTGTGATAAGTCCTTGTGTAGAGCCTCTGTAGTTGGCAGTTGTGGGGGAAGGTAAATAGATCTATGTCTGGGCATCCCCATTCCTTTGTTATCATGCTGAAGACTTGTGGATCCAGTTTCCACTCATGGGGATCCGTTTCTGCTTAGTTCATCTGCCAGAGTATTTATCTTTCCTGGCAGGGATTGTGCTTGCAGGTGTACTTGATAAGTGAATGCTGTGTCCCACAAAGTCATGGCTTGTCTGCAGAGGGGGTAGGAGTGTGTGCTTCCCTGCTTGTTTATGTACCACATGACTGTAGTATTGTCCATCCTTATCAGTAGTTATCCTGGATGAAGTAGATCCTTGAAAGCTGTCAGGGCATTCTGAGCAGCTAGAATCTCTTTTTGATTGATATGAAGATGCCTTTGGCTTGTGGGCCATGTGCCCTGAATACATTTTCCTGCCATGTGGGCTCCCCAGGCATAATCTGATGCATCTGTTGTTATTGACTGCCTGGCTGTGGTTTGGTTGAATGGCTGTCCCTTGTTGCGGTGACAGGCCTGTGCCCACCATCGAAACTCCTGTTGCAGGCAAGGAAAGTACAGTTTTGTACCTAACATAAATGTAGATGTTCGAGTGCTAATACAGCTGCAGTAATGACAGATGGGTTTTCAGCCGTCAGGCGGTCCCTCGGTCGGCCGAATTCCAAAGTCTTGGTCCGGCGTCGGTTGTCGTCGCTTACTCTTCTGACGTCAGTAAGGCCAGAGTATATAAGACACAACCAACGCCATGTTCTTCAGTCTTTCTTGCCCCAGATGTCAGGTGCCCCCAAAAGGAAGGCAATATATAAATAAGGCTTATCTACATATGCAAGGAATGCAATGTAATGCAAAATCAGTGTAAGCAAGCAAATAAAACATAGCAGGATAACCCAGTCAGGTGGTATGAAGAGGTTGTTAGGCCCCATGCCTTTACCAAGTGGGGAAGGAGGGAGGGAAACCTGTACTGCAGCTGTATTAGCACTCGAACATCTACATTTATGGTAGGTACAAAACTGTACTATGTTCATCGTGCATACAGCTGCAGTAATCACAGATGGGTAGAGTCCCAAAGCTATGCATAGGGTGGTAGGTACTATGAGGAACTGGGTTGAGCCAGAATG
This sequence comes from Protopterus annectens, assembly GCF_019279795.1. Classification (NCBI taxonomy): domain Eukaryota; kingdom Metazoa; phylum Chordata; order Ceratodontiformes; family Protopteridae; genus Protopterus; species Protopterus annectens. The sequence goes on along the minus strand of NC_056740.1, from coordinate 328,660,253 downwards.
CCCTGCAAAACAGCAGTGGCAAAGCCTGCTCTTGTTCTGGAATATAAGGGTAGGTGGTAGTGTTTTGTGAAGGTATGTACAGAACTCCAAGTGGCTGCCTCCAAAATATCCTTAGTAGGAACGCCTCTGAGGAAGGCTGTAGAGGTGGCTGTGGCCCTGGTGGAGTGAGATCTGATACCAGTAGGGACAGATTTCCCATGATAGGAATAACAAAACCGTACGCAGTGGCCAATCCACTTGGAAATGGTCCGTTTGGTAACTGGTTTCCCTTGAGCCCCTACGTCATAGGACACAAAAAGTTGTTCTGATTTCCTGAAGGACTTTGTTCTGTCCAAATAATAACGTAGCTGCCTATGGATGTCTAAAGTGTGAAGCAGCTTCTCCCCTTTGTTTTGAGGGTTAGGATAAAAGGTAGGTAGGTGTATGGCTTGATTTAAAGCTACCCTGGATACCACTTTTGGCATAAAAGATGGGTTGGTACGAAGGGAAACCCTGTCCTGATGGAAGACGAGGAAGGGCTGCACCGCCATGAGGGCCTGTAGTTCAGAAACCCTACGAGCTGAAGTGATGGCCAAAAGGAAAGCTGTTTTCCAGGACAAATGTTGCAGATCTGTTGAGGCAGCAGGTTCAAAGGGAGGCAATGTTAATTTTTCTAGTATGTAATTAAGGTCCCAGGCTGGTATTGGTTGCTTCCTTGGAGGTCTTATATTCTTAGCCCCTCTGAGGAACTGTCGTAAGAGTGGGTGAGAGAATAAAGGAGGATCCGTGTTGAATTCTGCAGAAATGGCTGAGGCATGTATTTTTATGGAAGAAAATGAAAGTCCAATGTTCAGCAGTTCAGCTAGGTACTGTAATACCCGAGGCAAGTTCAATTTTCTAGGGTCCTGGCCTCTTTTCTCATTCCAACAGCAGAACCGCCTCCATTTTGCGGAGTAAGCTTTTCTAGTAAATGGTCTTCTGGCCTCCAAAATGACATCCTGCACCTCTTTTGAGAGTAGGGACTGTTGTGGTGTCAAGGAATTTTCCATGCAGCGAGGTTGAGTGTTTTCAGCTGACTGTGAAGAGTTTTGTAGCTGTTCTGAGTCAGTAGGAGAGGCATTAGAGGCAGGGACCAGGGAGGAGTATGTGTTAGGCTCCTCAGGAGTGGATACCAGTATTGCCTTGGCCAATCTGGAGCAATCAGTATCATCCTCGGTTTGTCTGTTCTTGCTTTCAAAAGCACCTTGGGCAGAAGGGGCAGAGGTGGGAATGCATAAACTGTCCATGCTGTCCAACTGAATGAAAGGGCGTCCACTTTCCAGGCCTTTGGATGAAAGGTCCTTGAACAAAACTTTTTCAGTTGATGGTTCCTGTGAGAGGCAAAAAGATCTATGTCTGGCCTCCCCCACGCTTGGATTATCTCTGTAAACACCTGAGGATGTAACTTCCATTCGTGTGGATCTGTCATATTTCTGCTTAGTGTGTCTGCCAGTGTGTTTTCCAGTCCTGGCAAGTACTGTGCTTGAAGTTCGATTTGTCTTTCCAGAGCCAAGTTCCAAAGAGTCATGGCTAGTCTGCACAAGGGGTATGAATGTGTTCCTCCTTGTTTGTTTATGTACCACATTACTGTGGTGTTGTCTGTTCTTATCAGTAATTGTCCTGGATGCAGGAAGTCCTTGAAAGCTGTAATTGCATTTATTACTGCTAGCATTTCTTTTTGATTGATGTGAAGGTGCTTTTCCTTTTGGGACCATCTGCCCTGAATGCACCTGTCCTTCATGTGCGCCCCCCAGGCGTAATCTGAGGCGTCTGTGGTTATGACTTGTTTTGCTTGAGGCTTGCAGAATGGAAGGCCTGTGTTTACTTGACATGCTTGGGCCCACCATAGAAATTCCTTTTGCAAACATGGAATTATTGGTATAATTGCTTCCAAACTGTGACTGTGTTGAGACCATAGATTTTTTAGTTACCATTGAAGTTTCCTCATATGCAGCTTTGCACATGGGATTAGAAGAATGCAAGATGCCATGAATCCCAGAGCCTGCAGGATTTTCCTTGCAGTAAGCCTGGTACTTTTTTCTAGTGTTTTGAAGTACTGAGATAGTTGCCCTTGTTTTTCTGGCGTAAGATATGCCATCTGGGTGTTTGTGTCCAGGTTGGCACCCAGGAAGGTTATTTTCTGAGATAGTGTTAGTCTTGATTTCTCCTTGTTGATGGTATATCCCAGAGAAAGCAGTAACCGTGTCACATATGCCAGATGTTCCAGTAGTATGCGTTTGCTGTCCGCTTGGATCAGGCAGTCGGTCCAGATAAGGGTAAAGTTGTATCCCTTGAAGTCTGCAGTAGGCAATCACTGATGCCAGGCACTTTGTGAATACTCTGGGCGCAGTAGATAAGCCAAAGGGCAATGCAGAGAATTGATAGTGGATTGAACCTGCTAGAAATCTGAGGTATCTTCTGCAGCTTTGTCTGACTGGGACATGCAGGTATGCCTCCTTGAGGTCCAATGTTACCAGCCAAAACTCCTTGCCCAGCATGGGAAGAAGTTGCTGTAATGTGAGCATCTTGAATTTTGGCACGAGTAAGAATGTGTTTAGGATGGATAAGTCCAAAATGGGTCTCCAGTCGGTTCCTTTTCTTGGTACCACAAAAAGTCTTGAATTAAAACCTTGACCTTGTTAGTGTGTAGGTACCTTTTGTATAGCTCTCATGTTTAGGAGCTTTGAAATTTGCAGTTGTGCCTCTGCCCTTTGATTTTGTGGCAGGTTTGGCATGCCTCTCATTTTTGGAAGAGTGTGAAATTGAAATTTGTAGCCTCTGTTTATAATGTCCAGTATCCATTTGTCTGTTGTGACAATATGCCAATTGCTTGCAAATAATGCTAGTTTCCGTCCCAAAGGTGCTGGCAGCTGAGACTTGCTTGGCATGGAAATGAGGGAGTCATTGGGTTTGCTTCCTGTATTGTTGTGCACTGTCTTCACCACCTCTTGGTGCTGGAGATTGCCATTGTCTGCCTCTATATGATCCTTGTGATTGCCCTCTGCCCCTTGTGCGTCTGTATCTACCTCTTTGGGGCTTGTCAGTGGCTGGAAAGGACCAGTTTTTTGAAGGCCAATTTCTGCTAAAACGTGGTGGTTGGACCTGTAAGAAAGCCTTGACAGTTTGCATAGATTTGGCTTTTTCTTCCATTTTCCGTAGTATGTCCTCAGCATTAGTACCAAATACTACATCCTTTTGTAAAGGAGCATCAAGAAGTTTAGCTTTCACATGGTCAGGTAAATTTTGTTCCCTAATCCAGGCGTGCCTGCGAATCACTGATCCTGTAGCAGCCGCTCTACTCGAAGCCTCTAGGGCATCATAACCACATTGTAAGGTGTGTTTACCCACTTGCTCCGCACTATGCATCATATCCTGTAACTCTTTTAAATCTGGTTGTTCAGGTTGAGACATTTTGTTCCTTAATTGTGATAACAGGTACTGTTGATACTTAATCATATGAAACTGACAGTTTAAGGCCCTCATGGCTAGGGTGGCCGAGGTATATACCTTTTTACCCCACCTTTCTAGAGATCTGGATTCCCTTTCTGCAGGAAGTGGATTCTTGGCAGTGGAGGCCTTTAATCCCTTGGGGCCTTGTGAAATGGTTTCAGGGTCAGCATTATGGCCTTTGTAGAGAAATTGATGAGAACTGGGTACTTTGTAATACCTATCAGGTTTTACTGGTGCAGGAGGCAGAGAATCAGGGTTAAGGCAAGCCTTCGAGTAGACATCATCTAGAACATCCAAAACAAGGGGTATAGCCAGAGGCCTATGCTGAGGTAACCAACGAAATTCCCTAAGCCTTTTCTTGGAATCTGAAAAGTCTTGGCCTTCCCAATGGAAGTGTTCCCTCAAGGTGTGCAAGGTTTCTCCAAAAGAGAAATCCTCAGGAGGGGATACAGAAGGGATGGACTGTTCTGCATCCGAATCCTCAAAAGGAGAGTAAGACTGTTCCTCTGCATCAGAATGTTCTGATAAAATGGATCCCTGATCAGATGAATGACATTCTTCCTCCACTCTGGGTCTCTTGTCAGGAGGGGGCTGAGAACCTCTGATAAGAGTAATTAGATCCTCAGCCATTTTGAGCATCTGTTTCTTAGGCATGTGTCCAGGAGATGGGCCCTGTGGAACAGGCCTCGTGGGATGCCTGGCTGCTTTGGATTTAGTAAAGGCCTTAATTGAAAAAGCAGATGAGGGCCTAAATACACCATGGGTGGAAGTGGACCTGTCCACATTAGTAGGCTCGACAGTAGCAGGGGCTTCGGTTGTAGTCTGGGAAAGGGCCGAGGACCCAGCGGTCTCGGGTACAGAGGACACCGCCAAAGGAGTGTCGTCGGTAGTCAGGGACTGCAAGGGCGTCTCGCTGAGTACCAGGCCACGTGTAGCCTGTATTGGCGTGGTGTCGGCGGGGACCGAGGGCCTCGCGTGTCTGTCCTTTTCCTTGCGTTTTTTGGGCAAAACGGTAGTCGGAATGTCCGACGACATTTTATAGTCAAAAGCTTTGCCAAAGTAGTGTTGGGCGAACTCCGCCCGACGCTTGATAGTGTGTTTATTGAAGGTAGCGCAAAAGCGACAGCCCGAGACGTCGTGGTCTGGGCCCAAACAAGGTATGCAAAGGGAATGGAAATCCTTATGCGGTATTTGCTTCCCACAAGAAATACAATTATTAACTTTTTCTGACATCGGTCTGAGGCAAGAAAAGGTTCCCCAACGGGGTACTTAGCTTTAATGAAGACTTCGGTTCCAATTATTTTCGTAATTCAGGAGCTGGCCGACCGGCACTTGCAAACTGCTTCTGCTTCGGGCACTGCACGGCAAAAAAGACTGAAGAACATGGCGTCGGCTGTGTCTTATATACTCTGGCCTTACTGACGTCAGAAGAGTAAGCGACGACAACCGACGCCGGACCAAGACTTTGGAATTCGGCCGACCGAGGGGCCGCCTGACGGCTGAAAACCCATCTGCGATTACTGCAGCTGTATGCACGATGAACATGGAGGGTTAATTAATGTTTCCAGGCTGTGGCAATGTTGAGTCCAAACACTTTTTAGATACCATTGTAGTTTCCTCACATGCAGTCTGGCATATGGAATTAGTAGAATGCAGGATGCCATGAAGCCCAAAGCCTGCAGAATTTTTCTTGCAGATAACTGGATCTTTGTTGCCAACATTTTGAAGTAGTCAGTTGCCTTTGTCTGGCGTTAGATAAGCCATCTGGGCAATTGTATTTAAGCTTGCACCCAGGAATATTATCTCTTGAGAGGGTACTAGCTTTGATTTCTTTTCGTTTACTGTGTACCCTAGGCAAATTAATATCTTTTTACAAACGCCAGATGTTTTAGTAAAATGTCCTTGGTCTCTGCTTGAATAAGGCAGTCGTCCAAATAAGGATATATTTGAATTCCTCTTTGTCTGCAAAAAGCAATTACTGGTGCCAGGCATTTTGTGAAGACCCTGGGCGCAGTAGATAAGCCAAAGGGCAGTGCAGAGAATTGGTAGTGCACTGAGCCAGCTATGAGTCTGAGGTATCTTCTGCAAGATTGTCTGATTGGTGCATGCAGGTATGCCTCTTTTAGGTCCAAAGTTACAAGCCAAGCCTTCTTGCCCAGCATGGGCAGAAGCTGCTACAGAGTCAACATTTTGAATTTTGGAACGTCCAGAAAAGTATTTAGAACAGACAGGTCCAGTATTGGTCTCCAGGCTTTGTCCTTTCTGGGTACCAAGAAAAGTCTTCAGTAAAATCCTTGTCCCTGCTCTTGCTGTGGTGCTTGCTGAATGGCCCTCATGTCCATGAGGGATGAAACTTGTTTTTGCGCCTCTGCCCATTGATTGTGTGGCAGGTCTGGCATACCATTTGCCCTTGGCAGGGTGTGAAAGTGGAACCTGTAGCCCTGGGACACTATATCCAAGACCCATTTGTCCTGGGTGATCCTGTGCCAATTCTGAGAAAAAAGTGCTAATTTTCCCCCAAGGGGGCTGCCAAAGAATAAGTGCTTGGTGCTGGCAGAGGAATGCCATTGGGATTGTTTCCTGTATGGCTGTGATTTGTCTTCTCCACTTTTGGAGGTAGAAGCACCCCACTGTTTAGGCCTGTATGAGCCCTGGGGCTGGGGTCTGCCTCTGGGGCGTCTGTACCTGCCTCTTTGTGGCCTGTCTATGACTGGAAAGGACCAATTCTTTGTAGGCCAGTTCCTGCTAAATCTGGCTGGCTGTACCTGTAAGAAATCCTTTACTGTTTGCATAGATTTCGCTTTGTCCTCCATTTTCTTCAACACCTCCTTTGCTTTAACACCAAATAAAGTATCATGCTGTAATGGAGCATCTAATAATTTTGCTTTAACATGATCAGACAGATTCTGTTCTTTTAACCAAGCATGCCTCCTAATAACAGAACCCGTAACTGCGGCCCTGCAAGAGGCCTCCAGAGAATCAAAACTACATTGCAATGTATGCTTTCCCACTTGTTCAGTTGCATGCAATAAATCCTGCATTTCCTTATTTTCTGCACAATCAGAATTAGTCAACATTTTCTGTTTAAGTAGTGACATTAAGTATTGCTGACATTTAAGCATATAAAATTGACAGTTTAATGCCCTCACAGCCAAAGTAGCAGAAGTGTAAACCTTTTTCCCCCCATCTGTCTAGTGCCCTTAAATCCCTATCAGAGGGAATAGGATTTTTTTGCAGTGGAAGCCTTGACCCCTTTGGGACCCTGAGAAATGGTTTCTGGGTCAGCAGCAGGGTTTTTATAAAGAAATTTATGTGAATCCGGAACCCTGTAGTATCTGTCTGGTATAGCAGGGGCAGGGGGTAAAGAGTCAGGAGAAAAGCCAGACTCTGAAAAGACATCATCCACAATGTCTAACACAGGGGGAATAGCAAGAGGCCTGTGCTGAGGTAGTAAAAGGAAATCTCTAAGCCTTTTCTTTGATTCTGAGTAGTCTTGGCTCTCCCAGTGGAAGTGCTCCCTCATGGTATGCAGGGTTTCCCCAAAAGAATAATCCTCAGGAGGAGAGGCTGAAGGGATAGGTTCTTCAGCATCAGAATCCTCATAGGGAGGAAGAGAGTATTCCTGCTCAGAGGAGTCAGAGGAAATGGAATCCTGATCTGAAGATTCACATTCTGTCTCTTGCCTAGGCCTCTTATCAGGAGGGGGATGGGAACCCCTGATCAAGGTAATTAGGTCTTCGACCATTTTGAGCACCTGTTTTTTAGGCATGGAAGTCTGTCCAGGAGAATGCTGTAATTGGTTCTTTGTCTTTAGAGATGCTTTAATCTTTGCCTTTGAAGCTGTGGTTGGCTTAACATATAACTGTGTAGGTCTGAAAACACCCTCAGAAGCCGATGCCTGCTCAGCGGCTCCGGACCCATCTGAGGGGATAGTTTCCGAGTGTCCGATACCTTGAGTATCCAGAGGCCTAGTTGGCTCCACGTGGGAGTTGGCAACGGGCTGTGGCTCTGAGGCAGCGGGCGTCAGGGGCTGCAAAAGCGCCTCACTGAGAACCGGCGACTGGCTTAGCGGTAGCCTCATCTGTTTTGGACCTACGATGCCTGTCCTTTTCTTTTTCCTTGCACTTTTTGTAAACTCCGGTCGTCGGCTGTTCCAACAGCATTATGTAAGTGAATCTTCGGCCAAAGTAATGAAAGGCAAAATCGTACCGACGCTTTAACAGTGCTTTGGTTAAATCTAGCGCAAAACCGACAGCTAGCAATGTTGTGATCAGGGCCTAGGCAAGGAATACAGTAAGAATGAAAACCCTTATGAGGTATTTGCTTCCCACAAGAAATACAATTGTTAACTTTTTCTGCCATTGGTCTGGAGCAAGAAAAAAGTTTCCCCAATGGGGTACTTAGCTTTAATGAAGACTTCCGATCTGAAATTTGTCTTTTAAAATCTCAGGAGTCGGCTGATCGGCACTTGTGAACTGCTTTTGCTTCGGGCACCGCGCGGCAAGAAAGACTGAAGAAAATTGGCGTCGGCTGCATTTTTTATACCCCTGGCGCACTGACGTCAGGGAAGAGGCGACAGCAACCGACGCCGGACCAAGACTTTGGAATTCAGGCCGACTGCGGGTAGCCTGCCAGCAGGATAACCCAAGTGTAATGACTGCAACAGTGAAACATGATGAACATCCTGTTTTTGTGCCTCTGCCCATTGATTTTTTTTGGCAGATCCGGCCAACCGTTTGCCATTGGCAGAGTGTGGAAATGGAATCTGTATCCCTGTGATACTATGTTTAGTACCCACTTGTACTGGGTTATTAACTGCCAATTTTGAGCAAAAAGTGCTAATTTTCCCCCTAAAGGTGCTGCCAAAAGATAAGTGCTTGATGTTGGCAGAGGGAAGTCATTGGGACTTTTTTCTGTAGGTTTGCACTTTATCTCCTCCAGATTTTGAGGTAGAAGCGCCCCATTGCTTTGACCTGTATGAATCTTGCGCCTGATATCTGGAACCCTTAGGGCGTCTGGATTTGCCCCTTTGAGCTCTGTCTGACACAGGAAAGGACCAATTTTTTGTAGGTCAGTGTCTACTGAAGCTTGGTGGCTGCACTTGTAAGAAGTCTTTTACAGTTTGCATAGACTTAGCTTTGTCTTCTACTTTCTTTAAAACCTCTTCTGCCTTAATACCACAGTATCATGCTGTAAAGGTGTATCTAGCAATTTAGCTCGAACATGATCAGGCAAATTTTGTTCCTTTAGCCAGGCCTGCCTCCTAATCACAGATCCAGTAACTGCGGCCCTGCAGGAGAGGCCTCTAAGGAGTCAAAACCACATTGCAAAGTATGCTTTCCAACCTGTTCAGCTGCATGCAATAATTCCTGCAATTCTTTATTTTCTGCACATTCAGAAATCAACATAATTTTCTGTTTCAGCAATTCCATAACATGTTGCTGATACTTAAGCATCTGAAATTGACAATTTAAGGCCCCGATTGCCAAGGTTGCAGATGTATAAACCTTTTTTTCCCCATCTGCCCAGTGCCCTTGAATCTCTGTCAGAGGGGGTAGGATTTTTTTGCTGTTGAGGCCTTAACTCCCTTTGGACCCTGCAAAATAGTTTCAGGATCAGCAGCAGGGTTTCTAAATAAAAACTTATGTGAGTCAAGGACCCTGTAATATCCGTCAGGCTTACTGGGAGCCGGAGGTAAGGAGTCAGGGGTCAAGCTTGACTCCGAAAACACTTCATCCACAATGTCTAAAACAGGGGGAATGGCTAAAGGCCTGTGCTGAGGGAGAAGGAAATCCCTGAGCCTCTTTTTTTGACTCTGAGAAATCTTGACTCTCCCAGTGAAAATGCTCCCTCAAAGTATGCAAGGTTTCTCCAAATGAATAATCCTCAGGAGGTGATGCAGATGGTATGGACTCCTCTGCATCAGAATCCTCATTGGGAGGTATAGATAATTCCTGATCAGAAGAGGAATCAGAAGAAATAGAAACCTGATTTGAAGATTCATAATCAGTATCTTGCCTAGGCCTCTTATCTGGAGGGAGATGGGAACCCCTGATCAAAGTAATAAGGTCTTCAGCCATTTTGATCATTTGTTTTTTAGGCATAGAGGCCTGTGCACGTGGCTCATGCGTCCGTTTTTTAGTTTTAGAAGTTGCTTTTGTCTTTGGTTTTGCACTTGTCGTCGGTTTGATATACAAATGTTGAGGCCTGAAAACCCCCTCAGAAGCCGGTGCCTTCTCAGCGGCTCCAGACCCATCAGAGGGAGATACATCCGTGGGTCCAATACTTTGAGTATCTCGCGGCATGCCAGACTCCACATGGGTGTCAGTAGAGACCCGCGACTCTAAAGTAGCGGGTATCAGGGGCTGCGAAAGCACCTCACTGAGTACCGGCGAACCGGCGACTGACTTAGGAGAAGCTTCGTCGTCGGTTTTGGACCTCGACTGTCTCTGTCCTTTTCCTTGCTTTTTTTATGTACTCCGGTAGTCGGATTGCTATCCGACGACATTTCTGGGTAGTTAAATCTGTTTCCAAAATACTTTGGGGCAAAAATATACCAATGCTTAACAGTGCGTTGGTTAAATCTAGCACAAAACCGACAGCCAGGCACGTTGTGATCAGGGCCTAGGCAAGGAATACAGTATAAATGGAAGTCCTTATGAGGTATTTGCTTCCCACAGGTAATACAATTATTAACTTTTTCTGACATCGGTATGGAGCAAGAAACAAGTTTCCCCAACGGGGTACTTAGCTTTAGTGAAGACTTTGGTTCTGAAACTCAAACTCGAATATTTCAGTAGTCGGCTGATCGGCACTTGCAAAATGTTCCTGCTTCGTGCACCGCGCGGCAAGAAAGATTGAAGAAAATGGCGTCGGCTGCTTGTTTTATACCCCTGACGACCTGACGTCATGGAAGAGGAGACAGCAACCGATGCAGGACCCAAGACTTTGGAATTCAGGCCGACTGACGACAACCTGCCAGCAGATTACCCAAATGTAATGACTGCAACAGTGAAACATGAAGAACATCAAATACTACTTCAGATCAATAACTTTTACAATTACACAATGAAACTTTAATGAACAAAAAGCAATGTGATTTGTTGAAAAGCAAGCTATTTGGGCAAAGGTGCAGCATGACATACAAACGACATAACAAAAGAAAATAACTTTGTCATGCAACCTGCACATTACACTGCACCAAAGCCAAAACCTTAATAAAAAAATTTCAAATGCTCCATAGTATGACAGTAGCCTTCACGTAAACAAAAAGTTAAAAGTTAAAACATTTACTATAAGCATGTTTGTGGTTCATCTACTTCAAACATTAGGACAAATGCCAGGTTTGACTCCGCTTACCACAATTAAACGTTCCAAGGATTCAGCTCTTCCCATTTACCCACAACGCCCAGCACATCGCCACTCTCTCCAGATCTTTAGCAAATCATTCAAAAGCACAATGATAGAGCATTCACAACATATTCAATCATATACAACCTTAAGTGCACCCCCTCACCCCTGGCCAAGCTGGAAAAAGGTGGGTGTGGAAGCTGAGGAGGATGAACCACTGCCCATGCAAATCTATCACTCCTCAAGCTCCTCAAGGAAGAGCAAACCTGCCTGCTGGACAACTGCCATTAACAGGACTTACAACAAGAAGAAATTGCTGTCAGAGTAAGAGGGAGCGAGCCCTAAACTGGAAACACACTCTCCCTCAGCTTAAAGAAGCAAATACGACTTCTTGTGAAGTTCTCCAAAGCAAACTATGAATCCAAATTAGCTTCCTCAACTAATGACAGCCATAAGGCATTCTGGAAACACTCTCTCCCTCAGCTTAAAGAAGCAAATACGACTTCTTGTGAAGTTCTCCAAAGCAAACTATGAATCCAAATTAGCTTCCTCAACTAATGACAGCCGTAAGGCATTCTTTAGTTACATCCATAACCTAAAAGGAAAGACCCAGATTTGTGCTGAACTGGTAGTTAAACTTCACTCCCCTGTTTCTATCACACGTACACAATGACATAACTACCACATGTCCCCTTACCTTGGACTTCTAAAAAGCAGGTCACAAATGCCTTCTCTAAAGCCAAAAACACAGCATCTATGGAATCTGATAACATCTCAGGCTGCATCCTACATGGGCTCCAACAAGAATTAGCAACATCATTGGGTACTTCATTCAATCAGTCTAAGCACCGGCTTTGTCCAAATTGAATGGAAAACAGCCACTGGTATTCCCTTACACAAAGGTGGTGCTTCCACTGACCCCGGGAACTACAGACCCATTAGCCTGACCAGCCTTATCTGCAAGGCCATGGAGCGAATCATCATGGACCTCAACAACAATACAGGTAATCTCCAAACACTTGACCCTACTCAGTTTGGATTTGTAAAAGGCAGACAGTGCCTGTTAAACCTGGTGGACTACAGTCACCAGGGCTCTGGACGAGGGGAAATCTGTGCCATACAGCCTACCTCGACTTAGCCAAGGCTTTTGACACTATCCCCCAACTCAGGCATCATTGACAAACTCACTCAGCTAGCTATCAACCCTTATATCATTAGATGAGTCACTAACTGGCTCACTGATAGAACATATAAAGTCAAAATAGGGGAATCCACCTCCAACAGCAGACTTGTAAACCAGTGGTATTCTACAGGGTTCAGTCCTGGGACCTCTACTTTTAGGAATCTATTTTTCTGAAGTACAACCAAAAACTAAAGGTCTGTGGCTGACAAAGACTGCTGATGACTGCAAACCGAGAGAGGTCATAGAATCAACAAATGATGTCAACATTGTACAAGAGGGTCTTAAACAAATGACTGGTGCCAAAGTCAACCTTAAACTCAATGCAAAACATGTATTATCCCTTTCGTTAAGAGCGATGTGCCTACTAACTACCACATCAACAGCAACACCTTAAGTAAACACTTTAGTGGTGAGAGACAGTACAGTTTTGTACCTACCATAAATGTAGATGTTCAAGTGTTCACACTGCTGCAGTCATTACACTTGGGTTATCCCGCCGTCAGGCGGTCCCACAGTTGGCCCGAATTCCAAAGTCTTGGTCCTGCGTCGGTTGCTGTCGCTTCTTCCTTGATGTCAGTGCGCCACGGGTATATAAGATGCATCCGACTCCATTTTCTTCAGTTTTTCTTGCCCCAGATGTCAGGTGCCCCCAAGAAGGTATGCAATACATATTGCTAATCAAAAATATACAATAAAAACAATACCTTCAGTTACCAGCAAATACACCCCAAAAGTTGTATAGGATAGAAAGGTATAGATAAGTCTAGCTAGTTCAGAGGGGATGGAGGGAGGGTAACCTGGACTGCAGCAGTGTGAACACTCGAACATCTACATTTATGGTAGGTACAAAACTGTACTATGTTCATAGTGTTACACTGCTGCAGTCATTACACTTGGGTAGAATCCCAAAGCTGAGGTTGGGTGGCTGGTCTATAAAGAGTTAGGATTGGCTATGAGGCCCTGCAGAACTGCAGTGGCAAATCCTGCTCTGGATTTAGGAGGCAGGTGGTAATGCTTGGTAAAGGTGTGCGCTGAACTCCAAGTTGCAGCCTCCAACATTTCCTTGGTAGGTACTCCTCTGAGAAAGGCTGTTGAAGTGGCTGTTGCCCTGGTGGAATGTGGCCTAATATTATTTGGGACTGATTTTCCATGCTGTGTGTAGCAGTACCGAATACAGTGTCCTATCCATTTGGATATAGTCTGCTTTGAGATAGCCTTGCCCTGTGATCCTGCAGCATATGCTACAAACAGTCGCTCAGTTTCCTTGAAAGCCTTTGTTTTGTCCAAGTAGAAGCGTAGCTGCCTGTGTATGTCCAAAGAATGCAGCAGTTTCTCCCCTTTATTCTGGGGGTTTGGATAAAAAGTTGGCAAATGAATGATTTGATTAAGAGCCACACTAGATACCACCTTTGGCATAAAGGTAGGGTTTGTCCTTAAAGATACCCTGTCCTGATGAAAAATTATAAAAGGTTCCACTGCCATTAATGCCTGTAGCTCTGAGACTCTTCGTGCTGACGTTACTGCTAGGAGCAGAGCTGTTTTCCATGATAAAAATTTTAGATCAGCTGTATTGGCTGGCTCAAAAGGTGGTAGGGTCAGTTCTTCCAAAACGAAATTGAGGTCCCAAGTTGGTGTTGGTGCTCTCCGGGGCCGTCTTGTGTTTTTAGCCCCTCTGAGGTACTGCTTTAGCAAGGGATGAGAGAATAAAGGAGGATCCGTGTTGTAATGTGCTGAAATGGCAGAGGCGTAGATCTTAATTGATGAGAAGGATAGGCCTCTGTCCAGCATCTCAGTTAAGTATTGTAAAATCTGAGGAATGTTTGGAACAAGAGGGTGAAGGCTTTGAGCCTGGTTTCAGGCGCAGAATCTCTTCCATTTTCCTGAGTAAGCTTTCCTGGTGCTAGGCCTCCTGGCCTCCAAAATGACATCCATAACAGCTTTAGAGACAGGTGTTGTCTGTTTGACTAATGTATCTGCCATGCAGCCAGGTTTAGGGTTTTGAGCTGACCGTGCAGGATCTGATTGTTTTGTTGAGTCAGAAGGTGTGGAATTTGAGGCAAAATCCATGGTGGGCCTTGAGCCAAGTTCCTTAAGATAGGGTACCAGTGCTGGCGTGGCCAGTCTGGAGCAATCAGGATCATCTCTGGTTTTTCTTGTCTGGCTTTTAGGAGTACCTTTGAAAGGAGAGGCAATGGCGGGAAGGCATAAACTTTTAGGTTTTTCCAGCTGAACAGAAGAGCATCCACTTTCCATGCTTGTTTGTGATAAGTCCTTGCACAGAATTTTTGTAGTTGGCAATTCAGTGGGGAGGCAAAAAGGTCTATGTCTGGGCATCCCCACTTTTGTGTTACCATGCTGAAGATTTGTGGATTAAATTTCCATTTGTGAGGGTCCATGATATTTCTGCTTAGGTCGTCTGCCAGAGTATTTTTCTTTCCTGGCAGGAATTGTGCTTGCAGGTGAACTTGACACGTTAGAGCTGTGTTCTACAAGGTCATGGCTTACCTGCATAGGGGATAAGAATGAGTGCCCCCTTGCTTGTTTATGTACCACATTACTGTGGTGTTGTCTGTCTTTAGTAGTAATTGTCCTGGATGTAGAAGGTCCTTGAAAGCTGTTAGGGCATTTTGAACAGCCAACATCTCTTTTCGAATGATGTGAAGATGCATCTGGTCTGTGGTCCACTTGCCCTGAATGCATTTTCCTGCCATGTGTGCTCCCCAGGCGTAATCCGAAGCATCTGTTGTTAGAGTTTGCCTGGCTGTGGGTTGGGTAAAAGGCTGACCCTTGTTTAGGTGACATGCCTGTGCCCACCATTGAAACTCCTGTTGTAGGCAGGGAATCATTGGTATTACTGCTTCTAAACTGTGAGAGTGTTGAATGCAAACACTTTTCAGGTACCACTGGAATTTCCTCATATGCTGTCTGGCATATGGTATTAGTAGTATGCAGGATGTCATGAATCCCAGGGCCTGCAGAATTTTTCTTGCAGGGAGACGGGACTTTCTTGCCAGCAATTGAAAATATTGAGTTAGGTGAACTGGTTTGTCTGGCGTGAGGTAAGCCATCTGGGCCGTTCTATTTAAGCTGGCACCCAGGAATATAATCTGTTGCGAGGGCACTAGTTTTGACTTCTTTTCGTTTACTGTGTACCCTAGAGAAATTAGCAACCTTTTTACAAACGCCAGATGCTGTAGAAGAATGTCCTTTGTCTCTGCTTGAATGAGGCAGTCGTCCAGATATGGATATATTTGAATTCCTTTTTGTCTGCAAAATGCAATTACTAGTGCCAGGCACTTTGTGAAGACCCTGGGCGCAGTAGATAAGCCAAAGGGCAGTGCAGAGAATTGGTAGTGCATTGTACCAGCTTTGAATCTGAGGTATCTTCTGCAATTTTGTCTGATAGGGACATGCAGGTATGCCTCTCTGAGGTCCAGAGTAACAAGCCAAGCCTTCTTGCCCAGCATGGGTAGAAGCTGCTGTAATGTCAACATTTTGAATTTCGGAATATCCAGGTAAGTATTCAGAATTGAAAGGTCTAGTATGGGCCTCCAGGCCTTGTCCTTTCTGGGGACTAGGAAGAGTCTTGAGTAAAATCCTTGTCCTTGTTCCTGTTGTGGTACTTTCTGAATAGCTCTCATGTCCATGAGGGCTGAAATTTGTTTTTGTGCCTCTGCCCATTGATTTTGTGGCAAGTCTGGCATTCCTTTTAGCCTTGGTAAAGTATGAAAGTGGAACCTGTAACCTTGAGACACAATATCAGGACCCATTCTTTGTTGGCTAATTTCTGCTAAACTGAGGTGGCTGTACCTGTAAGAAATCCTTGACTGTTTGTATAGATTTAGCTTTATCCTCCATTTTCTTTAACACCTCTTCTGCCTTAACACCAGACAAAGTATCATGCTGTAAAGGAGCATCCAATAATTTTGCCTTAACATGATCAGGTAAACTTTGTTCTTTTAACCAAGCATGTCTTAGAATCACAGAAGCTGTAACTGCAGCTCTACAAGAGGCCTCTAAAGAATCAAAACCACATTGCAGAGTATGTTTTCCCACCTGTTCAACTGAATGCAATAAATCCTGCATTTCTTTACAATCAGGAGCTTCTGTGCTTGCAAGCATTTTCTGTTTTAACTGAGCCATTAAATATTGTTGATACTTAAGCATGTGAAAATGTCAATTTATAGCTCTTACTGCTAAAGTTGCAGAAGTGTATGCTTTCTTCCCCCATCTATCCAAAGCTCTGGAATTTCTGTCAGAGGGTACTGGATTTTTTGCAATGGAAGCCTTAACCCCTTTTGGACCCTGGGAAATAGTTTCTGGATCAGCAGAAGGGTTTTTGTAAAGAAACTTGTGAGAGTTGGGGACTCTAATACCTATCTGGCTTGGCTGGAGCAGGGGGCAGAGAGTCAGGAGAACACATCATCGACAATATCTAGCACAGGCGTTATAGCCAGGGACCTGTGTTGAGGCAATAAGAGAAAATCCCTGAGTCGTTTTTTGGATTCGGAGTAATCCTGGCTTTCCCAATGGAAATGCTCCCTCATGGTATGTAAAGTTTCCCCAAAAGAATAATCCTCAGGAGGAGAGGCTGAAGGGATAGATTCTTCAGCATCAGAGTCCTCATAGGGGGGTAGAGAGTATCCCTGGTCTGAAGAGGAATCAGAGGAAATGGAAACCTGATCAGAGGAGTCATAGTTTGTTATCCTGCCTAGGCCTTTTCTCAGGAGGGGGATGGGAACCCCTGATTAGAGTAATGAGGTCTTCGGCCATTTTAAGCATCTGTTTCTTAGGCATGGAGGACTGTCCAGGAGAATGCTGTACTTGTTTCTTTGTCTTTAATGGTGCCTTTGTCTTGGGCTGTTGTTTTAATGGTAAGTTGTGAAGGTCTGAAAACACCCTCAGAAGCCGATGCCTGCTCAGCGGCTCCAGACCCATCTGAGGGAATAGTTTCCGTAGGCCCAAAACCCTGAGTTTCCAGAGGCCTCGATGTCTCCACGTGGGAGTCGGAAGCGGCCTGTGGCTCTGAGGTAGCAGGTGTCAGGGGCTGCAAAAGCACTTCACTGAGAACCGGCGACTGGCCTAGAAGAGGTTTTGTCATCTGTTTTGGACCTCGGATGCCTCTCTTTATCCTTGTCTCTGCGTTTTTTCGGTAGTGAGGTCGTCGGCTGATCCAACGGCATCCTATAATTGAACCTTTGGCCAAAGTAGTGCAAAGCAAAATCAAAACGTCTTTTTATAGTGCGTTTGTTAAATCTAGCACAAAACCGACAACTAGTGACGTCGTGATCAGGGCCTAGGCATGGAATACAGTAAGAGTGGAAGTCCTTATGAGGTATTTGCTTCCCACAAGAAATACAATTATTAACTTTTTTTGACATCGGTCTGAGGCAAGAAAAACGTTTCCCCAATGGGGTACATAGCTTTATTGAAGACTTCGGATCTGAAATTCGACTTCGAAAATCTCAGGAGTCGGCCGACCGGCACTTGCGAACTGCTTCTGCTTCGGGCACCGCATGGCAAGAAAGACTGAAGAAAATGGTGTCGGATGCATCTTATATACCCCTGGCGCACTGATGTCAGGGAAGAAGCGACAGCAACCAACGCCGGACCAAGACTTTGGAATTCGGGCCGACTGCAGGGCCGCCTGACGGCAGGATAACCCAAGTGTAATGACTGCAGCAGTGTAACACGATGAATATCTAGGCACAAGGGATGAGCAATCTTATCTTTGACCACCATGTCTCCACAGTGGTAAGAAGGGCATTCTACATTGCTCATCTCATAACTCAGGTCACTGCCTTCAGAAAAAAAAAAAAAATAAATTATAACCTCCCTGTACTCTTCCCTCATCAAGTCAACAATTGAGTACAATGCCCCTTTTGGTATGTACCTTTCTAAGCACCTTCAGCAACTGTAGAGACCACAAAGGCTCTTCACAAGGAAAATTCAAGGTCTTATGCATTTGTCCTATGTGGATTGTCTGAAATCAATGTCACTTTATTCTGTTTCATACAGACTACTCAGAGGCGATCTCTGCTTTGCATACAAGGCAATCTTTAACGCTGCTTTACTGGAAATAACAGAATAGAACCTGCTGGTGGGACAGATTTGTCTCCCGGAGGTTACCACACCTTTGGAACAGACACCCAACTTCATATCAAACAGAGCATTCATTGGACCTCTTCAAACGCAATTTGGACGACTGGATGGGTAACCATAAATTCACCCCGGGGGTTCCACTTGTGTTCCTCTTGGACACAGGCATTAGACGCTGACTGTGGAACTAAGGGTAGAACTTGGCTAGGCTTGTAAGAGCCCTAAGCCCATTAGCCAAGTATCCTCCTATGATTCTATGATCCTGTGGTTTAGTATTTAACTAATGGGAAGACCTACTGTTAAAGTGCATTACCTTTGAACAATATGTACTGGTTCATCCCCCTCACCTACCATGACAGAGTCCCCAGCTAGCCCTCTTGGGTAGAATCACCAAAGAATTCCCAGAATTACTTTGATCTAGACATTGAATCTAGCCTACAGTACCCTTTAAAGGTATTCAGAGAAGCACAATCAGGCATGCCAATTTAGTTTACGGAAGCATTAAAAAAAGTCTTGTGAGGTTGCCTTAGCTCTTAAAAAATGAGCCGTTAACTAACTTGCAATTGCTCAGACTAAACTTAATACAAAGTGGGTTTGGAAACCTTCACACACACCTTGACAGCAGCATGACAGCTGACAGTCATTGCTGGAAGTCTCTCTGGATAAAACTGCAACTGCCTACACAGGGTCTAGATCAAAACTTCGAAGTAAAACGCTGAACATTAAAACAAAGAAACCCACAACATCGAATGATGAAAATAGCTAAGCCCCAGAACATTGAAATCTTACCTAGGGCAAGATTCCGGTGGGCCGTTCGGTAATTTTGCTACTTCCTCCACTGCGGTGCGAGAGTTACGGATCTTAGGGTTAGGGTGTGGGTTAAGGTAAGTGGACAATTAGTAATATACATATGGTGTAGTGTAGGGTTGGGTTTTGTTAACTGTATGTGTGTATTGCTTTGCTTGTGTACAGTTTTGTACGGTATGTGTGCGATAGTTACTGGCCTTAGGGTTAGGGTGCGGGTTAAGGTAAGTGGATAATTAGTAATGTATGTGTGGTTTAGTGTGGGGTTGGGTTTTGTTAAAGTACAGTTTTGTACCTACCATAAATGTAGATGTTCGAGTGCTAATACAGCTGCAGTCATAACAGATGGGTTATCCTGCCGTCAGGCGGGTCCTCGGTCGTCCGAATTCCAAAGTCTAGGTCCGGCGTCGGTTGTCGTCGCTTCCTCCCTGACGTCAGTGCGGCAGGGGTATAAAAGAAAGTACAGTTTTGTACCTACCATAAATGTAGATGTCCGAACTGGATAGCATCTGCAGTCATAACAACTGGGTTGTCCTGTCGTAAGGCAGCCCTTCAGTCGGCCGGATTCCAAAGTCCGGGTCCGGCTTCGGCTGATGTCGCACTTCACCCGACGTCATCTCTGTTGGTCTTCGGGTATAAAAGCATCAGCCGACGCCATTTTCCTCAGTGTTTCTTGCCCCAGATGCCAGTAGCCCTCTTGAAGGCTAAAATTTGGATAGATGCCAATGTTTCCAAAAAGATAGAGGTAAACACAAAAATAAGCATGTATGTACATATATACAAACAAATACACCATAAAGACTCCCCACCAGCTAGCTATTAGGAGGGTAAACACCCTAGGAGTACCACAGAGGGAAGGAGGGAGGGTAATCCTGACTGCAGATGCTATCCAGTTCGGACATCTACATTTATGGTAGGTACAAAACTGTACTATGTCCTTCATGGATGCATCTGCAGTCATAACAACTGGGTAGAATACCATAGCCAACTAGGGAGGAGGATAAAAGTAGATTATGGTGTGTTTAGGATCCCTTGCAGTACAGCAGTGGCAAACCCTGCTCGGGATCTGGAATATAGAGGCAAATTATAATGCTTGGCAAATGTATGCACGGAGGTCCAAGTAGCCGCCTCAATAATGTCTTTGGTTGCCACTCCTCATAAGAAGGCTGTGGTAGTGGCTGTTGCCCTTGTAGAATGAGGTCTTATGTTCTGTGGAATTGGTTTTCCATGGAAGGAGTAACAGAATTGTATGCAATTTCCTATCCATTTGGAGATTGTCTGTTTGGAAATAGCTTTTCCTTCCCTTCCTGTTGCATAGGCTACAAAACGTTTGTCAGTCTTTCTGCTATTTTTTGTTCTGTCCAAGTAGTAGCGTAGCTGTCTATGTACATCCAAGGTATACAGTATTCTTTCCCCTCTGTTTTGTGGGTTGGGAAAGAAGGTAGGTAGGTGGATTGCCTGGTTTAAAGACACTCTGGATACCACCTTAGGCATAAATGTAGGATTAGTCCTCATGGACACTCTATCTTGGTGGAAGATTAGGAAGGGTTGCACTGCCATTAAGGCCTGTAGTTCTGAAACCCTCCTTGCTGAAGTAATTGCCAGTAGGAAAGCAGTTTTCCATGACAGGTGTTGTAGGTCTGCTGTTGCTGCTGGTTCAAAGGGTGATAGTGTCAACTTTTCTAGCACAAAGTTTAAGTCCCAAGCTGGTAATGGTGGTTTCCTTGGAGGTTTTACATTCTTGATTCCTCTGAGGAACTGCCTGAGCAAAGGGTGAAAAACAGGTGGATCAAAGCTGTATTCTGCTGAAATAGCTGATGCATGTATCTTGATGGAGGAGTAGGACAGGCCTGAATGAAGAAGTTCGCCAGATACTCCAGAATGTTAGGCATATCTATGTTTGACACATCTTTTCCTCTTTCCGTACTCCAAATGACAAACCTTTTCCATTTTCCAGCATAGTTCCTTCTTGTTGAAGGTCTGCGTGCTTCAAGAATAATGTCTTTAACTCTTTGGGAAAGTTCTGGATTAGCTGCTGCTATGTGATGTTCCATGCAGTCAGTTGCAACGTTTTAGGTTTGGATGTATGATGCTGTAGTTGTTCTGAGTTAACATCAAAGGCATCAGGGTATTGGCCACATATTGTTCGAGACATGCTCCTCAGCAGTGGGTACCAGTGTTGTCTTGGCCAGTTTGGAGCTATCAGGATTATCCTTGGACGTTCTTCCTTGATTTTTAGTAGTACTTTGTGTATCAAGGGAAGAGGTGGGAATGCATATGCTGTTAGGCCTTTCCAGCTGAAGGAGAGCGAATCCACTTTCCATGCTAGTGGGTGGAATGTCCTTGTGCAGAACTTTTGAGCTGGTGATTGAGAGGTGATGCGAATAGATCTATCTGAGGCATTCCCCATTTCTTTGAGATGGTCTTGAAGATGTCTGGGTGCAGCTTCCATTCGTGGGCATCCGATGTGGTTCTGCTTAATATGTCTGCTAGAGTATTTTCTTTTCCCGGTACAAATATTGCCTGTAACTGGATGTTGTAGCTGAGTGCCAGGGTCCACAGCTCCAAAGTCATTCTGCATAGGGGTATGAATGAGTGCCTCCCTGTTTGTTGATGTACCACATGACTGTGGTGTTGTCTGTCCTTATCATCAACTGGCCCTCTTGGAGAAATGGTTTGAACTTTTGGATTGCCAGTTTTACTGCCAGCATTTCTTTTAGGTTGATGTGCAGGTGAAGTTGATCCTGTGTCCACAATCCTTGCACGCATTTGTCCAGCATGTGGGCCCCCATCCTAGGTCTGAAGCGCCTGTTGTGATGGTCTGGCTTGCTTGACATCTGCGAAAGGGTAGGCCTGGGTTTGACTGACATGCCTGAGCCCACCATAGGAACTCCTGCTTTAAGCATGGAATTAGTGGGATTTCTGTTTCTAGGCTGTGTCTGTGTTGGGACCATAAATTCTTTAGGTACCACTGTAGTTTTCTCATATGTAGTCTGGCAAATGGGACCAAGATTATGCATGATGCCATGAAGCCCAAGGCCTGCAGTACTTTTCTTGCTGTTAACTTGTTCAGTTTTGTTAGTGCCAAGAGGTAAAGAGGGAGTTCTTTTTGTTTTTCTGTAGTCAGGAATGCCATTTGTTTTACTGTGTCCAATTCCGCCCAAGAATGTCCTTGTTTGGGATGGTATCAGCCTTGACTTTTGTAAATTGACTGTGTATCCCAGTGCTTGTAGCAAGTAAATGACCCTTTGTAAATCTGTTGTCAGCTTGCTTTTGTTGTCCCTTGTAGCAGGCAGTCGTCCAGGTATGGGTAAATTTGAATTCCTGTAGTCTGCAATGGCGATTACTGATGCCAGGCATTTTGTGAATACTCTGGGCGCAGTAGATAAGCCAAAGGGCAATGCTGAGAATTGATAGTGCTCTGATCCTGCAAGAAATCTGAGGTATCTTCTGCAGATTGGTCGAATGGGGACGTGCAGGTATGCCTCCTTGAGATCTAGAGTTACCAGCCAAGACTCCTTGCCCAGCATGGGAAGAAGTTGCTGTAGGGTCAGCATTTTGAATTTTGGGACAATGATGTATGTATTTAAGGTGGACAGGTCGAGAATTGGTCTCCAACTTTTTTCCTTTCTTGGAACTAGGAATAGTCTGGAGTAGAAAGTACAGTTTTGTACCTACCATAAATGTAGATGTCCGAATTGGATAGCATCTGCAGTCATAACAACTGGGTTGTCCTGTCGTCAGGCAGCCCTTCAGTCGGCCGGATTCCAAAGTCCGGGTCCGCTTCGCTGATGTCGCACTTCACCCGACGTCATCTCTGTTGGTCTTGGTATAAGCATCAGCCGACGCCATTTTCTTCAGTGTTTCTTGCCCCAGATGCCAGAAGCCCTCTAGAAGGCTAAAAATTTTGGATAGATGCCAATGTTTCCAACAGATAGAGGTAAACACAAAAATAAGCATGTATGTGCATAAATACAAACAAATACACCATGAAAGAAGTCCCCCCACTAGCTAGCTATTAGAAGGGTAAACACCCTAGGAGTACCACAGAGGGAAGGAGGGAGTAATCCTGACTGCAGATGCT
Source organism: Protopterus annectens (assembly GCF_019279795.1). Lineage (NCBI taxonomy): Eukaryota > Metazoa > Chordata > Ceratodontiformes > Protopteridae > Protopterus > Protopterus annectens. The sequence continues at coordinate 328,637,265 of NC_056740.1, read as the reverse complement.
ATCCAATTCGGACATCTACATTTATGGTAGGTACAAAACTGTACTATGTCCTTCATGGATGCATCTGCAGTCATAACAACTGGGTAGAATACCATAGCCAACTAGGGAGGAGGATAAAGGTAGATTATGGTGTGTTTAGGATCCCTTGCAGAACAGCAGTGGCAAACCCTGCTCGGGATCTGGAATATAGAGGTAGATTATAATGCTTGGCAAATGTATGCACGGAGGTCCAAGTAGCCGCCTCAATAATGTCTTTGGTAGCCACTCCTCGTAAGAAGGCTGTGGTAGTGGCTGTTGCCCTTGTAGAATGAGGTCTTATGTTCTGTGGAATTTGCTTTCCATGGAAGGAGTAACAGAATCGTATGCAATTTCCTATCCATTTGGAGATTGTCTGTTTGGAAATAGCTTTTCCTTCCCTTCCTGCTGCATAGGCTACAAAAGTTGGTCAGTCTTTCTGCTATTTTTGTTCTGTCCAAGTAGTAGCGTAGCTGTCTATGTACATCCAAGGTATGCAGTATTCTTTCCCTCTGTTTTGTGGGTTGGGAAAGAAGGTAGGTAGGTGGATTGCCTGGTTTAAGGACACTCTGGATACCACCTTAGGCATAAATGTAGGATTAGTCCTCATGGACACTCTATCTTGGTGGAAGATTAGAAAGGGTTGCACTGCCATTAAGGCCTGTAGTTCTGAAACCCTCCTTGCTGAAGTAATTGCCAGTAGGAAAGCAGTTTTCCATGACAGGTGTTGCAGGTCTGCTGTTGCTGCTGGTTCAAAAGGTGATAGAGTCAATTTTTCTAGCACAAAGTTCAAGTCCCAGGCTGGTAATGGTGGTTTCCTTGGAGGTTTTACATTCTTGATTCCTCTGAGGAACTGCCTGAGCAAAGGGTGTGAAAAAACAGGTGGATCAAAGCTGTATTCTGCTGAAATAGCTGATGCATGAATCTTGATGGAGGAATAGGACAGGCCTGAATGAAGTAGTTCGGCCAGATACTCCAGAATGTTGGGCATATCTATGTTTGATACATCTTTACCTCTTTCTGAGCTCCAAATGACAAACCTTTTCCATTTCCCAGCATAGTTTCTTCTTGTTGAAGGTCTGCGTGCTTCAAGAATAATGTCTTTAACTCTTTGTGAAAGCTGTGGATTAGCAGCTGCTATGTGATGTTCCATGCAGTCAGTTGCAACGTCTTTAGGTTTGGATGCATGGTGCTGTAGTTGTTCTGAGTTAGCATCAAAGGCATCAGGGGTATTGGCAACATATTGTTCCGAGACATGCTCCTCAGCAGTGGGTACCAATGTTGTCTTGGCCAGTTTGGAGCTATCAGGATTATCCTTGGACGTTCCTCCTTGATTTTTAGTAATACTTTGTGTATCAAGGAAGAGGTGGGAATGCATATGCTGTTAGTCCTTTCCAGCTGAAGGAGAGCGAGTCCACTTTCCATGCTAGTGGGTGGAATGTCCTTGTGCAGAATTTTTTGAGCTGGTGATTGAGAGGTGATGCGAAAAGATCTGAGGCATTCCCCATTTCTTCGAGATGGTCTTGAAGATGTCCGGGTGCAGCTGCCATTCGTGGACATCCGATGTAGTCCTGCTTAACATATCTGCTAGAGAGTTTTCTTTTCCTGGTACAAATATTGCCTGTAACTGGATGTTGTAGCTGAGTGCCAGGGTCCACAGCTCCAAAGTCATTCTGCATAGGGGGTAGGAATGAGTGCCTCCCTGTTTGTTGATGTACCACATGACTGTGGTGTTGTCTGTCCTTATCATCAACTGGCCTTCCTTGAGAAATGGTCTGAACTTTTGGATTGCCAGTTTTACTGCCAGCATTTCTTTTAGGTTGATGTGCAGGTGAAGTTGGTCCTGTGTCCACAATCCTTGCACGCATTTGTCCAGCATATGTGCCCCCATCCCAGGTCTGAAGCATCTGTTGTGATGGTCTGGCTTGCTTGACCTTTGCGAAAGGGCAGGCCTGGGTTTGACTGGCATGCGTGAGCCCACCATAGGAACTCCTGTTTTAAGCATGGTATTAGTGGGATTTCCGTTTCTAGGCTGTGTCTGTGTTGGGACCATAAATTCTTTAGGTACCACTGAAGCTTTCTCATATGTAGTCTGGCAAATGGAACCAAGATTATGCATGATGCCATGAAACCCAAGGCCTGCAGTACCTTTCTTGCTGTTAACTTGTTCAGATTTGTTAGTGCCAAGAAGTAAAGAGGGAGTTCTTTTTGTTTTCTGTAGTTAGGAATGCCATTTGTCTTACTGTGTCCAATTCCGCTCCCAGGAAAGTCCTTGTCTGGGATGGTATCAGCCTTGACTTTTGTAAATTGACTGTGTATCCCAGTGCTTGAAGCAAGTAAATGACCCTTTGTAAATCTGTTGTCAGCTTGCTTTTGTTGTCCCCTTGTATCAGACAGTCGTCCAGGTATGGATAAATTTGAATTCCTGTAGTCTGCAATGGGCGATTACTGATGCCAGGCATTTTGTGAATACTCTGGGCAGTAGATAAGCCAAAGGGCAATGCTGAGAATTGATAGTGCTCTGATCCTGCAAGAAATCTGAGGTATCTTCTGCAGATAGGTCGAATGGGGACGTGCAGGTATGCCTCCTTGAGATCTAGAGTTACCAGCCAACACTCCTTGCCCAGCATGGGAAGAAGTTGCTGTAGGGTCAGCATTTTGAATTTTGGGACAATGATGTAAGTATTTAGGGTAGACAGGTCTAGAATTGGTCTCCAACTTTTTCCTTTCTTGGAACTAGGAATAGTCTGGAGTAGAACCCCTTTCCTTGCTCTGCTGTTGGCACTTTTTCCACAGCTCTCATGTTTGCTAATTCCATTATCTGTTGTAGAGCCTCTGTTTTTGATTTGGAGGTAGGTTTGGCATTCCTCTTTGACTGGTAAAGTGTGGAAGTGGAACCGGTAACCTTGATCTATGGTTCGTAAAATCCACTTGTCCTTTGTTATGTGGTGCCAGTTTTTGAAAATAAGGTTAGCTTTCCGCCTAGAGGAGCTGTTATTTGTTCCCTGGTTGGCGGGTTTAGGTTTAAGTCACTGTGGCTGTGTTGATGTAGAGGCAGGTGTTGATTCTGTGCCTCTGTTGTTACCTTGCCACTGTCGCCTCTGTAGGGCCCTCCTCTGGATTGGTTACAGCCTCTGCAACGTATATTCCTGCCCTTTGAGGTCTTGTGGAGTCAGGAAAGGACCAATTTTGGCAGGCCAGTTCCTGCTAAACCTTGGGGTTGAACCTGCAAGAATTCTTTAACTGTCTGGACTGATTTTGCCTTTTCTTCCATTTTCTTCATAACCTGCTGGGCAGGTGTACCAAACAAACTTGATTTATCCATAGGAGCATCAAGCAATTTAGATTTAACATGATCCGGTAAAGCTTGCTCCTTTAGCCATGCATGCCTTCTAATTACTGTGCCAGTCATGGCTGATCTAAATGAAGCCTCCAGTGCATCACAGCCACATTTTAAAGAATGGTTACTAACCTGCTGTATGTTATTTACCATTTCTAATACATAATTCTTATCAAGAGATTCATCAGTGGTTAGCTTTTTAGTTAACTGATCAAGCATAAACTCTTGGTATTGTATCATGTGAAACTGACAATTTAAAGCTCTAGCTGAAAGAGTGGCTGAAGTGTAAACTTTTTACCCCATCTGTCTAATGACCTTGCTTCCCTTTCAGAAGGAACAGGGTTTTAGCTATGGTCGCTACTGCCTTGGGACCCTGGGATATAGTTTCGGGTCTGCAAGAGGGCCTTGTAGAGGTGGTGATGAGTATCTGGCACCCTGTAAAATCTGTCTGGTTTGGCAGGGGCTGGGGTAAAGAATCTGGAGCTGAGCAGGCATCATTGAAAGCATCATCCACCACAGAGAGAACAGGAGGGATAGCTAAGGGCCTGTGCTGTGGTAGGTGCAAAAAGTCCTAAGTCTTTTCCTGGAGTCTGAAAAATCCTGTTGCTGCCATTGGAACTGTTCTCGCATGGCATGCAAGGTTTCCCAAAGGAGAATTCTTCTGGAGGAAGCAGCTGGAATGGATTCTTCAGCATCAGAATCTTCAAAATTGGAGAAAGGAGCCTCTGGCTGGTCAGTTATGTCTGATTCATCAGCAGAATCATCAGAGGACACTGGCTCAGGGGCTCTGCCCTAGGTCTCTTTCTGGGGCTGAGAGGCCCTGTCTGGGTGAGATTGAGATCCTCTAATTAATGAAATTAAATCTTCTGCCAAGGTAAGCATTTGAGAACTGGCAGAGGGCCTGGAGGAAGGGGGTTTAACAGGCACTGTTTTAGTAGTCTTGGCTGCTTTAGCCCTGGCGAAGGCCTTAATGGACATGGCTGCTGGAGGCCTAGCAGCACCACGTGCTGGGGTAGAGACATCCAAGGGAATGGTGTCTGATAAGTCAGTGGCAAGCACCGTAGTGGGTAAAATTTCTGAGGCCGATTCAAGAGTGTTAGCAGGGACCTCAGTTGTAGTGATAGTTTCAGGTGTAGTTTGATCAGTTTTCTCGGTTTCGGCCGAAACCGAGACACTCGCGGTTTGCTTAACCATGGTTTCGGCCGAAACCGGACATGAGTGTCGGTCCTTTCTTTGCGTTTTGGCAGAATGCGAAGTCGGAGGGTCCGACGGCATAATGTACGCAAAGTCAGAACCGAAAAACTGTTCTGCAAACTCTGACCGACGTCTAAGCGTTCGTCGGTTGAAAGAAACACAGGACGAACAAGCTGCTACGTCGTGGGCTGGGCCTAAACAGGGCAGGCAGTAAGAGTGGAAATCTTTATGAGGTATTTGTTTCCCACAGGTTAAACAATTATTAACTTTTTCTGACATCGGCTGAGGCAAGAAAGAGTCCCCAACGGGGTACTTAGCTTTAGAAGTCTTCGAAGTAGTATTCGGTAGAAGTAATCTCTGGATCCGACCGACCGACCGGCACTTGCGAACAGCTTCTGCTTCGGGCGCCACGCGGCAAGAAAGACTGGAGAAAATGGCGTCGGCTGATGCTTATATACCCGAAGACCAACAGAGATGACGTCGGGTGAAGTGCGACATCAGCCGAAGCCGGACCCGGACTTTGGAATCCGGCCGACTGAAGGGCTGCCTGACGACAGGACAACCCAGTTGTTATGACTGCAGATGCATCCATGAAGGACATCCCCTTTCTTTGCTCTGCTGTTGGCACTCTTTCCACAGCTCTCATGTTTGCTAACTCCATTATCTGTTGTAGTGCCTCTGTTTTTTGATTTGGAGGTAGATTTGGCATTCCTCTTTTGACTGGTAAAGTGTGGAAGTGAAACCGGTAACCTTGATCTATGGTTTGTAAAATCCACTTGTCTTTTGTTATATAGTGCCAGTTCTTTGAAAATAAGGTTAACTTTCCGCCTAGAGGAGCTGCTATTTGTTCCCTGGTAGGCGGATTTAGGGTTAAGTCACTGTGGTTGTGCTGATGTAGTGGCAGTGGTTGTGTCTGTGCCTCTGTTGTTACCTTGCCACTGTCGCCCTCTGTAGGCACCGCCTCTGGATTGGTTTCTGCCTCTGAACGTCTATTCCTGCCCCTTTGAAATTTTGTGGAGTCAGGAAAGGACCAATTTTGGCAGGCCAGTTCCTGCTAAACCTTGGGGTTGAACCTGCAAGAAATCTTTAACCGTTTGAACAGATTTTGCCTTTTCTTCCATTTTCTTCATAACCTGCTGGGCAGGTGTACCAAACAAACTTGTCTTATCCATAGGAGCATCTAGCAACTTAGCTTTAACATGATCCGGTAAAGCTTGCTCCTTTAGCCATGCATGCCTTCTTATCACTGTGCCAGTCATGGCTGATCTAAATGAAGCCTCCAGTGCATCATAGCCACATTTTAAGGAATGGTTGCTAACCTGTTGTATGTTATTTACCATTTCTAATACATATTTCTTATCAAGAGATTCATCAGTGGTTAGTCTTTAGTTAACTGATCAAGCATAAACTCTTGGTATTGTATCATGTGAAACTGACAGTTTAAAGCTCTAGCTGAGAGAGTAGCTGAAGTGTAGACCTTTTTACCCCATCTGTCTAATGACCTTGCTTCCCTTTCAGAAGGAATAGGGTTTTTAGCTATGGTCGCTACTGCCTTGGGACCCTGGGATATAGTTTGGGGTCTGCAAGTGGGGCCTTGTAAAGGTGGTGATGAGTATCTGGCACCCTGTAAAATCTGTCTGGTGTGGCAGGGGCTGGCGTAAAGAATCTGGAGCGGAGCAGACATCATTGAAAGCATCATCCACCACAGAGAGAACAGGAGGTATAGCTAAGGGCCTGTGCTGTGGGAGGTGCAGAAAGGTCCTAAGTCTTTTCTGGAGTCTGAAAAATCCTGTTGCTGCCATTGGAACTGCTCTCGCATGGCATGTAAGGTTTCCCCAAAGGAGAATTCTTCTGGTGGGGAAGCAGCTGGAATGGATTCTTCAGCATCAGAATCTTCAAAATTGGAGAAAGGAGCCTCTGGCTGGTCAGTTATGTCTGATTCGTCAGCAGAATCATCAGAGGACACTGGCTCAGGGCTCTGCCCTAGGTCTCTTCTCTGGGGCTGAGAGGCCCTGTCTGGGTGAGATTGAGATCCTCTAATTAATGAAATTAAATCTTCTGCCAAAGTAAGCATTTGAGAACTATAAGAGGGCCTGGTTGTGGGGGTTTAACAGGCACTGTCTTAGTAGTCTTGGCTGCTTTAGCCCTGGCGAAGGCCTTAATGGACATGGCTGCTGGAGGCCTAGCAGCACCATGCTGGGTAGAGACATCCAAGGGAAGGGTGTCTGATAAGTCAGTGGCAACCACCGTAGTGGATAAAATTTCTGAGGCCGATTCAAGAGTGGTAGCAGGGGCCTCAGTTGTAGAGATAGGTTCAGCTGTACTTTGATCAGTTTTCTCGGTTTCGGCGAAACCGAGACACTCATGTTTGCTTAACCATGGTTTCGCCGAAACCGCGGACCGCGAGTGTCGGTCTTTATCTTTGCGTTTTGGCAGACTGGGTAGTCGGAGGATCCGACGGCATAATGTACGCAAAATCAGAACCGAAAAACTGTTCTGCAAACTCCGACCGATGCCTAAGCGTTCGTCGGTTGAAAGAAGCACAGGCGAACAGGCTGCTACGTCGTGGGCTGGGCCTAAACAAGGCAGACAATAAGAGTGGAAATCTTTATGAGGTATTTGTTTCCCACAGGTTAAACAATTATTAACTTTTCTGACATCGGCTGAGGCAAGAAAGAGTCCCCAACGGGTACTTAGCTTTAGAAGTCTTGTAGTATTCGGTGAAGTAATCTCTGGATCCGACCGACCGGCACTTGCGAACAGCTTCTGCTTGGGCGCCGCGGCAAGAAAGACTGGGGAAAATGGCGTCGGCTGATGCTTTTATACCCGAAGACCAACAGAGATGACGTCGGGTGAAGTGCGACATCAGCCGAAGCCGGACCCGGACTTTGGAATCCGGCCGACTGAAGGGCTGCCTGACGACAGGACAACCCAGTTGTTATGACTGCAGATGCATCCATGAAGGACATCCAGCCGACGCCATCTTCTTCAGTTTTTCTTGCCCCAGATGTCAGGTGCCCCCAGAAGGAAGGCAAAACATAAACTTATGTAATAATGCAATGGGAAATAATCAAAAAACAGTAGTTTGTTAGCAAATACACCATAAAAGAATACCCCAATCAGGTTGTATGAGGAGGTGTTTGTCATAAGGCCTGTCCCATGAGGGGAGGAGGGAGGGAAACCTGGACTGCAGCTGTATTAGCACTCGAACATCTACATTTATGGTAGGTACAAAACTGTACTATGTTCATCGTGCATACAGCTGCAGTCATAACAGATGGGTAGAATCCCAAAGCTAAAAAGGGGTGGCAGGCACTAAGTGGAACTAGGAGGAGCAAGGATGTCCTGCAAGACTGCTGTGGCAAAGCCCGCTCTAGATTTAGAGTAAAGTGGAAGGTGATTGTGCTTGGAGAAAGTGTGCACAGAACTCCAAGTGGCTGCTTCCAAAATGTCCTTGGTAGGAATCCCCCTGAGGAAAGCTGCAGAGGTAGCTGTGGCCCTTGTGGAGTGAGATCTGATGCTTGTAGGCACAGTTTTTCCATGCAATGAGTAACAAAAGCGTATGCAGTGGGCTATCCATTTTGAGATGGTCTGTTTGGAGATAGCCTTTCCTTGAGCACCTGTAGCATAGGACACAAAGAGTTGCTCGGATTTTCTGAATGGCTTTGTCCTATCCAAATAATAACGAAGTTGTCTGTGAATGTCCAAGGAATGTAGTAGCCTTTCCCCTTTGTTTTGTGGGTTAGGTTAAAAGGTAGTTAAGTGGATAGTCTAATTCAAAGCTACACTGGATACTACCGTTGGCATAAAGGAAGGGTTGGTTCGTAAGGAAACTCTGTCCTGATGGAAAATGATGAAAGGTTGTACAGCCATGAGGGCCTGTATTTCCGAAACCCTGCGTGCTGAGGTGATAGCCAGAAGGAAGGCTGTTTTCCATGACAAATATTGCAGTTCTGTTGAAGCAGCTGGCTCAAATGGAGGCAGGGTCAGTTTTTCCAACATGAAGTTGAGGTCCCAAGCAGGTACTGGTGGTTTCCTTGGGGGTTTTATATTCTTAGCCCCTCGGAGGAACTGTCTTAAGAGAGGATGAGAGAATAAAGGAGGATCTGTGTTGTAGTGTGCAGAAATGGCTGAAGCATGAATCTTGATGGAGAAGGAAAGTCCACTGTTTAACATCTCAGCTAGGTACTGTAATATTTGAGGTAAATTTAGAACCCAAGGATTCTGGCCCTTTTTCTGATTCCAGGCACAAAACCGTTTCCATTTGGTGGAGTAGGCTTTTCTAGTAGAAGGTCTTCTGGCCTCCAAGATGACATCCTGCACCTCCTTGGAGAGGAGGGTCTGTTGGGAAATTAAGGAATCCTCCATGCGGCTAGACTGAGGGTTTTCAGCTGACTGTGAAGAGTTTTGAAGTTGTGCTGGGACAACAGAAGAGGCACTAGAGGCAGGATCCATGGTGGGGAATGCGTCAGGCTCCTCAGGAGTGGATACCAGTGTTGTCTTGGCCAGTCTGGAGCAAAGAGAATCATGTTTGGCCTCTCTGCTCTGGCTTTTAATAGAACTTTGGGCAGCAGAGGAAGAGGTGGAAAGGCATAGACTGTCAATGTTGTCCAATTGAAAGAAAGTGCGTCCACTTTCCAGGCCTGTGGATGATAGGTCCTTGAGCAAAATTTTTTCAGTTGGTAATTTCTGTGGGTAGCAAAGAGATCTATGTCTGGCTGTCCCCATGCCTGAATTATCTTTGCAAAAACTTGAGGATGCAACTTCCATTCGTGTGGATCTGTCATATTTCTGCTTAGGTTGTCTGCCAGTGTGTTTTCCTTCCCTGGCAGAAATTGTGCTTCAAGTTGGAATTGCAATTCCAGAGCCGTGTTCCAAAGGGACATGGCTAGTCTGCACAGGGGATATGAATGAGTTCCTCCCTGTTTGTTTATGTACCACATCACTGTGGTGTTGTCTGTCCTTATCAATAGCTGGCCTGGATGCAGTAGGTCTTTGAAGGCCATAATAGCATTTTGTACTGCTAGCATTTCCTTTTAATTGATGTGTAGATGCTTCTCTTTTAGGGACCATTTGCCCTGAATGCACTGATCTGTCATATGCGCCCCCCAGGCGTAGTCCGAGGCGTCTGCTGTGATGATTTGATTTGCTTGAGGCATGCAGAAAGGGAGACCTATGTTTCTTTGGCATGCTTGAGCCCACCACAGAAATTCCTTTTGAAGACATGGAATGAGTGGTATAATTGTTTCCAAACTGTGGCTGTGTTGAGACCATAAGTTTTTTAGGTACCATTGAAGTTTCCTCATGTGCAGCTTTGCACATGGGATCAGCAGGATGAAAGATGCCATGAATCCCAGAGCCTGCAGGACTTTCCTTGCAGTCAGCCTGGTGAAGGTTGCCATTTTTCTGAAGTATTGAGATGGTTGCCCTTGCTTCTCTGGCGTGAGGTAGGCCATCTGGGTGTTTGTATTCAAGCTGGCACCCAGGAAAACTGTCTGAGAGGGTATTAGTTTTGATTTCTTTTTGTTGACTGTGTATCCCAGAAAGTTCAACAATTTTATTACAAACGCCAGGTGTTTCAGAAGTACGTGCTTGCTGTCCGCTTGGATCAGGCAGTCGTCCAGATATGGGTATATTTGTATCCCTTGAAGTCTGCAGAAGGCAATTACTGATGCCAGGCATTTCGTAAACAATCTGGGCGCAGTAGATAAGCCAAAGGGCAATGCAGAGAATTGATAATGGGTTGAACCTGCAAGAAATCTGAGGTATCTTCTGCAATCTTGTCTGATTGGGACATGCAGGTATGCCTCCTTGAGGTCCAATGTTACCAGCCAAGACTCCTTGCCCAGCATGGGAAGAAGCTGCTGTAATGTGAGCATCTTGAATTTTGGTACGAGTAAATATGTGTTTAGGATGGATAGGTCCAAAATAGGTCTCCAATCTTTGTTCTTTCTTGGTACCAGGAATAGTCTGGAATAAAAACCTTGACCCTGTTCTTTTGCAGGTACCTCTTGAATAGCTTTCATGTCCATGAGAGCTGAAATTTGTTTTTGTGCCTCTGCCCTTTAGTTTTGTGGCACGTTTGGCATGCCTCTCATTTTTGGAAGGGTGTGAAAGTGGAATCTGTAGCCTCTGTCTATAATGTCCAGGATCCATTTGTCTTTTGTGACAATATGCCAATTTTTTGAAAATAATGCCAGTTTTCCGCCTAAAGGTGCTGCCATTAAAGCTTTGCTTGGCATGCAAAGGGGAAAGTCATTGTGTCTGCTTTCTGAATGACTGTGATCTATCTTCTCCACCTCTTGGTGTAGGTGCTTGCCATTGTCTGGCTCTGAATGATCCTTGAGATTGCCCCTCTACCCCTCGGGCGCCTGTATCTGCCTCTTTGAGGTATGTCCGTGGCTGGAAAGGACCAATTTTTTGAAGGCCAGTTTCTGCTGAAACGTGGAGGTTGTACCTGTAGAAAATCTTTCACTGTTTGCATTGATTTCGCCTTTTCCTCCATTTTCTTTAGTACCTCCTCAGCTTTAACACCAAACAATACATCTTTTTGAAGGGGTGCATCTAGTAATTTAGCTTTGACATGATCTGGTAAGGTTTGCTCTTTGAGCCAAGCATATCTACGTATGACAGACCCTGTAACAGCAGCTCTACATGAAGCCTCTAAGGCATCAAAACCACATTGCAAGGTATGTTTACCCACTTGCTCTGCACTATGCAACAAATCCTGCAACTCCTTTAAATCTGGTTGCTCAGGTTGTGTCATTTTGCTTTTTAACCGAGATAACAAAAACTGTTGGTACTTTAACATATGGAACTGACAGTTTAATGCCCTCATGGTTAAAGTGGCCGAGGTGTACACCTTTTTCCCCCACCTTTCTAAAGCTCTGGAATCTCTCTCTGAAGGTAATGGGTTTTTGGCAGTAGAGACCTTAATTCCCTTGGGACCCTGTGAAATAGTTTCTGGGTCAGCAGCATGGCTTTTGTATAGGAATTGGTGTGAATCAGGAACCCGGTAATACCTGTCAGGTTTAACAGGAGCTGGCGGTAAAGAATCTGGGTTGAGGCTGGCTTCTGTGTACACATCATCTAATATATCCAAGACAGGAGGGATAGCCAGAGGCCTGTGCTGGGGTAGCAAGAGAAAATCCCCGAGCCTTTTCTAGGAATCTGAGTAATCTTGGCCTTCCCAGTGAAAGTGTTCCCTTAAGGTATGTAGGGTTTCCCCAAAAGAATAGTCCTCAGGGGGGGAGACTGAGGGAATGGACTCCTCAGCATCAGAGTCTTCAAAAGGGGAATATGAATATTCCTGGTCCTCAGAATGTTCTGAGGTAATAGAGGCTTGATCTGAGGAAGGGTAGTCTTCCTCCAATCTGGGCCTTTTGTCCGAGGGGGTTGAGAACCCCTGATAAGAGTAATCAAATCCTCAGCCATTTTGAGCATCTGTTTTTTAGGCATGGGGCCTTGAGAGGGGCTCTGTGGACCTTGTCTTTTAGTTTTCATGGCTGCTTTAGATTTTGTGAAAGCCTTAATGGAAAAGGAGGAAAGCCTGAAGACACCTTGAGAAGTGGCAGGCCTGTCTGAACTCTGAGTTTCCCCGCCAAGAGTGGCGTCGGTATCTGTAGTCGGAATGGGGGCTGAGGAGCCTGCGACCTCGGGCACAGAAGACACCGCTAAAGAAGTGTCATCCGTACTCAGGGGCTGCGTAGGCACCTCACTGAGAACCGGAGCACCAGGAATCTGCTTTAGCGTGGTGTCGGTAGAAGTCGCGGACCTTGTATGTCGGTCCTTATCTTTGCGTCTTTTACTCAAAACTGGAGTCGGAGTATCCGACGACATAATGTAATTAAATTTTTTACCAAAATAGTGTTGGGCAAACTCCGCCCGATGCTTAATAGTGTGTTTACTGAATCTAGCACAAAAACGGCAGGCCGAGACGTCGTGGTCTGGGCCTAAGCAAGGAATACAGAAAGAATGGAAATCCTTATGCGGTATTTGCTTCCCACATGAAATGCAATTATTAACTTTGTCTGACATAGGTCTGAGGCAAGAAAAGTTTCCCCAACGGGGTACTTAGCTTTCAAGAAGACTTCGGCTGAAATATTTTCGTAAATCTCAGGAGCTGGCCGACCGGCACTTGCGAACTGCTTCTGCTTCGGGCACCGCGCAGCAAGAAAGACTGAAGAAGATGGCGTCGGCTGGTTCTTTTATACCCCTGCTGCACTGACGTCAGGGAAAAGGCGACGACAACCGACGCCGGACCTAGACTTTGGAATTCGGCAGACCGAGGACCCGCCTGACGGCAGGATAACCCATCTGTTATGACTGCAGCTGTATGCACGATGAACATCTGTATGTGTGTGGTTTATTTATTTTGTTGTGCTTGTGTTGTGTGTATGTTTCTCGGAACAGCAATTTTTTCCACTGGGAAAAAATTTGCTATTTTGAGCAGTCGATGTTTTTAATATTCGAAATTCCAAGTTCGAACATATGGTGTTCGACATTTTGGAATTTTGAATATATGATATAGACCCGCCTACACATACTCCTAGTGCAAAAAATATTTCCCTTTACTTGAATAATCTGAAAGATTAAAAGACCAAGAATAGCTTTTCTAGCTATTTTGGGCATGAAGGTAGGAATAGTTCAAAGGACAACCCTGTCTTTGTGGAAGACCATTTCTGGAGAACTGAAACAAGGCCGGAAGCTCAGAGATTCGTACTGATGAAATAACTGAAACAAAGAAGAGGGTTTTCATGGAATGATAATGTGATTCCACCCTACGTGTTAGCAAACAAGAAGGTGCAGTGAGCATTTCAACACAGAACACAAAATCCATGGTGAAACATTTTCTTGGAAAGGGGTCCTATAAGAAAGGCCTTAAAAATTTCCAGACGCCATTAATGAATTTCAAATCCTTGGTGAAAATTAGACTGCTGACATGTACATTTTGATGGAAGTGTGACTGAGGTCAGTATCAAAAGTACAAGCATGGAGTCCAAAGCCATAGTAATCAGCACAAAAATCAACCACTTTTTCAAAGACCAAGCTGAAAAACATGTCCATTTGTTTCAGTTTTGCTTCAGGGCAGAAATAAGAATTTGGACAAACCTGTCCAGTAAGCTGCATCTCTGGCTATCAATAGAATTGGAGAACCTCAGAGGTAGAAGGCATAAAGGTCTGGGTAAAGCTTGTTTGACATGAGTTAGAAAAGATCCTGAGGAGCATCAATCTCAGCAGCTTCTCCAGAAGGTGAAGCCAGAGCAAGGAGAAAGAATAGTTGTGCAAAATCTTTCCATAACCGTAGATGTCTTTCTCTTCCATGTTGCAGTATTCATAACATTTGTGTTAACCTCTGCCCAACGACCCAAATGTCCGGCCAGTATACAAAAGTTTTTGTCACTGCAAGGTTGTTTTTCAGACTCAGCACAGCTCCTCGTGGTGTCCTGCAGAGTGCTACAAGCAGCAGAGAGACGAAAGAGAGACTTTAAACAGCTTAAGTTTTTTTTTCTCTGCCTTTCTACCTGCGACTGCATATTCTTGTGGAAAAGAGAGTTTCTAGCTATTCTAAGATCTGAAAAGCTTTGTTTTTACATTTTTACTGTTCATGCACTTCTATAAGTCGTTTTTGTGTTGTTTAACTGTTGTAGGCTACACAAGTGCGCTAGCCTGTTTAAAGCATTTACAGTGTTTTTGTTAAGTTACTGTTGTTCTGTTGAAAAAAAAAAAACAAAAAAAATATCCTTGTTTCTCACCTTTTCTGAACTATTGTAGTCCAGATTTCAGGTTTTGCTGAATTCTGGGCTGGTCCTGTGTTGCTCATATCCTTACATGGATAGGAGGAAACTTCTCTGTTCACCAGTGAGAGTGGGGAGCTTTGAGCAGTCTATCTGTCCCTGGAGGAGTGGTCTCAGCCCAGCAACTAGTAGCTTATTGGCTGTTTCGGGCTAATTCCTATCTCTTTCAAGCTCCCTGCCTTTAAACCCGCATTTGTGCGGTTTTGCACACTGCGCAACGCCGTTTAAGCTGTTTTAAACTATTCCCGGTTCCACAAAGTCTGCTCTTCAATTTTTCCCTTAAAACTAAGCTAACTCAAAATAAGCACTCTACCTTCCTTCTACAGCCCAGCACTTGCTCAAATTCCTCAGTAAGCACTAACAAACTATAGCACTACACCCCCATATACTATCCAGAAGTACAAGGCTCCCTCTATTCGTCCATTCAGGACAATCAATAAATCAGTTTTTTAAACTATCCAGGCATGTCCAAAGTGCAGTTTCAGGTATACTCTCCATTCCAGCTGGTGAATCTGGGAATCTTGAGACAATGTTAAAATTGCCTTATGTACACAGATGTATGTGAGAGATGCAACTATACAGCCAAACTGGAGGCCGAGATCTCTCAACCCAAGTCTGGCACAGTCAGGAGGAGAAGGAAACCACTCACACCACACAACCAGTCTCACATAGACCAATCGGATCAGCAAACAAGACACAAACTCACAAAAACATACTCGGAGGCTCTAAGTAAAAATCTGCCAAAGCAGCAGAGACCTCCAAAGCGGACATCCAAGCAACCACTACCCCACAACTACTTTCACGTATCACATACTTCAAAGTGTGCCACACAGTCGCAGCCCTTAAGGCAAAATAACACACCTAATACACTAGTAATAGGAGACTCTATTGTCAGGCACACTGACATCCTGCTCACCAGACTGAACAAGGAGGAGGTCACTGTAAGCTGCCTGTCGGGTGCCAGGATCCGCCAAATAACACAAGCACTCAGGTCACTCCACAGCAGATACAAATATGACTCTGTCATTGTCCATGTTGGTGTGAATGACCTGAGACGTACCTCCCTGGACTACATGAAAAGAGACACAGAGGAGCTCTCTGATCATGTAGCCCAGGCCGGTATGACCCTGACCTGAGTAGCATCTTGCCCTCACCAAGAATGATGCCACAGTATAAAGACAAAATGATCAATTTTAACAACTGGCTAAGCTATTGGTGTCATTCAAAGGGGATCCAGTGTCTGTCAGCCTGGGATGACATGCTCGACAAGCCACGGTGCTTCGCTAAGGACGGCTTGCACCTGTCACCCTTAGGCTTTCGAATACTGGCTAAGGCTCTTGCCACTCCCATGGTGCCTTTTTTAGGCATGGCTCAAAAGACAAACCCACCTCCATAGACAATACCAGAAAGAAAAAACTAAGGGTAATGCTACTCAACGCCAGAAGTCTAAACCTCAAGATGCACGCACTCGAGGCACTCCTCAGTATGGAGAAAATCGATATCTGTGCAGTAACAGAATGGTTGAAGGCACCAGAGAGCACCCCAGCACTACCAGGATTCAAGTCATACCATACGTTTCAGCCCCAGAACTCAGACCGAAATACTGAAAGCGGGGGAGTACCCACCTTCAAGGATACCCACATCTCCAGGTACTGCACGAGGCATCGGAGACCATCCATGTGCAAATAATAGTGGCCAAAACTGCTTTTCAGTTTTTAGCCTGCTACAGATAACCCACCTTGTCTCAGGACCCCCACTTGGCATTACTGAGAACATTGGAGAATATGAAGATCTCACCAAACACCTTGATACTGGGGGATTTCAACTACGCAAACATTGACTGGGAAAACTACTCAAGTCCCAACTCTTTTGCCCAACGGTTCCTGGAGTTTATAAACTCAAACGCCATGGAACAACTGGTCACCACTCCCATAAGAGGGGACAGCATACTGGACCTGGTCATCACCAACATAGGGGATCAATGTTCCACACCAGGGGTAAACCCCTCGTTGGTAAGATCAGACCACAAACTAATCACAATGGACATCCATATCCCGAACCCACCCCCAGCCAAGGAAACCACTGTGAAAATCTCTCAAAAGCAAACTTCACACTTCTCAAGACCGAGGTGGAAAGTTTCAAAGCCCCCGGGCTAATGGAAAATGCTACTCAAACACAGAATCCTTTACAAATGCACTCTATGAGCACCTACAGGAATGCATGGATCGTGCCATCCCAAGTAAAACCAAGACTCACTCCTCCAAAAACAGGAGACCAGTCTGGTGGACCCCGGCCATAAATAAGCTATACAACAGAAGCAGAAAACTATTACATGATAGGGCAAAATCCCAAAAAGGGAAGGCATCCCTGATCAGTATTAGCAAGAAACTTCGCTCCAACATAACATCATCAAGGGCTAGCTTCGAAAGAAAAATCGCCAAAGACTCTATAAAGATAATCACAAGCCGTTCTTTAGCTACGTCAAGAATCTGGGTGGCAACTCTTGGATCTGCTCTGAGCTGGTGCAAAATGGCACAAAATACGCTGAACCCACTGAAATAGCCAACATCCTGGCGGACAGGTTCAGTGCAAACTTTACCCCCCTTCCCCCCAAAAGGGCCAGTGTCTAACCCAGAGGAATGCAGTCCCCTAGACATCACAGACACACAGGTGAAAGCAGCCCTTTCCAAAGTAAAAAACACAGCATCAATGGGACCGGATGGTATCCGGGCTGCATCTTACACGAGCTCCAAAAAGAACTAAACCCTCACATAAACTCACTGTTGCAACTCAGCCTTACCACAGGTTATGTACCCAAAAAATGGTGTACAGCAACAGTAATCCCGCTCCACAAAGGTGGCGCCACAACGGATCCCGGGAGCTATCGCCCTATAAGCCTGACTAGCCTGGTCTGCAAGGCTATGGAGCACATCATCATGGATCTCATAAATAAAGACACTGGGAACCTCCAGACACTGGACCCTAGCCAAATCAGCTTTGTTAAAGGCAGAGCTTGCCTCTTAAACCTTGTTGACTTTTTTGCAACAGCTACCAAAGCCATAGATGAGGGAAAGGTAGTCCACACAGCCTACCTGGACCTCACAAAGGCCTTCAACACAATACCCCACTCTGGCATCATAAATAAGCTTACCAGCTTAAATATCAACCCATATGTCACAAGATAGGTTGTAAACTGGTTCAGGGATAGAACTCACATGGTCAGAGTTGCGGGTGCCATGTCCGACTCTAAACTGGTTACAAGTGGCGTCCCAAAGGGCTCAGTCCCGGGACTCCTCTTGTTCGGTATATACTTCTCTGAGGTACAGGCAGGCACGGGAGGACTGTGGCTGACCAAGTTCGCAGATGATTGCAAACTGGGAGCCATAATTCACTCTCCGGCTGACACAAGCATTCTCCAGAAGGGTCTTATGGAGATGGATACCTAGTGTCAGAACCATGGCCTCAAGCTAAATGCCAAAAAGTGCATAGTCATCCCCTTTGGGAAAAACAAAGTGCCCACAAACTACCACATAGGAGGTAATCCACTAAGTACGGAAGAAGTAATTAGGGATCTGGGGACCCACGTAGATAGTAACCTCTCCTTTGACGATCACATTGCCAAAGTGGTTAGAAAAACCTTCTATATAGCTCACCTAATCACAAAAGGGTTCACATCTAGATCAAGAGAGGTCATTGTGCCCCTCTACTCTTCGCTCATCAGGCCCTTAATTGAGTACAATGCCCCATTTGGGATGTATCTTACCAGACACCTGCAACAGCTGGAGAGACCTCAAAAGTACCTCACCAAGAGGATCGTGGGCCTCAAACAGATGCCCTATGCAACTCAACTAAAGAAACTCCAGCTCTACTAAGTTGCTTACCGCCTACTCAGAGGCAATCTCTGCCTGACGTACAAGGCCATGTCTAACCCGGAATTGATGGACATGCTCCACCTCAAGAAAGCCAAATCCATTACAGCTACACGCTCCATGGATTTAAATCTCGGCACAACAATAAATAGGACATGCTGGAGGGATAGATTCATATACCAGAGGCTTCCCTTGCTCTGGAATAGAATCCCAGTTCATGTTAGGCAGAGCCCCTCGCTGACCCTCTTCAAGAGCAATCTTGATGAGTGGATGGGAAATCGTAAATTTACTCCTGGGATCACTTGTATGGCCCTACTGGACAGAGGCTCAAGAATCTAGTCTAAAAGGGTGGCGAAAGCCAACACATTCTGGCTAGGCATATAAATGCCCTGGGGCAGATAGCCTAGTACTTACCTATGAACCTATGTGGGATGTCTGATGTTGGCAGTAGGGTGCATGAGCCATAAAAGTGACATCTGCATTTACCTTCCTCAGAACTGAATGCCCCATTCGGGCCCCAGTCCCAGGGTAGCTGCACAAGTCCTGAATCATCCAGCAAAGCTTTTTTTTTCAGGGGGTAGGAGGGTGGGACAGAGTATTACAAAAATGGAAAAGGAGGACATCTATGGTTATGATAAGATTTTACACAACTATTCTATGTCCTCCTATTCTCATGTTGCAGTATTCATAACCTTTGGGTGAGTGCCACAGCTCAAAGGGAAGAAGGAGAGGGTGGTTTAGAATTACTTTCAAAAAAATCGATATAGGTTTGCCATAGCAAAACTTGCTCTAGAGCTGGAGATGTGGTCCAGTTTGTAGTGTTTAGTGAAGGTAAGGACAGATGTCCAGGTAGCTGCTTCTAGAATAGAAGCAGTGTCCAGCCCCTTGAAAAATGATTCACTGGAGACTATGTCCTTAGTGGAACGGGCTTTTATGTGAGAGTCGAGGTGTTTGCCATAGTAGGTATAACAAAAGGAGATGGCTTTAGAAATGCAGGTAGAAACAGTCTGCTTTGTCACAGCTTTTCCCAGAGTCCTGGGGTGAAAGGAGATGAACAGTTGCTCTGATCTCCTAAGGGATTTGGTCTTGTCTAGGTAGAATCTTAACTGTCTGTGAACATCAAGGGAATGCAGGAGTCTCTCTCTCTCATTCTGGGGTTGTGGAAAAAACTCACTGACCACCTCAGGCATAAAGGACGGGTTAGTCCACATGGTTTACCCTATTCCTGTGGAAGACTAAAAAGGGTGGGATGACCACGAGGACCTGGAGCTCTAACCTTCTCCTGGTGGGCCACTAAAAGCACAGTTTTCCAAGTGCAGTACTTTAGAGAGACTTGTAGCTGGTGTCTCAAATGGAGCAATGGTGAGCTTCTCTAACACACAGTTCAAGTCCCAGGGTGGTGTAACTGGCCTCCTGGGGGAGGGGGGCTGAGATGTAGAACTCTTCAAGAATAACTTCACTTGAAGTCTAGAAGCAAGTGCAGGGTCAAGAGACAGACAAGCAGAAATAGCAGCAAGGTTGGCCTTAGAGGAATATGCCAACCCTGCCTGCAACATTTCACACAGATAAGACAGCACTAAGGGGACCTCTCCTTGAAATGGGTCTAGCTGTATTTTTAGACACCAAATGGAGAACCTTTTCCATTTGGACAGACAGAATCTCCTAGTAATGGGTTTCCTGGTCTCCTGCAGGACATTTAGCATGTCCTCAGAGTAAAGGTGTCTGAAAGGGATCAAAACTCTATCACCCACAGATTAGTCTTAGAGACTCCAAGTGGGGATTGATTAGGGAACCCCTGTTCTGTGTGAGTAGGTCCACTCTGTCAAGTAATGTGTGATGATTGCCCTTGGCTAAATGCAGAAGGAGGGGGAACCAGTGCTGTCTTGAACAAAAAGGAGTCACCAACAAGATTTTTGATTTGTGCTGCTGAATTTTCATTAGGACATTTTATAAGAGTGGGGGAGGGGATGTGTACAGAAACATCCCCTTCCATAAGATAGAGAAGGCATCTAGAACCCTTGCTAGGGGGGCTAAGTGCCATTGGTACAAAACTGTGGAAGTTGTCTGTTCAGAGGGAAGACAAATAGATCTTTTTGTGGCGTACTCCGCCTGTGGACTATGCCCGGAAGCACATCACTGTGTAGCATCCATGCTTGGCTGCCAGTTCCCAGGCCTGGAGTATAAGACTGCACAGCAAGTATGATCATCTGCCCCCCCCCCCCCCCGTTTGTTCACATACCAAAGAACAGTAGTGTTGTCCAAGAACAACTTCAGGGGGTCCTTGCTTCAGAATATCTTGGAAAGCCCTCAGTGCAAAGATGAGAGCCCTCATCTCTCTGATGTTGATGTACTCCCCTTGACGGGGCCTGTCCATGTGCCTTTCCACCTTCAAGCTGCTCATAGTAGCTCCCCAACCCAGGTCTGAAGCACCTGTGTACATTTCCTGGACTGGAGTTAGGAGTTGTAAGGGAAGTCCTGGGTTCAGAGAGACTTGATCCACCCACCAAAGGATCTCCTTCCTTTGCCATGATAGGAAGTTAATGGTGTGGTCTAAGGGGTGGGAGTGTTGGGTCCATGTGGACCTCAGGTACCAATGAAGTTTCCTCATGTGAAGTCTTGCCAGTGGCAACATGGGGATTGTAGAAGCCATATGCAATAAGACAGTGGTCTCCAACCTTTTTTGCACCAAGGACCAGTATCAATGTAAGATAATTTTCCACGGACCAGCCATCTTGCAGCGTGCATAACAAAGGAGATAATGAGGAGGCCAGACGCATGGAGAAAAGTTCCAAAGAATAATAAAAAGACAATTTGCAATAATTACCAAAAAAAAAAAAAAAAAAAAAAAAAAAAAGGTACAATCTGCTTAACAGCATAACATTGATCTACTATGGTTGAGAGGTAAATAAACCTAATGGCAACCTTACTGATTTTGTTTATAAGAAAAAGAAGTTATGTCTTACCATAACGTTCCATCTGTATTGTTGATCCTCGTTCAGTCATTACGTGTGAATATCGGTTCTGACTTCGGAACCGAGCCGGCCATCTTCCAAGCTCGTGTCAGCTACAAACTCTCGAGCTAAAACTCTTACCCAGAATTCCCCTCTTCGTTACCTCAGATTGAGTTTGCAAGTCAAAAGAAGGTAGAGGCTACCTCTGGTCAAATGACCAAACAGAATCGGATGGCGAGATCCACTAGAAGCCACAGGAGGGGGAAGGAGGGAGGGTCGTAATGACTGAACGAGTATCAACAACACAGATGGAATGTTATGGTAAGACATAACTTCTTTATCTGATATTGTTAATCCTCATTCATTCCTTACGTGTGGGACAGAGTCCTCAGCTACCTTTATTCCTGGGAGGCTCTCATGGAAGGACATTCCTGAGCACCATAGAACCAAAAGATGCTTTTCCCCTGGAGGCCAAATCCAATTTGTAATGATTGATGAAGGTATGAGGAGTAGCCCAAGTTGCAGCTGCACAAATGTCATGTAAAGAGGCTCTGGCATGGAAGGCAGCAGAAGGGTGCCACCAATCTTGTAGAATCAGCCTTGATGGTAGTAGGTAATGGAATATTACGCTGTCTATAAATGAAGGTCACGCAGTCTTTTAACCATTTAGCCAATGTGACCTTAGCAACAGCACATCCTAATCTAGGTCCAGAATAGGCCAAAAATAACTGGTCTGATTAACGAGATGCCTTAAGTCCTGTTCAAGTAGAAGCAAATTTGCCTGTGAATATCTAGGGTATGTAGGCAATACAATCCTCTGTTTGAATGATTGGGGAAGAAAACTGGCAATTCAATGGTTTGATTAATGGACATTTTAGAGATCACTTTTGGCAGAAAGGAAGGATTAGTTCTCAATGACACCATCTCTATGAAAAATCAAATATGGACTCTTGATGCATAAGGCTTGAAGTTCAGAGATGCGCCTGGCGGAAGTAATGGCGATCAAAAACAAGGTTTTCCATGACAAATATTTGAGGTCACAAGAAGCTGGTTCGAAAGGTGGCATTGTCAAAGCTTGTAGGACTAATGACCGGTCCCATGGTTGAGAAGGTTCTCTTAAAGGAGGTCTTGGATGATTCACGCCTTTTATGAAGGTCTTGCATAACTTGTGTGACATAAGAGAAGAGTCTTGGACACCATCATGAAAAGTAGATATTGCAGCCAAATGAACTCTAATGGTAGAGGCAGATAAACCGGACTGAAATAGGGTAGACAGATATTCCACTACTATCGACACTGGTGCTGAAAAAGGATCTACTTGTTTTTCTTCCAGCCAAAAAGTAAATCTTTTCCACTTGCTGAGATATGTAATTCTGGTGGAAGACTGAGATGCAATAAGAATGTCACGTACTGGCAAAGAAAGATCATTCTGCCTGGCAATCAAAGGAATTGGAGGAGCCAAGCTGTGAGCTTCAGGCTGTTCAGGTTGGGGTGAATCAGATTCTGCGGACGGGAAATCGACTCCGGGGTTGGATGGAGCATCCACGGTTGATCTAGCAGGCGAGGCCAAAGGAAGGGAAAGTAAATCTGACGAGACCAATATGGTGCTATGAGGATTACTTTGCTCTTCAACCGGCGGGCTTTCTTCAGAAACTGGGGAATGAGGGGGAGAGGTGGAAATGCATAAAGCAGACCCGAGGGCCAATCGTGGACTAGAGCATCCCTGGGTGATTGTCCCGGAGGGGGAATCAGGGAGAAATAGTTGATGCATTTGTAGTTGGTTGGGGACACAAAGAGGTCGCAGCAAGGAAGATCCCAGCAGTTGAAAATCTCCACCGCTATCAAGGGATTCAGGGACCACTCGTGTGGTTGCAGAATACACCTGCTGAGTCTGTATGCTATCACGTTGGAACTCCCGGGAATGTGCATTGTATATCCTCATGGCCTCTCGACAGAGTGGGTAAGATTTGGTTCCACCTTGTTTGTGGAAATACCAGACCACCGCCATGTTGCCTGATTGTATTGCAATAGTCCCAGACGGCAGCAGGGGATGGAATGCTTGCAACACCAGAAGCACCGCCCTCAGCTCCAGAACATTTATATGCAGATGAGCCTCCATTTCGGACCAAGTACCTTGGACTGTCTGTCCCTGAAATAGCCCCACCCACCCCATCAGGGAGGCGTCCGTGGTCACTGTAGCCTTGGGCTGTTGGGGGGAGAAGGGGCGAGACCATTGTGACAGATTGTGTGCCATCCACCAATTTAGATCTTGTTTGCACCTGTGAGTTATCCGAATCTTGGCTGAAAGAGGGTACTGAAAGGGATACCATTGTGTGAGCAATAGCCATTGTAGAAGCCTCATGTAAAACCTGGCCAGGGGGACAATCGTAATGGAGGCTGCCATGGAACCCAACAGCTGGAAAACAGAATGAGCTATGAATTTCTCCCTTGAAAGGATTGGAATCAGTTGCTGCTTTATCCTTAGAATTCTGTGCTCTGGAATGGATGCTCTGCAATTCTTTGTATTCAAGATGACCCCTATGAATTCTATGGACTGAGATGGGGTGAGATTGGATTTTTGCCAGTTTATGGTTATGCCTAGTCTTTTCTGCAGTGAGGAGAGAGTATGCCAGGGCTTCTTCCAATAGATGTCTGGTGGGGGCAGAGATGAGCCAGTCGTCTAGATATGGAAACAACTGGCATCCTTGTAGTCGCAAGTGAGCTGTGACAACTGCCATGCACTTTGTGAACACTCTGGGGGCTATAGAGAGTCCAAAGGGCAGTACTCTGAACTGGTAATGACTGGCTCCCGCATGGAAGTGAAGGAATCTTCTTGATGGTCTGTCCACTTTTATGTGGTAGTACGCATCTTGAAGATCTATCGAGCACATCCAATCGTCTTTTTCCAGAAGCAGAAGAATAGACTGTATTGTGACCATCTGGAATTTATGCACTTTTACAAACTTGTTCAATACACTGAGATCCAGAATTGGTCTCCAGTCCCCGGTTTTCTTTGGCACCAAAAATGGTCTTGAGTAGAATCCGGACCTTATCTGGTCTGGAAGGACTATTTGGATTACTTTTTTTTTTAGCAGCTTTGAAATCTCTAACGCTGCTTCTTCCCTTTGACTGGGTGGAATGTCGGGTAAGCTTGTTGAGGGAGCGGGACAAAGATCGAAGGGGATATGATAACCTCTGGTTATTATCCTTTATACCCAAGAATCGGTGGTAATGGTTAGCCAGGCAGAAGGGTACAAAGAGAAACGATCCCCAACAACTTCCAGAAAAAAGCAGTTGGGCTGCTCTTCAGGAGCGCTGGTAGGATTGGCCAGGTAAAGAATCCCTGGAACCCTGGTTATGCAGACACCCTCTGCCCCGAAAGGGGCGTATTCCCTGAGAGTTCCCCTCTGCCTATAGGGGAGAACTCGGCCTGTGTCACGGAAATAACATTGAGACTTTTTGTGCCATATCTTCCCACTCTTCTAGTTTCTGGAGAAAGCTCATTGAGGGGAAGAATAATGGACACCCACAGCAGAAAGGGACTTACCCTCCTGTTCACATCTGGACAGTGTGCTTTTAACCTTGGGTCCGAACGACGAGGCTTCGATGGGAGCATTGAGAAAGGAAGCCATGAAGGGTTCTGTGAAATTACACAAGCACATCCAGGCATGTCATCTCAAAACAATGCCTGAACCCACTGCTCTAGCTGCTCCTTCTGAATGGTGAGATTATCAGGCGCATGGAGGAGTTAGATATCGATTCGATGGTGGTCAACTGAGAGGCCACTTTGTCACAGACCTAATCAGACACAGCTCCAGCCAAAGTTTCAGAGAGCTCAGAAATTAAGTCTCTTTGAAGCGTGGTAAAATGTGTCATATAGTTCAGGGACCTGACTGCAAAGGTCGCTGATGCAAAAGTACACTTCCCTATTATGTCCAGAGCCCGGGACTCTGTTGGGCGGATGGACAGTTTGACTTTTTTCTTCCGCCAGGTACTTTTTAGTTGCAGCTGCCACCACCAAAGCATCTACAGGAAGACCTTTGGACCAATGGGAATACTAGCTGGAGGGGACAAAATTTTATCTGGCCTTCGGGGAATGGCCTCAACAATGTCAGGAGCCTTCCACGCATGCTGCACGATGAGCCGGACAAGTTCATCGGCAGGTGGAGTAACCCAGGGGGCCAGGCACGAAAGGCCTGCAGGAACACAGACTCTTCAGAGGTCAGGTTGGAGGGCTGCCAGTCACCTCTCTGTTTAAGGTTTTCAAGGATATCACCAAATGATACCTCAGAGGGTGATCGAGGGGACCCTTCCCCGTTGTCTGCGTCTTCAGTAAGGGACTCCTCTGTGGAGTCCATGTGCTTCCTCTTGCACTAGCTCTTTTGATGATCTTCCTCAGAGGGAAAAGCTGGGGAAGACAGCTCAAAAGGGATCTCCTGTGGCAGTATGTCCTGAGGCCCTTGCGCCCGGTGTCTGCTAGGAGTGGCTTGTGAACATTGCAGTCCAGAGGAGGGCGGGGAAGAGTGATAGTACAGGATCGCCAACCGACGCCAGAGCCTTCTCCATAAGCTGGAAGGCTGGTCCACCAGAAGAGGGATGGGGACCCAGGGCAGGGGTCACCCTTGGCCTAAGTGGCTCACCCTGCCGACTCAGAGTCCCTGGATGGCTGTGAAACGCCGAAGTATGTACGCCACAGCTGACATCCTGGGCCATGACAAGACTCTCCTGCCACAAAGGCAACTGCGGCTCCTTAATGAGGTCCATAAAAGGAACCGTAATGGGGGAAGACTGTGCTATACCAAGGGTCTTCAAAGGCAATGAAGGAGGAGAATAAGTAGGGGTCTTTGGTAAAGGGTGATCACCTCCCGAGGAAGGATAGGTCCTGGGGGGGGGGGGTGTGGAATACCTCTGGCCAAAAGCACTTGATCCACAAGACGCAACACATCATGTTCAGAGAGTCTTCTAGCAGATTTCACGGACATGGCTGAGGGAAGAGTCAGGTCTATCCAAGGACGGAGCAAACTCTGTGCCCACCATGGAGGTGGTCTTCACTGAGAACAATGGAGCTGTAATGGACTGAACTACTGGTGTCTGTACCAAAGAAATCATTGGTGCCGAAGGCGTGGTCTGCACCGACGATGAGGTCGGTACCAAAGCGGTTGTCGGCACCAAGGCCTGAGCCGAAAAAATTGGTGACGAAAGCTGAATGGTCGGTACCATCTACGTCATGACAGTCTGCATCGACTGGACAGTCGGTGCTGGTAAGGGAGTTTGAACAGAGGAGCTCCTCGGTACCGACGTGGTATGGGGCACACTAGTCAGTGCCGAGGTTGCAGATGGCACTGACTGCCTCGGTGCTGAGGGTCTAGGCACCGCAAGCGAGTCAAATCCAAACTGGAAAGCTTAGATTTCTTGGGTCTCTGTTCCTGAGGGTCCCCAGCTGGGGACGAAGGAAGAGACTTGGCCTTTTTATGTTCATCACTCTTTTTCTTATGGGATCCTGGAGGGGTTGAAGCCTCCGACCCAGAGATAGCCTCTGAAAAAGGAGATTTAAGTAGCACCTTCAATATTAATTTATTTTTCCTCTCAATTAATGTCCTGTTAGAGAAATTCTTACAAATCCCGCAAGGCGGGTCAACTGTTAAATGAGGCACACCCAAGCAACAGACACACAGGGAATGTGCATCTGAAGTAGGTAATTTATGGCCACAATCTAAACATTTTTTAAACCCTGGGCTACCTTTTTTATCTGTCATGTTAGTTAAGGAAAGAAAGAAAACTAAGAAAAATACCAGCAATGGTACAAGAAATACCCGAAGGTAAGGAGGAAAAGGGGTTTACCAACGATGGTAAAAAAAGGATTACCTTGCGGTAAAAAAAGAGAGGAAAGGAGTTGAAAAGGTTCGAAAAGGGGTAGTTGCTAAATGCGATAAGGTAAGATAACTATCTAATAACTTTTTTTGTGAAAAAAGGTTGTCTTAGAACTTAGCATGAAGAAAAATACTGTACTTAGCTCAAGAGAAGTAGCTTGACATGACCGAATGGCGATGCGGCAAATAAAATCTGAGGTAATAGGGAGAGGGGGAATTCTGGGTAAGTGTTTTAGCTCGAGAGTTTGTAGTTGACGCGAGCTTGGAAGATGGCGGGCTCGGTTCCGAGGTCGGAACCGATACCCACACGTAAGGCATGAATGAGGATTAACAATATCAGATCAATATTTAACATCTCTCCCTATTAGTTGGCTCTGTCCAGCATACCTCTCAAATGTACAGATTTTCACAGAATGTCCAGATTTTTGCCTCATATTTTTGGTCTTTTTCTCATAAAATTGTCGTTCACTGGCAAGTCACCATCAGATCATTGAGGCTGAAGTCAGAAAATAATGACAGTTGAGTTTCATACTTTATACCCTTCAGAAAAATGCATGCTAATGCAAAACCTGTATTTCTATCAATTTTCAAAGTTTGTAAGAGGAGCACTTAAAAGGGTCCCTATTTTGGGCCTTTGTCTCCACATTATTTTTGGCTTTGTCCAGATTTCTTGATCTAAAGTAAGAGATTAAGGTGTGTGTGTGTGTGTGTGTGTGTGTGTGTGTGTGTGTGTGTGTGTGTGTGTGTGTGTGTGAGATCGTTGCAGCAGCAGCAATGAGGTCTGTATACCTTTCGTAAACACGCACACAAGCACACAGTCTCTTTTGCATTCATGCATGCATTCACTCACACACATCTCTCTCACTCTTTTCCGATCTCTCATACACAGTCACTCCCTCACTCATACCTGCATTCACTCACACATCACTCTTACTCTCTCCGGGTCAAACACATACTCAGTCACATCCTCATTCATACCTGCATTCATTCACACACCGCCCTCACTCTTCCGATCTCAAACATACACACACAGTCGCTTCCTCATTCATACCGGCATTCATTCACACACACAGCCACTTCCTCATTCATACCTACATTCATTCACACATCGCTCTTACTGTTCCAATCTCACACATACATAGCCACTTCTTCATTCATTCCTGCATTCATTCACACATCACTCTCACTCTCCCCATCACACACGCACACACACACTTTTGCTTTCATGCATGCATTCACTGACACATACAGACACATACACAATCATACAGGCATTCGCTTACCTTAACTGATGGCCCGGTACCAAGTGCCCCACAGCCTGGTACTGGTCCATGGCACGGTGGTTGGGGAACGCTGCTCTAAAAGTGTGAGGTATTCCCTTGCTGTCATTGCAGGGGTGTGGATGACAGACAACAGGTATTCCTTTGGGCTTTCCACCTTTTGGCGTGGGAGGAATGCCATCACAATGTCTGCCCTGACTCCACCTCAGGAAGACTTGGTCCTGTGAGGGGTTTAGGGTGATTTGGGGAAGTTAATGGTGAAACCCAGAGACTGCAGGAGAGAAAGGACTGTCTGGAGGGTACTGTGAAACTCTGCCTGGATCAGGGGGTAGCCATGTATGGGAAAATCTATCCATAGGACCTTGCAATACATTACCACTGTAGCCAGACAGTTGGAGCAATAGAAAGTCCAAAGGGTAAAGCGGAGAATTGAAAATGTAAGGAACCCACAGAAAAGCGTCAAGTACTTCCTGTATTTGGGGTGGATGGGGATATGCAGGTAGGCATCTCTGAAGTCCAAGGTGGCCAAAAATGCCTGAGGCATTAGCAGTGGAAATACAGTCTGAAGCGTGAGCATGCAGAAGGTGGGTACTTGAAGAAAAAGTATGAGGGGAGAGAGATCTAGGATGGGTCTTCATAGGCAATCCTTTCTTGGTCCCAAGAAAAGTCTGGAGTAAAAGCCCCTTCCCCTTTTCTGACACAGGGACTAGTTGGACAGTCCCTTGAGAGAGGAGGCTGTCCAAGACTGGTTGTAATATGGGCAGCTGTCCTTTGGTGGGTATGAGATGCCTCTTAAGAGTGTAGGAATGGCCCAAAGTCATGAAGTAACCTTTTTCTATGAATGAGAAGATTCACCTGTCTGAGGTAATGTTTTTCCAGAAAGAAAAGTTGTGTAAAATCTTACCATAACCACAGATGTCCTTCTCTTCCATGTTGCAGTATTCATCACATATGGGTTTACTCCTCTTACTATCCGAACATCGGACCAGTATTCAAAAGATTTCAGTCCCTGTATGGTGTGTGGTACGGCTGACCTGGCTAGTAGAACGTGGGCCAGAAAAGTGGCGTCTGCACACAACAGCCCTCAAAACTGTAAGCCCCAGTCGGAACCAGTCCTACCAAGGGTAATGCCAGCCCTGTGCCATCGAGAAAATGAAATGCCATATAAAGTACAGTTTTGTACCTACCATAAATGTAGATGTTCGAGTGTAGACACTGCTCCAGTCATTACACTTGGGTTATCCTGCCATCAGGCGGTTTCCCCAGTCGGCCTGAGTTCCAAAGTCTTGGTCCGGCGTTGGTTGCTGTCGCCTCCTCCCTGACGTCAGTGTGGCAGGGGTATAAAAGATGCAGCAGACGCCATTTTCTTCAGTTTTTCTTGCCCCAGATGTCAGGTGCCCCCAAATAGGTAGGCAATTTAAATTGCTAATAAAACATACATAAGAAAAGCAAACAACTTTCAGTTACCAGCAAATACTCGCCATAGGTAGTAAAGGGTATAAGACATAGGTACGTACAAGCAAGTAAGAGGGGAAGGAGGAAGGGTAACCTGGACTGCAGCAGTGTCTACACTCAAACATCTACATTTATGGTAGGTACAAAACTGTACTATGTTCATCGTGTTACACTGCTGCAGTCATTACACTTGGGTAGAATCCCAAAGCTGAGGTAGGGAGGCTGGTTCTATAAGGCATTAGGGGTGGCTATTAGGCCCTGCAGCACTGCAGTGGCGAAGCCAGTTCTGGATTTAGTAAAAAGATAGATGGTAATGCTTGGTGAATGTATGCACAGAACTCCATGTTGCTGCTTCCAAAATATCCTTGGTAAGTACTCCTCTGAGGTAGGCAGTTGAAATGGCTGTTGCCCTAGTGGAGTGAGATCTAATGCTGCTAGGTACAGGTTTCCCATGGTGTGTATAGCAAAAATGTATACAATGTCCTATCCATTTTGAAATAGTCTGTTTTGAAATGGCATTTCCCTGTGCTCCTGCAGCATATGCTGCCAATAATTACTCAGATTTTCTGAAAGCTTTGGTTTTGTCCAAACGTAACTGCCTATGAATGTCCAAAGAATGCAGTAGTCTCTCCCCTTTATTCTGTGGTTTTGGATAAAAAGTTGGCAAGTGAATAGTTTGGTTTAGAGACACATTTGATACCATCTTTGGCATAAACATAGGGTTAGTTCTTAAAGACACCCTGTCCTGGTGGAAAATGAGGAAAGGTTCCACTGCCATTAGTGCCTGTAATTCTGAAACTCTTCGTGCTGATGTTATACCAGGAGCAGAGCAGTTTTCCAAGAGATATATTTTAATTCTGCTGTGCTAGCTAGCTCAAAAGGAGGTAAAGTTAATTTTTCCAAAACAAAGTTGAGGTCCCAAGTTGGAGTAGGTGCTCTATGGGGCGGTCTTATGTTTTTAACCCCTTTGAGGTACTGTTTTAGCAAAGGATTAGAGAAAATTGGTGGATCTGTGTTGTAATGAACAGAGATGGCAGAGGCGTGGATCTTGATGGATGAAAAGGAGAGGCCTTTGTCCACCATCTCAGTTAAATATTGTAGTATCTGAGGAATGTTTGGGACAAGAGGGTCAAGGTTGTGAGCCTGGTTCCAGGCACAGAATCTCTTCCATTTATCCAAATAGGCTTTCCTGGTACTAGGTCTTCTGGCCTCCAGAATGACATCCATAACAACTTTGGAGAAAGGCATAGCTTGCTTGACTAAGGAATCTTCCATGCAGCTAGGTTTAAGGTCTTTAGCTGGCTGTGGAGTATCTGATTGTTGTGCTGAGTCGGCAGATGTGGGATTTGCAGCAAAATCCAGGGTGGTCCTTGTGCTAAATTCTTTAAGATTGGGTACCAGTGCTGTCGTGGCCAATCTGGTGCAATCAGGATCATCTTTGGCTCTTCTTATCTGGCTTTTATGAGTACATTTGGAAGGAGAGGTAGTGGTTTTTCCAGCTGAATGAGAGGGCATCCACTTTCCATGCTTGTGGATGGTAACTCCTTGTGCAGAATTTCTGTGGCTGGTAGTTCATTAGGGATGCAAACAGACCTATGTCCAGGCTCCACCATTTCGGTGTTATCATTCTGAATATTTGTGGATTCAATTCCCATTTGTGGGGATCCGTGATGTTTCTGCTTAAGTCGTCTGCCAGTGTGTTTTTCTCTCCTGGCAGGAATTGTGCTTGCAGATGAACTTGATAGTTTAGAGCTGTGTTCCACAAGGTCATGGCTTGTCTGCACAGGGGGTAGGAGTGAGTGCCCCCTTGCTTGTTTATGTACCACATAACTGTGGTGTTGTCTGTCTTTAGTAGTAGTTGTCCTGGATGCAGCAGGTCCTTGAAAGCTAAAAGGGCATTTTGTACAGCTAGCATCTCTTTTTGATTGATGTGAAGATGCCTTTGTTCTGCGGGCCACCTGCCCTGAATACATTTTCCTGCCATGTGTGCTCCCCAAGCGTAATCTGATGCATCTGTTGTCAGTGTTTGCCTGGCTGTGGGTTGAGTAAAAGGCTGTCCCTTGTTGAGGTGACAAGCTTGAGCCACCATTGAAACTCCTGTTGAAGGCAAGGAATTAGTGGTATAACTGTTTCCAAACTTTGACAGTGTTGAGATCATACACTCTTTAGGTACCATTGTAGTTTCCTCATATGCAGTCTGGCATATGGAATTAGTAGTATGCAAGATGCCATGTAACCCAAGGCCTGCAGAATTTTTCTTGCAGGGAGTTGGGTCTTTGTTGCCATCAACTGAAAGTACTGAGTCAATTGTCCTTGCTTGTCTGGCGTGAGATAAGCCATCTGGGCCGTTGTGTTCAAGCTGGCACCCAGGAATATTATCTCTTGTGAGGGCACTAGTTTTGATTTCTTTTCGTTTACTGTGCATCCCAAGCAACTTAACTTTTTTACAAATGCCAGATGCTTTAGAAGAATGTCCTTGCTCTCTGCTTGAATCAGGCAGTCGTTCAGCTACGGATAAATTTGAATTCCTTTCTGTCTGCAAAATGCAATTACTGGTGCCAGGCACTTTGTGAAGACCCTGGGCGCAGTAGATAAGCCAAAGGGCAGTGCAGAGAATTGATAGTGCATTGAGCCAGCTATGAATCTGAGGTATCTTCTGCAATTTTGTCTGATAGGGACATGCAGGTATGCCTCCTTGAGGTCCAAGGTCACGAGCCAAGCTTTCTTGCCCAGCATGGGAAGAAGCTGCTGTAGTGTCAACATTTTGAATTTCAGAACATCCAGGTAAGTGTTCAGAGAAGAAAGATCCAGAATAGGCCTCCAGGCTTTGTCTTTTCTAGGAACCAGAAAGAGTCTTGAGTAAAATCCTTGTCATTGTTCCTGTGGTGGTACCTTTTGAATAGCTCTCATGTCTATGAGTGCTGTAATTTGTTTTTGAGCCTCTGCCCATTGATTTTGTGGCAGATTTGGCATTCCTTTTAACCTTGACAGAATGTGAAAGTGGAACCTGTAACCTTGAGATACAATGTTGAGAACCCATTTGTCTTTGGTGATCATTTGCCAATTGTGATAGAAAAGTGCCAGTTTTCCTCCCAAGGGGGCTGCCAAGAGAGCTGTTTGGCAGCTGTAGTGGGAAGTCATTGGGGCTACGTTTTATATGGTTGGGGCCTGTCTTCCCCTTCTTTCTGGCCTGGTGCACCCCATTGTCGAGGCCTGTAAGGACCTTGTGGCTGACCTCTACCTCTTGGACGTCTGTATCTGCCCCTTTGAGGTCTGTCTGTAACTGGAAAGGACCAATTCTTTGTTGGCCAATTTCTGCTAAATTGAGGAGGCTGAACCTGTAAGAAATCCTTCACCGTTTGCATAGATTTTGCCTTATCCTCCATTTTCTTTAATACCTCTTCTTCCTTAACTCCAAATAACACATCCTGCTGCAAAGGTGCATCCAATAATTTTGCTTTAACATGATCTGGTAACATATGTTCTTTTAACCAAGCATGTCTTCTAATGACAGAGCCTGCAACTGTTGCTCTACAGGAGGCCTCTAAAGAATCAAAACCACATTGCAAAGTATGTTTTCCCACTTGTTCAGCAGCATGCAATAAATCCTGCATTTCTTTAATAATAGGAGGATCTGAATCTGGTAGCATTTTTTGTTTCAAATGAGACATCAAAAATTGCTGATATTTTAACATATGAAATTGGCAATTTAAGGCTCTCATTGCTAAAGTTGCAGATGTATATACTTTCTTTCCCCATATGTCTAATGCTCTGGCATCTCTGTCCGAAGGAACTGGATTCTTTGCTGATGAGGCCTTAACTCCTTTGAATCCCTGAGAAATAGTTTCAGGGTCAGCAACGGGGCTTTTATACAGAAATTTGTGAGAGTCAAGGACTCTGTAATATCTGTCAGGTTTAACTGGGGCTGGAGGTAAGGAATCAGGAATTAAGCTGGATTCAGTATACACATCATCCACAATGTCTAACACTGGCGGAATAGCTAGGGGTCTGTGTTGGGGTAATAAAAGGAAGTCTCTGAGCCTTTTCTTGGATTCTGAATAATCCTGGCCTTCCCAATGGAAATGCTCCCTCATGGTATGTAAGGTTTCCCCAAAGGAGTAGTCCTCAGGCAGAGAGGCCGATGGAATTGATTTCTCTGCATCAGAATCCTCATAAGGGGGTAAAGAACATCCTAGGTCTGAGGATGAATCTGAAGAAATGGACACCTGGTCGGATGAGTCATAGTCTGCATCCCGTCTAGGCCTTTTATCAGGAAGGGATGGGAACCCCTGATCAGAGTGATTAGGTCTTCGGCCATTTTGAGCATTTGTTTCTTAGGCATGGAGGCCTGTCCTGGAGAATGCTATATTTGTTTCTTTGGAGGCTTAGACTTAGCAGAGGGTTTAATGCTTAACTGAGTAGGTCTAAAAACACCCTCTGAAACTGCAGGTTGCTCAGCTACTCCGGATCCCTCTGTAGGATTAGTCTTGGTAGGCTGAAAAACTTGTGCGTCTGAAGGCCCAGCCATCTCCACATGGGAGTCGGAGGCGGCCTGTGGTTCTGCAGAAGCGGTCGTCAGGGGCTGCGAAGGCACCTCGCTGAAAACCGGAGAACCGGCGACTGGCCTAGAGGAGGCTTCGTCGTCAGTTTTGGGTCTCGGATGCCTGTCCTTGTCTTTGCGCTTTTTATGTATACCGGTCGCTGGAAGTTCCAATGGCATGGTGTAATTGAATTTTCTGCCAAAATAATGTTGGGCAAAATCAAACCTTGTATTTGGATCAGATTTAATAGTGCGCTTGTTAAACCTAGCACAAAACCGACAACCAGTGACGTCGTGGTCTGGGCCTAGGCATGGGATACAATAGGAATGGAAATCCTTATGAGGTATTTGCTTCCCACAAGAAATACAATTATTAACTTTTACTGACATCGGTCTGAGGCAAGAAAAGTTTCAACGGGTACTTAGCTTTGTAGAAGACTTCGGTTCTGGATTCGGAATGAAAATCTCAGGAGTCGGCCGACCGGCACTTGCGAACTGCTTTTGCTTCGGGCACCGCACGGCAAGACAGACTGAAGAAAATGGCACCGGCTGCATCTTTTATACCCCTGCCGCACAGATGTCAGGGGGGAGGTGGCAGCAACCGACACCGGACCAAGACTTTGGAACTCAGGCCGAATGGGGAACCGCTTGACGGCAGGATAACCCAAGTGTAATGACTGCAGCATTGTAACACGAACATCAGGAGGGGTAGGTGGGTGGGAAGGAATACTGCAACATGGAAGAGAAGGACATCTATGGTTATGGTAAGATTTTACACAACTTTTCTATGTCCTTCTAGTCACATGTAGCAGTATTCTTCACATACGATTGAGTGCCAAAGCTCACTGTGAAAAAGGGGGACGTGGCTTAGTAGAGATCTCCAGGAATCCATGGAGGACAGCCCTGCCAAACTCAGCTATGGCCCTAGAAATGTGGTTTAACTTGCAGTGTTTGGTGAAGGTGTGCACCGAAAACCAAGTGGCTTCTTCCAGTATGTATCCAAACCACTGAAGAAGGCTCCTGAGGAGGCCATTGCCCTGGTTTTAGTGGGCCTTTGACAGTACCCTGCAGGAATTTCCCATGGTGTTTGTAGCAAAAGCTGATAGCTTTGGAAATCCATGTTGAGATACTTTTTTTAGTTATTGCCTTCCCTAGGGCCTTAGGGTGGGAGGAGACAAAATTTATCAGCTTGTCTGACGGACTTGATTTTGTGCAGATAATACCAGAGTTGTCTGTGCACGTCCAGGGAATGGAGTACTCTGTCTCCTTGTCTATTAGGAAAGAAGGTTAGTAGGTGGATGGTCTGATTTGAGGAAAGGTCATTCACCACTTTGAGCATGAAGAAGGGGTTAGTTCTAAGAGTAACCCTGTCAGTGTGGAATACTAAGAAGGGTGGAATAGCCATGAGGGCTTGCAACTCTGACACTCTCCTGGTTGAGGTCAAGGCCATGAGGAGGACAGCCTTCCATGTGAAATGTTTTAGGGAAAGTTTATCTGTTGGCTCGAATGGAGGGATCGTGAGCTTCTCTAAAACATAGTTGAGGTCCCATGGGGGGGGGGGGGGTTCTTGGGTGGTCTGAGGTGAAAGGCTCCTTTAAGGAATAACTTGGCTGGTAGTCTGGAAACTGGGGGGGGGGGGGTCCAGAGGCAGGCATGCTGAAATGGCAGACAAGTGGGCTTTAATGGATGAGAAGGCCAACCTTGTCTGCAATAGTTCACACAGGCAGGACAGTGCTAGAGGGGTCTCACTTTCCAGCGGGTCCAACTGCCTTTTTGAGACACCATATTGAAAATCTCTTCCACTTTTCGATAGCCAAGATTTCCTTGTATTTGGTTTCCTGGCCTCCTGCAGGACAGTGGGCACGTCCTCACTGTAAAGGTGTCTGCAAAGGGATCCGAATCCTATAAAGGTGTCTGCAAAGGGATCAGAATCCTATCACCCACAGGGTGAGGTGCAGAGACTGCCACTGTGGGTGTATTTGGGATCCTTTGTGCTGTGTGAAAAGGTCCACTCTGGGGGGAGAACTTGTGGTGATTGCCCTTGGATAGATGCAAGAAGAGGGGGAACAAATACTTTCTTGGCCAATGGGGAGTCACCAGCAAGATTTTTGGTCTGTCCTGCTGGATCTTCAGCAGAAAGTACAGTTGTGTACACTTAACATAAATGTACATGCTCGAGTGTATTCACTGTTGCAGTCATTACATTTGGGTAATCTGCTGGCAGGTTGCCCTCAGTCGGCCTGAATTCCAAAGTCTTGGGTCCTGCTTCGTCAGTTGCTGTCTTCTCTTCCATGATGTCAGGGGTATAAAACATGCAGCAGATGCAATTTTCTTTAGTTTTTCTTGCCCCCAAAAAGGTAGCAATATTACATATATATATATATATATATATATATATATATATATATATAATACTGCAACAGTGAATACACTCGAACATCTACATTTATGGTAAGTGTACACAACTGTTCTATGTTCTTCATATTTCACTGTTGCAGTCATTACATTTGGGTAGAATCCCAAAGCTATGGTTGGGAGGCTGGAGCTAAACAGCTTTAGGTGCAGCTATAAAGCCCTGCAGCACTGCAGTGGCAAAGCCTGCCCTGGACTTAGAGTAGAGAGGCAAATGGTAATGCTTTGTAAAAGTGTGACCAGAACTCCAAGTAGAAGCCTCTAGAATGTCTTTGGTTGGTACTCCTCTGAGAAAGGCTGCTGAAGTAGC
Organism: Protopterus annectens; assembly: GCF_019279795.1. Lineage (NCBI taxonomy): Eukaryota > Metazoa > Chordata > Ceratodontiformes > Protopteridae > Protopterus > Protopterus annectens. The sequence goes on along the minus strand of NC_056740.1, from coordinate 328,600,232 downwards.
TGCAGCTCTGGTGGAATGAGACCTAATGCCCTTGGGCACAGGTTTACCATGGTGTAAGTAGCAGAAACGGATGCAGTGGCTTATCCACTTTGAAATTGTCAGCTTTGAAATAGCCTTTCCTTCTGATCCTGCAGCATATGAGACTAGTAACTGCTCAGTTTTTCTTATAGCTTTAGTCTTGCTCAAGTAGAATCTTAGCTGTCTGTGTACGTCCAAGGAATGCAGAATTATCTCCCCTTTGTTCTGTGGATTTGGACAAAAAGTTGGCAGTTGAATTGTTTGGTTAAGAGCCACACTGGAAATCACTTTAGGCATAAAAGTAGGATGTGTTCTCAGAGACGCCCTGTCTGGGTAAAATATGATAAAAGGCTCTACAGCCATGAGGGCCTGTAGCTCTGAAACTCTTCTTGCTGAAGTAATTGCTAGTAGCAGAGCTGTCTTCCATGATAAGACTTTATATCAGCGTTAGCAGCTGGTTCAAATGGAGGCAGGGTGAGCTTTTCCAATACATAATTGAGGTCCCATGCAGGTAATGGTGATCTTCTAGGAGGCCTTAAATTTTTGGCTCCTCTAAGATACTGCTTCAGTAAAGGATGAGAAGAGAGTGGTGGCTCAGTATTGTAATGAGCCGAAATGGCAGAGGCATGGATTTTGATTGATGAGAAAGATAGGCCTTTGTCAAGCATCTCAGTTAAGTATTGTAATATCTGAGGAATATGTGGTTCTGCTGTATCAGTTCCTTGTGCTTGATTCCAAGCACAGAATCTCTTCCATTTCTCAGCATAAGATTTTCTAGTACTAGGCCTTCTGGCTTCCAAAATGACATCCATCACAGCTTTACTGAGAGGTGTCGTTTGTATGATTAAATGATTAGCCATGCTGCCAGGTTCAGAGTTTGTAGTTGATTGTGCAGGATCTGATTGTTTTGCTGGGACAGTAGTTGTGGTCTTTGAGGCAAGGTCCAAGCTGGGTCTTGAGACAAGTTCCTTAGGATTGGATACCAGTATTGGCGGGGCCAGTCCGGGGAAATTAATATCATCTTTGGCTTCTCTTGTCTGACTTTTAGGAGGACTATGGGTAGAAGAGGCAGAGGAGGAAAGGCGTAAACTGATAGGTTTTTCCAACTGAAGGATAGGGCGTCCACATTCCATGCTTGTCTGTGATAAGTCCTCGTGCAGAATCTTTTCAATTGATAATACTGAGGAGAGGCAAACAGATCTATGTCTGGGCTCCCCCATTTCTCTGTTATCATGCTGAAGACTAGTGGATTTAGTTTCCACTCATAAGGATCCATAAGGTTTCTGCTTAAATCGTCTGCCAGAGTGTTTTGTTTTCCTGGCAGGAATTGAGCTTGAAGATGTATTTGGTAGGTCAAAGCTGTGTCCCACAGTGCCATGGCTAATCTGCAAAGGGGGTATGTGTGTGCCCCCTTGCCTGTTTATATACCACATGACAGTGGTTTGTCAGTCTTTATCAGTAGTTGTCCTGGATGAAGTAAGACCTTGAAGGCTGTTAGGGCATTTTGAACAGCTAGCATCTCTTTCTGGTTGATATGTCGATGCATTTGTTTTGGTGCCCATATGCCCTGAATGCATCTTCCTGCCATGTGGGCCCCCCAGGCATAGTCTGATGCATCTATTGTTAAGGTTTGGCTGGCAGGGGGTAAAGTGAAAGGCCGTCCCATGTTTTGGTGACAGGCCTTTGCCCACCATAGAAACTCTTGTTGCAGGCAGCGAATGAGAGGAATCATTGTTCCCAGACTGGGAATGTTGACTCCATAAACTTTTTAGGTACCACTAAAGTTTCCTCATATGCAACCTTGCATATGGAATTAGTAGGATGCAGGATGCCATGAAGCCCAGAGCCTGCAGACTTTGTCTTGCAGAAGACTGGGTTTTTGTTGCCATCAGTTTGAAGTCAGTAGTCAGTTGCCTTTGTTTGTCTGGCGTGAGGTAAGCCATCTGGGCAGTTGTATTCAAGCTTGCACATCTTTTGAGAGGATACCAGTTGTGATTTATTTTCGTTTATTGTGTACCCTAGGCATGTTAGAAGCCTTTTCACAAAGAACAGGTTGTCGAGGTAGAGTGTCCTTGTTCTCTGCTTGAATGAGACAGTCGTCCAAGTAAGGGTATATTTGTATACTTCTTTGTCTGCAAAATGCAATTACTGGTGCCAGGCACTTTGTAAAGACCCTGGGTGCAGTAGATAGGCCAAAGGGCAGTGCAGAGAATTGGTAATGCCTTAAGCCAGCCTTGAATCTGAGGTATCTTCTGCACGACTGTCTTATTGGGACATGCAGGTATGCCTCTTTTAGGTCTAAAGTCACCAGCCAAGCATTCTTACCCCGCATGGGCAGAAGCTGCTGCAAAGTCAGCATTTTGAATTTTGGAATGTTCAGGTATGTGTTCAGAATCGATAAATCCAGTATGGGCTGCCAGGCCTTGTCCTTTCTGGGTACCAAGAACAGTCGAGTAAAACCCTTGTCCTTTTTCCTGTTCTGGTACTGTCTGAATGGCCCCCATATCCATGAGGGGCGTAACCTGTTTCTGTGCCTCTGCCCATTGATTTTTTGGCAGATCTGGCCAACCATCTGCCATTGGCAGAGTGTGAAAATGGAATCTGTATCCCTGTGATATAATGTTTAGTACCCACTTGTCCTGGGTTATTAACTGCCAATTTTGAGCAAAAAGTGCTAATTTTCCCCCATGGGTGCTGCCAAAAGGTAAGTGTTTAGTGTAGGCAGAGGGAAGTCATTGGGATTGCTTTCTGTAGGTTTGCACTTTATCTCCTCCAGATTTGGAGGTGGATGCGCCCCATTGCCTTGACCTGTATGAATCTTGCGTCTGGTATCTGGAACCCTTACGGCATCTGGATTTGCCCCTTTGAGCTCTGTCTGACACAGGAAAGGACCAATTTTTTGTAGGCCAGTGTATTTACTGAATCTTGGTGGCTGCACTTGTAAGAAGTCTTTAACAGTTTGCATAGACTTAGCTTTGTCTTCCATTTTCTTTAAAACCTCTTCTGCCTTAATACCAAACAGAGAATCATGCTGTAAAGGTGCATCTAGCAATTTAGCTTTAACATGATCAGGCAAATTTTGTTCTTTTAACCAGGCATGCCTCAATCACAGATCCAGTAACTGCGGCCCTGCAGGAGAGGCCTCTAAAGAATCAAAACCACATTGTAAAGTATGCTTTCCAACTTGTTCAGCTGCATGCAATAATTCCTGCAATTCTTTATTTTCTGCACATTCTGAAATCAACATAATTTTCTGTTTTAGCAATCCCATAACATGTTGTTGGTACTTAAGCATATGAAATTGACAGCTTAAGGCCCTGATTGCCAAGGTTGCAGATGTATAAACCTTTTTTCCCCATCTGCCCAGTGCCCTTGAATCTCTGTCAGAGGAGGTAGGATTTTTTGCTGCTGAGGCCTTAACTCCCTTTGGACCCTGTGAAATAGTTTCAGGATCAGCAGCAGGGTTTCTGAATAAGAATTTATGTGAATCAGGGACTCTATAATATCTCTCAGGCTTACTGGGAGCCGGAGGTAGAGAGTCAGGGGTCATGCTCGACTCCGAAAACACATCATCCACAATGTCTAAAACAGGGGGAATGGCTAAAGGCTTGTGCTGAGGGAGAAGGAGGAAATCCCCGAGCCTCTTTTTTGATTCTGAGAAGTCTTGACTCTCCCAGTGAAAATGTTCCCTCAAAGTATGCAAGGTTTCTCCAAATGAATAATCCTCAGGAGGAGATGCAGATGGAATAGACTCCTCAGCATCAGAATCCTCATAGGGAGGTATAGATAATTCCTGATCAGGAGAGGAATCAGAAGAAATAGAAACCTGATCTGAAGATTCATAATCAGTGTCTTGCCTAGGCCTCTTATCTGGAGGGGGATGGGTACCCCTGATCAAGGTAATAAGGTCTTCAGCCATTTTGATAATCTGTTTTTTAGGCAGAGAGGCCTGTGCACGTGGCTCAAGCGTCGTTTTTTTAGTTTTAGAAGTTGCCTTTGTCTTTGGTTTTGCAGCTTTCGTTGGTTTGATGTACAAATGTTGAGGTCTGAATACACCCTCAGAAACCGGTGCCTGCTCAGCGGCTCCGGACCCATCCGAGGGAGATGCATCCGTCAGTCCAATACCTTGAGTATCTTGCGGCATGCTGGACTCCACATGGGTGTCGGTAGAGGCCTACAACTCGAAGGTAGCGGATATCAGGGGCTGCGAAGGTGCCTCACTGAGTACCGGCGAACCAGCGACTGGCTTAGGAGAAGCTTCGTCTGTTTTGGATCTCGACTGCCTTTCTCTGTCCTTTTCTTTGTGTTTTTTATGTACTGCAGTAGTCGGATTGCTATCCGACAACATCTCTGCGTAGTTAAATCTGTTTCCAAAATACTTTGATGCAAAAATATACTGACGCTTAATAGTGTGTTGGTTAAATCTAGCACAAAACTGACAGCCAGGCATGTTGTGATCAGGGCCTAGGCAAGGAATACAGTATAAATTGAAATCCTTATGAGGTATTTGCTTCCCACAAGTAATACAATTATTAACTTTTTCTGACTTCGGTAAAAGGCAAGAAAAAAGTTTCCCTAACGGGGTACTTGGCTTTAGTGAAGACTTCGGTTCTGAAACTCAAACTCGAATATTTCAGTAGTCGGCCGACCGGCGCTTTGGGCACCGCGCGGCAAGAAAGACAAAAGAAACTGGTGTCGGCTGCATGTTTTATACCCCTGACGACCTGACGTCATGGAAGAGAAGACAGCAACCGACGCAGGACCCAAGACTTTGGAATTCAGGCCAACTGAGGGCAACCTTCCAGCAGATTACCCAAATGTAATGACTGCAACAGTGAAACACGAAGAACATCCTTCTAAACAAGTGCAGAGGAGGGGAATGCAAACAGAAACATCCCCTTCCAGGAGAGTGAGAAGGCATATGTTGCCATAGCCTGATGATGTGGAAGCCTGGTGGAGAAGGATGGAAGTTGCCTGTTGATGGAGGAGGCAAACCGGTCTATTTGAGGTGTACCCCCACCAGTGGACCAAGTCTTGGAAGATGTCCCTGTGAAGCATCCATTCGTGACCGTTTGTCATGGATCTGCTGAGGGAGTCTGCCTAAGAATTCTGTTGTGAAGGAATGTAAACAGCCTGTAAGGTTACTTCCTGGGAGCTGGCCTGTTCCCACACCAGGACAGCCAGTCTGCAAAGCAAATAAGATTTGCACCCCCCCTCCACTTGTTGAGATACCACAGCACTGTGGTATTGTCTGTAAAGATTTTTAGTGGTCCTTGAAGGTTGGTTTGGAAGGCTTACAGGGCCAATAATATTGCCCTAAACTCTCGGATATTGATGTGTTCTTTCCTGTGTGATCCTGGCCCCACTCCTTGCACTCTCAGGTGCCCCAGAGTTGCTCCCCAGCCCAAGTCTGAGGCAACTGTGCGCATGATCCGTTTGGGTTGAGCTGGTTGAAGGGGAAGACCTGGGTTGAGGCTCACCTGCTTCAACTACCAGTGGACTTTTTGTTTGAGGCAGGGCAGGAGACGTACCCTGTAGCTGAGGAGGTGGGAGTGTTGGGTCCAAACTGACCTGAGGTACCATTGCAGTTTCCTCATATGGAGTCTTGCTAATGGTAGCATGGGGATAGTGGCGGCCATGTAGCCCAGGAGCCTGAGGTACTGCATTGCAGTTAATTCTGTGGTCTTGAGGACCAGAAGTAGGTGTTGTGTCGAGCTTTCCACCTTTTTTTTGGGTGGGGAGGTAGGCTTTCATAATGTCTGTCCGAATCCTGCACCCCAAGATGACAATGTCTTGAGTAGGTTCCAGATGGGATCTTGGGATGTTGATCTGAAATCCCACGGATTGTAGGAGAGCAATGGCAGCTTGTAAGTGTTGCTGGAGGGCCTGTTTGCAGTCTGCCTGAATGAGCAGTTGTCCAGGTAAGGGAATAATTGTATTCCTTTTGTCCTACAGAAGGCAATAACTGGAGCCAGACATTTGGTGAAGACTCTGGGTGCAGTGGAAAGCCCAAAGGGCAAGGCAGAGAAATGAAAGTGAGAGGAACCCACAGAGAACCTCAGGTATTTCCTGAAACTGGGCATTATAGGGATGTGAAGGTAGGCATCCTTGACATCTAAGGTGGCTATGAACCCTTGGGCAGGATGCAGAAAGAGTTGGTAAGGTCAACATCCTGAAGGTTGGGACCTGAAGGAAGAGGATGAGTAGTGATATGTCCAAAATTGGCCTCCAGGGACCACTGTTTTCTTGAAACCAGGAAAATTCTGGAGTAGAAGCCTCTTCCTTTTGCAGACAGTGGGACTGTTTGAATGGTGCCCTGAGCCATCAGGTTGTCTAACACTGGCTGCAATAGGGGGAGCTGTTCTTTTGGTGGCTGTGGATACCCCTTCTCTTTGGAGGCATGAGCCAGGTCATAAAATACCTATTCTCTATTACAGAGAGGGCCTATTTGTCTGTGGTGATACGTGCCCACACTTAGAGACAGTGAGAGAGGTGCTCTGAGGGACACAGGGGGAAGGAGGGGTTTTTAAGTTTGGCAGGTTGTCAGACACTACCTGCCCTGTCTTGAAAGGGCAGCCTCTGGCTAGAAGAGTTGGGGGCTCTGGTAGGAGTGGGTTGGTTCCTGGAAGTTTTCTTAGGCCTTGTTCATAGGTGTGTACTAGGCTAACGGCCATAGAGCCTATATAAGCCTAGCCCAAGAAGATGCCCTGACATCATGCCGCCCAAAGTTAGTTCTCAGTGCCCCTGTCAAGCAAGGCCACTGAAGTGATCACTGGGGTGAACTTCCTATTGCCCATCAACTCGCCAAGATTTCTCATAAAGAGGGCTACTGAAGTGCTCTGCTTAACGTGAATGGGAAGTTTGTTCCAGAGTATGGGAAGTCTCTGGGTTAGGAACCTATCCCCTCCAGCATGTTCTATTTATTGTGGCAATGAGGTTTAGGTCCCTGGAACATGTGGCACAGAGGGATTGGGATTTCTTTAAGTGTAGCATATCTAGCAGCTCTGGGCTAGGTCAGACATGGCTTTGTAGGTCAAGCACAGATCAGCTCTAAGTAGGCAATGAGAGAGTATACCTGGAGTTTTTTGAGTCGGTCTGTACACGGCATGTGTCTAAGGCCGAAGATCCTCTTAGTGAGATATTTTCATGACCTTTCCAGTTTCTGTAGCTGTCTAGTGAGATACATACCAAATGGGACGTTGTATTCTATAATAGGTCTAATGTGGGATGAACAGACAGGAACTATGACCGCTTTCTTCCTGGCTGAGAAACCTTTTGTAATGAGATGTGCCACATAGAAGGACTTTCTGACTAGAGTGGCAATGTGGTTATCAAAGGAGAGGTTGCTGTCAACCAGTGTCCCCTGGTCTCTCATCACACCTTTGGTGTTTAGTGGACTACCGCCTATGTAGTAGTTCATGGGCACTGAATTTTTCGCAAAGGGAATGACAATTCACTTTTTGGCATTGAGCTTAAGGCCATGGTTCTGGCACCAGTCATTGGTGTCAGTGAGCCCTTTTTGTAGAATGTTTACATCAGTTGGAGAATCAATAATGGCTCCCAGTTTGCAATCATCTGCGAACTTGGTCAGCCAGAGTCCCTTTGTGTTGGCTTGAACTTCGGAGAAGTAGATGCCAAACAGGAGAGGACCTAGGACTGATCCCTGTGGGACACCACTTGTAACTGGTCAGTAGTCAGATTTGGAGTCCGCTACTTTCACAGTGTGGGTTCTATCAGTGAGCCAGTTGGCAACCTATCTTATGACATAGGGGTTTATGCCTAGTTTAGTGAGTCTATGATCCCTGAGTGAGGGATGGTGTTGAAGGCCTTGGCAAGATCTAGGTAGGCTGTGTGAACTACCTTGCCCTCATCCACAGCTCTGGTGACAGACTCGAAGAAGTCCATCAGGTTGAGCAGGCATTACCCTACCTTTCACAAACCCAAACTGCGTGGGGTCCAGAGTTTGGAGATTCCCAATGTCCTTTATTTATAAGGTCCATGACAATGTGCTCCATAGCCTTACATACTAGACTGTGGAAGCAGAAGGGCAAGTGTGCTTTCTGTTTTTGCTGGGTAATTCCTCTGGAATTTTGGAATAGGAAAAAGCAGTAGGTGTTTTAAATCCTGCATCTCTTTCCCCTTTTGCTGTAATGACTTAAATAAGTCAGCCACTTTTGTTCCAAACAGAGCTGTGTTGTCCAAAAGGTCATCAACCAGCTTGTCTCTAAAGTCATCTGGTAGAGGTTGTAGGCATAGCCAGGAGCATCTTCTCAAGGCAGATGCTGATGCTGCTGGTCTGGCTGAGGCCTCAGCAGCATCATAACTGCACTTTACAGAGTGCCTGGTAAACAGAGAAGTGAGAGCAACTAGGGAAGACAGTGAAGCTTTGGCAGCAGAATCTGGCGAGTGACAATTCCTTAGAGATGTTCTACAAAAGGGATACGGCATACATAGCCATGTGTGTCTGGTAATTAGTACCTCTGAAAGCCAGAGTAGCAGAAGTGTATACTTTCTTAGCCAGGTGTTCCATAGTTTTGCTGTCCTTGTCAGCAGGGAGAATGGTGGTGGAAGGCAATAGTTTTGAAGCCTTATCAGTGGAAATGGAAATAGTAGCAGGGTCTGCAGCAGGGCACTTAATTAGAAAAGTACAGTTTTGTACCTACCATAAATGTAGATGTCCGAACAGGATAGCATCTGCAGTCCTAACAAATGGGTTGTCCTGTCGTCAGGCAGCCCTTCGGTCGGCCGGATTCCAAAGTCTGGGTCTGGCCTCGGCTGGTGTCGCACTTCACCCGACGTCATCTCTGCTGGTCTTCGGGTAAAAAGGCATCAGCCGACACCATTTTCCTCAGTCTTTCTTGCCCCAGATGCCAGTTGCCCTCTTGGAAAACTAAATTTTGGATAAATGCCAATGTTTCCAAAAAAAATAGTAGGCAAACACAAAAAATAAGCATGTATGTACATATATACAAACAAATGCACCATAAGAGATCCCCCCCCTAGCTAGCTATTAGGAGGGTAAATACCCTAGGAGTACCACAGAGGGGAAGGAGGGTGGGTAATCCTGACTGCAGATGCTATCCTGTTCGGACATCTACATTTATGGTAGGTACAAAACTGTACTATGTCCTTCAAGGATGCATCTGCAGTCCTAACAAATGGGTAGAATACCATAGCCAAACTAGGGGAGGAGGAAGAAGAATTATGGTGTAGTTAGGATCCCTTGCAATACAGCAGTGGCAAACCCTGCTCGGGATCTAGAGTATAGAGGTAAGTTGTAATGCTTGGCAAATGTATGCACAGAGGTCCAAGTAGCCGCCTCAATAATGTCCTTGGTAGCCACTCCTCGTAAGAAAGCTGTGGTAGTGGCTGTAGCCTTTGTAGAGTGAGGTCTTATGTTCTGTGGAATTTGCTTTCCATGGTAGGAGTAACAGAATCTTATGCAATTTCCTATCCATTTGGAGATTGTCTGTTTGGAAATTGCTTTTCCTTCCCTTCCTGTTGCATAAGCTACTAAAAGCTGGTCAGTTTTTCTATTACCCTTGGTTCTGTCCAGGTAGTAGCGTAACTGTCTATGTACATCCAAGGTATGCAGCAGTCTTTCCCCCCTGTTCTGTGGATTGGGAAAGAAGGTAGGTAGGTGGATTGCCTGGTTTAGAGACACTCTGGATACCACCTTAGGCATAAATGTAGGATTAGTTCTCATGGACACTCTATCTTGATGGAAGATTAGGAAGGGTTGTACTGCCATTAAGGCCTGTAGTTCCGAAACCCTTCTTGCTGAAGTAATTGCCAGTAGGAAAGCAGTTTTCCATGATAGGTGTTGAAGATCTGCTGTTGCTGCTGGTTCAAATGGAGGGAGTGTCAATTTTTCTAGCACAAAGTTCAAGTCCCACGCTGGTAATGGTGGTTTCCTAGGAGGTTTTACATTCTTGATTCCTCTGAGGAACTGCCTGAGTAGAGGATGTGAGAAGACAGGGGGATCGAAGCTGTATTCTGCAGAAATAGCTGATGCATCTATCTTGATGGAGGAGTAGGACAGGCCTGTATGGAGAAGCTCTGCCAAGTACTCCAAGATGTTAGCAATATCTATCTTTGACACATCTTTTCCTCTTTCAGTACTCCAAATGACAAACCTTTTCCATTTTCCTGCATAGTTCCTTCTTGTTGAAGGTCTGCGGGCCTCAAGGATAATGTCTTTAACCCTTTGGGATAAAGCTGGGTTAGTTGTTGTTATGTGATGTTCCAGGCAGTCAGTTGCAGAGTTTTTAGGTTTGGATGCATGATGTTGTAGTTGTTCTGAGTTAACATCAAAGGCATCAGGGGTAGTGTCCACGTTCTTCCCCGAGACATGCTCCTCAGCAATGGATACCAGTGTTGTCTTGGCCAATTTTGAGCTATCAGAATTATCCTTGGACGTTCCTCTTTGATTTTCAGTAGTACCTTGTGCATCAAAGGAAGAGGTGGAAATGCATATGCTGTCAGGCCTTTCCAACTGAAGGATAGAGAGTCCACCTTCCATGCAAGTGGGTGGTATGTCCTTGTGCAGAATTTCTTGAGCTGGTGATTGAGTGGGGATGCGAATATGTCTATGTGTGGCATTCCCCATTTCTTTGTGATGGCCTTGAAGATGTCCGGGTGTAGCATCCATTCGTGAGCATCCGAGGTAGTTCTGCTTAACATGTCTGCTAGGGTGTTTTCTTTTCCCGGTACAAATATTGCCTGTAACTGGATGTTGTAGCTCAGAGCCATATTCCAAAGGTCCAGAGTCATTCTGCATAGGGGGTATGAATGAGTGCCTCCCTGTTTGTTGATGTACCACATGACTGTGGTGTTGTCTGTCCTTATCATTAAATGGCCTTCTTTGAGGAATGGTCTGAAATTCTGGATTGCTAGTTTTACTGCCAGCATTTCTTTTTGATTTATGTGCAGGTGCAGCTGGTCTGGAGTCCATAATCCTTGTATGCATTTGTCCAGCATATGTGCCCCCCAACCTAGGTCTGAGGCGTCCGTTGTGATGGTTTGGCTTGCTTGAAAGTTGTGGAAGGGCAAGCCTGGGTTGAGATTGACCCGTTTGCTCGGTTTTGGCCGAAACCGAGACACTCGCGGTTTGCTTAACCGTGGTTTCGGCCGAAACCGCGGACCGCGAGTGTCGGTCTTTTTCTTTGCGGTTTTTAACAACTTGAGAAGTCGGAGGATCCGATGGCATAATGTACGCAAAATCTGAGCCGAAAAACTGTTCAGCAAACTCCGACCGACGCCTAAGCGTTCGTCGGTTGAAGGAAGCACAGGCTAAACAGGCTGCTACGTCGTGGTCTGGGCCTAAACAAGGTAAGCAGTAAGAGTGGAAATCTTTATGAGGTATTTGTTTCCCACAAGTTAAACAGTTATTTACTTTTTCTGACATCGGCTGAGGCAAGAAAGAGTCCCAACGGGTACTTAGCTTTTTAGAAGTCTTCGAAGTAGTATTCGGTAGTAGTAATCTCTGGATCTGACCGACCGGCACTTGCGAACAGCTTCTGCTTCGGGCGCCACGCGGCAAGAAAGACTGAGGAAAATGGCATCGGCTGATGCCTTTATACCCGAAGACCAGCAGAGATGACGTCGGGTGAAGTGCGACACCAGCCGAGGCCAGACCCAGACTTTGGAATCCGGCCGACCGAAGGGCTGCCTGACGACAGGACAACCCATTTGTTAGGACTGCAGATGCATCCTTGAAGGACATCTTTGCATTCTCAGGAACTTTATAAAACCTTTCAGGTCTGCGTGGAGCAGGGGGCTGTGAGTCCAGGTTCTGGGATGCTGAAGAGAAGGCATCCAGGAAGGCAGGTAGAATGGCTGAACAGCAGTAGGGGTTGGGGAATCCACCTGAATGAGGTCATAATACCTTTTTTTGGACCTCTGTCATTTCAGATAATTCCCACTTGAAATGTTCCTTCATTTTTGTAATAGTTTCCTCAAAGGTCAAATCCTCTGCTGGGGAGTCAGGGTCAATGGATTCTTCCTCTGGGGAGCCATATCCCAGTGGGGTAGGCAGCTGAGAGGTATACGATAGGTCTTCAGAAGAAGAATCAGAGAAATCTTCATCCTCCCTTCAAGAGGGATCTGATGTCTGATGCCTAGGGCTCAGGGTGTGAGGAGGGATAGTGGATGTCCCTGGAGTGGTAGGCCGTAAGGCCATATAGACATTAAACAGACTTTGAAATAAATAAATCTCTCCAACTAGTAAAACAGCCGGTGCATAAAGCAAAACTAAAACATACAAGGAAAACACCAGCCGTACCACAGCAACGAAATTTAATAATATTGCAAGCGCTTTCAAGGATTCAACCTCTTCATCAGACTTAGATTACAAACATTTAAAAACTTAAATAGTAGCGTCAATTAAAAACAATCACCATTTAAAGACACAGTAACAGCAATATATTTAAAAATAGCATACCTAAAATATAACAAACTTAAAAATCAGTATATCTTACTTACAGTACTAGTCAAAGACAATGAACAAGTAAAATACAATATAAATATATGTTGTATGCTAATAATAGTCCTAAATGATAGAATACTATTATTGCAACGTAATGCTTAAGGGGCCTGGTCTTTAAAAAATGTTTGAGGAACACCTTATTGCTTAAACCAGGGAATGTCAGTACTAAATAACAATCCATTTCTGCTCGGCAGCTTCAGTATAGTTTTTTAAATCACCTCCTCTCTTATTGTTAGCTAAAATCTCCAGAACTAAAAATTTAAATATATGACGGGGTCCTTCATTTTTATTATGCATAGCCAGAGCACTACTCTCTCTGCCATTTTTAATATCTCGATAGTGCTCTAATATTCTGTCTTTAAGACGTCTATTGGTCTTGCCAATATAAAATGAAAAACATATCTCACAGTATGCTGGATAAACAACACTGGACGTCTTACAGTCTGCATAATGGGTACCATTAAATCTAAAACCTAAATGGGGATGCATAAAATTACTACCTGAATGCATATATGTGCAAGCCATACAGTTTCTACAGACACATGTGCCTATCCTATCAGACTTACTCAAGTGCTTTAACTCAGACCTATAACATAAATGACTCTTCAAGGATCTATTATTTCGAAACGTAAAATTAATTTTTTTATCTATCACATCCTTCAATCCATCCACACTAGAGAGAATACCCCAATTTCTATTAATAACATCACAAACTGTATTAATATTACTGACAAAAGGTAATGACATTCTTAATTTATTGTCACTTCGATATTTTTGTACTCTTGCAGTTCTAGCCTCTATGGCGAGAGAGGACATGCAGATGGTTGGTGTGACACAGCAAGATGCAGAGGACAGGAAGAAATGGAAACAGATGATCCGCTGTGGCGACCCCAAACAGAAACAGCCGAAAGAAGATGATGATGATGGTAATTGAGATATTAAAAATGGCAGAGAGAGTAGTGTTCTGACTATGCATAATAAAAATGAAGGATCCCGTCATATATTTAAGTTTTTAGTTCTGGAGATTTTAGCTAACAACAAGAGAGGAGGCGATTTAAAAAACTATACTGAAGCTGCCAAGCAGAAATGGGTTATATTATTTAGTGCTGACAAATTCCCTGGTTTTATCAATAAGGTGTCCCTCAAACCTTTTTTTTTAAAGAGGCCCCTTAAGCATTAAGTTGCAATAATAGTATTCGATTATTTAGGACTATTATTAGCATACAACACATTTATATTGTACTTTACTTGTTATGTTTGACTAGTACTGTAAGTAAGATATACTGATTTTTAAGTTTGTTATACTTTAGGTATGTTATTTTTAAATGTATTGCTGTTAGTCTCTTTAAATGGTGATTGCTTTTAATTGATATTACTATTTAAGTTTTTGAATGTTTTTAATCGGAGTCTGATGAAGATTTTGAATCCTTAAAGCACTTACAATATTATTCAATTTCGTTGCTGTAGTATGGCTGGTGTTTCCTTGTTTATTAAACAGACTTTGGCTAAAGGCCTGCCAGTCTGGGGTACTTTCAGGAGCAGGAGAGACGTGCTTTTTCCTTCCTTTTGAGACATAGCGGCATCTGCATGGAGGAAGGATTAGACTCCGGTGACTGTCAGGTAATGGAAGGATCAGACTGTCCTGCCAAGAACGCTGGTTTCCCCGACGTCGGAAATGCCTCTGTGGACATGCCCTCTGCGCAAGACTGTGTGGCTTTGTTGAAGGTACCCGCTGTATCCGAAGCAACGGAGACGAGTATTCAACCAGGCTGACATTGGCCACAGGCTGACGGTTAGATGAAAGAAGCACAGCGGTAGTCGTAGGCCTAACAGTTTTGACCTTCTTTTTCTGCGGTTCAGCAGGTAAGTCATCGGAACCCTCCATACCCAAGGCTAATGGTTTGAGACATGGGTTTTCTAGGTAATAAACAGCTGTGGAGAGTTATGGGCACAAATGCCTGGCAGATGGTGCAGGCCTTGTAGTCGCCCTACCTAAACAAAACAGACGCTGACTGCGGGCATCCTTGTGAGGTATCTGACTGCTGGACTTACACTTGCCCTTTCTGGATGACATGAACAAACATTAGGATAAAATAAATGATTGAAAAGGTTCCCCAACGGGGCACTTACCTGTTTCTTCTGAATCCAATGGCCGGGATGGTAGGAACACCAGACTTTCAACTGGCGGCTGATAATTTCTGAGGGCTGGTGTGTGCAGATGTCAGTTTTATGGCCCACGTTTTACTAGCCATGTGAGATGTCCCACGGACCATACAGTGACTACAATCTTTTGTATACTGGCCGGACAGTCGGGCAGTAAGAGGAGTAAACTCATATGTGATGAATACTGCAACATGTGACTAGAAGGACACAGGGAGACAGTGAGTCTCTGGGAAAGAGGTATAGGATCTGGAGGGGGAGGAGGCAGGTAGTCGCAAACTACTTGCCTTGTTCTGAAACTGAGGTTTCTGGGTTGGTGTCTGAGCAGGCCTGGAAGGTGGCTGTTGCATTCTGGAACTTTTTTTTACCCCTAGGAGGAGGTGCAAAATGCTTACTAATGAATTATGTCTTAGGATAATTTCTGTGGAGTTTAGGAATTGGTGACAAATGTTTCAAGTCCTGCAAGTTCTTTCCCCTTCTGTTAAACGGTTCTTAAAACTTCAGCCACTTTGGGAGCATCTAGAAGTTTAGCCCTGATATCCTCAAGTAAGGGGTTGGAGCCTCAACCAAGAGTACCTTCTGAGCACTGAGGCAATAGCTGTAGATCTGGCAGAGGCCTCTGCAGCATCACAAGTGCATTTGATTTGAGTGTCTTGTCACTTGTGAGGACAAGGACATCAGGCTAGAGGATTTGTGACTGTGGCCCAATCACGGAGGTTAACCAAAATCTTTGGAGCCCGAGTCAAAAGGGCCAGGGAGTACGTAGACATACATGTCTAGTAGTTGATGGCCCTAAATGTCAAAGTAGCAGAGGTGTACACCTTCTTGCCAATTTTCTCTATAATTTTGCTGTCCTTATCAGTAGGAAGGACAGAGGTAGAGGGTAGTAGTCTGGAGGGTTTGTCTGCAGGGACTGAAATGGTACCAGGATCTGCAACAGGGCATTTTATTAGAAATTTAGCCCCCTCTGGGACCTTATAAAACCTGTCAGGCATTCTAGGAGCAGGGGGGGGGTGGGATTCAGGATTTTTAGAAGCTGCAGAAAAGGCATCTAAAAAGGCTAGTAGAACTGGTGGAATGGCAGAAGGTGGAGGGATAACCATTTGTAGGAGTTTGTAACACCTCTTTTGGACTTCAGACATTTCTGTGGAGTCCCATTTGAAAAACTCTGTCATCCCAGAGACGGTTTCTCCAAAGGTAAAGTCCTCCCCAGGGGCATCTGCCTCAGCAGAGTCCTCCTCTGGGGAGGCATACCATACAGAGGAAGGCATTTGTGAAGCATAAGACAGAGCATCCTCTGAAGAGGAATCTGAAGAGTCTTCAGCCACTACTGTAAGAGGTACTGCAGTCTGAGGCCTAGGGATGAAAACAGGAGTAGCAGCCATAGAAGGTCTAAGGGCCATAAAGGCACTGAACAAACAGAGAAAGCTTGTCAGTCAGGCAAGATCTCAGGAGGTGAAGTCACATGTTTGGCTTTCTGTTTCTTTTTTAATGAAGAAACAGTCGTAGAGGGTTTATGCCCTAAGAATGGCCTAGGTTCAGAAGCCTCACTAACGGTGGAAGGACCGGTCTGGGTGTCCGCACCGAGCTGAAGTTCCCCTCATCGCCATTTGACGTCTGCGTTACCTCAACAGATGTGCTTTCAGACCTTGGTTTTGTGGCCTCTGGAATGGTACCAGTTATACCAGAGTCAGCTGGTTCCATATGTTCCTCCAAACATACCTCAGCCAGAGGGAGAACGTCGGGTGGAAGAGGTACAGCAGTAGGCTCAGGCCTTGTAACTTTGGCCTTCTTTTTTTGGTGGCTCAATGAAATAGCAGGATGGCCCTTCCATCGCAAGAGAGAGATGTTTGAGCTGTTAGTTCTCTAGATAAGACATTAAGGGTGTGCAAACAGCTAGGAAGAGTCTTTGGGACAAAGGCCTGACAAACAGCACAGGACTTGTGGTCGTGGTTGGGCCCTAGGCAGAACAGACAGGTCACAGGCACTCTTATGTGGGATCTGATGTCCACACCTAAACATTCCTTTTCTGGATGACATGAACTTGGGCAGGCATGCAGTGACCAAAAAAAGGAACAAGAAAAATGCCCCAACGGGGTACTTATCTTTAAATCGCAGGATCCAATGGCAGAGATGGCAGATAAGCTGACATCTGACTAGCGGCAGAAAAGTTCTGAGGAAGGTACATGCAGACGTCACTTTTACGGCCCATGCACTCTAAGGCTAACGTCAGATGTCCCACATACCTTGCAGTGACTGAAAGCTTTTGTATACTGGCCAGACATTCAGGTCATTAGGCAGAGGCTAACCCAAAGGTTATGAATACTGCAACATGAGAACAGAAGGATATCAAGACTCGTTCATAGGATCACAGGAGTTGCAAGGCAATCGAGCCATAAAGCCATTCTGCCATGTCAATATCTACCCTTAGGCCTTGCCTCTCTGAGGAGGACAAGACCAGTCACATCAGGGGTGAATTTGGAGAGGGAGTTGTTCCAGAGAAGGAACAGATGCTACATGACAAATTTATATGCCTTGTCCTCATCTTATTTGTAGGAGTAGATTTAGCTCTATGGCCCTGGTGTCAGCCTGAATGCTTAACTTATGGAAGTATAATAGTTCTTCTTAGGACTACAGCATCCCTATAAGCAATGCAAAGATTACCCCTAAGGAGTCTATATAAAACTAAGTACAGGGATAAAACCACCACTCTTTCTTGGTATTTCAAATCTTTTAAGCACCTAATCTTTTTAGTTAAACTTCTGGGGTCTTTACAAACGCCTGACAACATTAGTAAGCTACATCCCAAAGGGAGCACTGTACTCAATGATGGGTCTAAACTGTGGAGTACAAGGAAATGAGAACTTCTTTTAATATGGAAGAAATACCATTTTGATATAAGCTCTGCAAAGTAAAAGGGTTTCCTAATCATTTCTGCAACATGATGGTCAAACGCCAGGGCACTGTCCACACAAGTACTAAGGTCTCTCTCAATCTTCATTTTGAAGTAGTGCGTTATCCATTCTACAGCTGGAACTAGGGGATAGTTACCAAAACTTACTTTTTTTGGAGCAGAGTTTGAGCCCATTTTATGTATACTAGCTATCGACAAGTGTAGGTTCTGTTGGGAGTGTCCTTGTGCAACAGTGGGCTTAATGACAACACCCAGCTTACAATCATCGGTAAACTATGTAAATCACAGATCCTCATTTACCAAGTGGAGATCTGGGAAGTAGATACCAAACAGCAGAGGTCCCACCACAGTTCCTCAAGGATATCCCCTGGTCATTTTCATGCTCTTTTGAGGATGTGCCCCCTTACTTTGACTTTCCTGTCCCTAAGCCAGTTGGCTATCCACCTTAGGACATATGGGTCAATCTGGAGCTCCTTCAGCTAACTATACTTGAATTAGTATGGCATCAAATGCCTTGGCAAGGTGGAGAGCTTGTCCACAGCCTAAGTCCTGAGTACCCCTCTCAAAGATCTTCACAAGATTCATTAGACAAGATCTACCTTTAAAGTCAAACTGCTGGGGGTCAGGTCAGATAAGAATTTTGATATAGTTAATTGGGCCAGTTATGATGGTCCACGGTTTTGCATGCAAGACTCACTAGGCTGACAGGTCTGTAAACCCTCACTGTCAGAGGTGGGGCCACCACTCAAGAGCAGCATCAGAAGACAACTGTGTGCCACTCCTGTGGGACAAAGTCAGTTGTTAAGCTCCAGGTGAGGAGTGGGTCCAGCAATGCTTGTTTACTGCTATTAATTAGGTAGCTGGCTATTTGTCAGGTCCCATGGATGAGATACTTTTTATTCTGGACAGTACCTTCAGTAAGTGTTTTTTCAGGATGGTTGTTGGTTTGACTCCATCACGGATAAGTGCGTTTGGAACAGATGTTTCTGAGCTCCAAGCAATGTAGGGTTTATTTATTATTTCACTGACAACAAACAGGATTTGCCATCATCTTTGGCTTCTGTAGCTAGCCTGAGGGTATGGTATATCTTACTTTTTTGATGTCCTTTTTTTAGCTTTTTATCAAGCTGTTTGATGTTCCCCTTAATTTGAGGTAATTTTCTTCTGCTATAATGGTTTCCTCCTTTTATCAAAGTTATTTAATGTATGCAGACCACCACACACATTGGTTTGCTTTTAAACCATCCCAGTCATTGGATTTGGTAGGGACTGCCAGTTTAATACATTTGTCCGGCTGGGAATAGAACTTGTCTACATACTACTTTGGAGTATTAACCATGTGGGTTAGTACCACTATATTCAAATTTAGAGACTTCTTCACAGAACTTGCAGGCCTTCCACCTAGAAATCAACCACAATAAACCTATAGTCATACTATCAGTATACATCCCACCCAACAACAAATCCTCCATAACTGAAAACATACTATCCTGGGCATCCAGAACACTTAGCCAAGAAACAATAACAGCAGGTGACTTCAATATCGATTGGCACAGCTCTTCCGCAGATAACCCAACTAACCACATAAACCTGCACGGATACACTCCGATGATACATATACCAACTACGGAGGACAAACATAGCAACAAGCAAACTACTCTTGACTGGACCCTAACCACAAATGCTAACTAATCTTATCACTCAGGTTGTCTCCCTGACAGCCTAAGTGAACACCTGCCAACCTTCATATTGAGACACTGCAATAATCATACCAAAAACACAAACTATATTCAAGTATGTAACAAAATACATTTTTCTATATCTAACTTCAATGAACTCCTCCAAAATTTTAACTGGTCCCCTCTAAAGTATCTCCCTTTAGACTCAGCCATCAAATACTTCAAAAAATTATTTGAGATTCTCAACATCCTGGCCCCCAATAGGGATGTAAAAACTAAAGCTAACTACTGCTCATGGCTCACTAAGGAAACCAAACCTCTACTGAAACAAAGAAACACTGGTCCTAATATCAGACAAAAATAGGGCATCCTCATAAAACTGTCACAAACAAATGCAAACACCACATCAAAAATGACAAAATACTACTATACCAGAATCCAACAACAATATTATAACAAACCACAAACATTTTGGGGCTCCATTAAACTTCTACTTCAAGGACAAACCAAAATCCCAACCCCCAATACTTCAAACTATAAAGAAAAGTACAGCTGTGTACACTTACCATAAATGCAGATGTTCCAATGTATTCACTGTTGCAGTCATTACATTTGGGGTAATCTGCTGGCAGGTTGCCCTCAGTCGGCCTGAATTCCAAAGTCTTGGGTCCTGCGTTGGTTGCAGTCTTCTCTTCCATGACGTCAGGGGTATAAAACATGCAGCTGATGTCATTTTCTTTAGTTTTTCTTGCCCTTGATGTCAGGTGCCCCCAAAAAGGTAACAATATTCTAAATATATATATATATATATATATATATATATATATATATACACACACACACACACACACACACACACACACACACACACACACACATGCATCAATATAAACTTTACCTTCATCTACAAGCAAATACACCACATAGATTTTAGAAAATAGAGAAGGAGTGATAAACTGTAGAATGACAGGGGGGTGTGGTGGGAGGGTAACCTGGACTGCAGCAGTGAATACACTCGAATATCTACATTTATGGTAAATGTACACAACTGTACTATGTTCTTCATGTTTCACATTTGCAGTCATTACATTTGGGTAGAATCCCAAAGCTACGGTTGGGAGGCTGGAGCAAACAGCATTAGGTGAGGCTATAAAGCCCTGCAGCACTGCCGTGGACTTAAGAGTAGATAGGCAAATGGTAATGCTTTGTAAAGGTGTGAACAGAACTCCAAGTAGCAGCCTCTAGAATGTCCTTGGTTGGTATTCCTGTGAGAAAGGCTGCTGAAGTAGCTGCAGCCCTGGTGGAATGAGACCTAATGCCCTTGGGCTAAGGTTTGCCATGGTGTAAGTAGCAGAAACGGATGCAATGGCTTATCCACTTTGAAATTGTCTGCTTTGAGATAGCCTTTCCTTCTGATCCTGCAGCATATGACACTAGTAATTGCTCAGTTTTTCTTAGAGCTTTAGTCCTGCTCAAGTAGAATCTTAGTTGTCTGTGTACATCCAAGGAATGCAGAATTCTCTCCCCTTTGTTCTGCGGATTTGTATAAAAAGTTGGCAGATGAATTGTTTGGTTAAGAGCCACACTGGAAATGACCTTAGGCATAAAAGTAGGATTTTTCCTCAGAGACACCCTGTCTGGGTAAAATATGATAAAAGGCTCTACAGCCATAAGGGCCTGTAGCTCAAACTCTTCTTGCTGAAGTAATTGCTAGTAGCAGAGCTGTCTTCCATGATAAGAACTTTATATCAGTGGTAGCAGCTGGTTCAAATGAAGGCAGGGTGAGTTTTTCCAACACATAATTTAGGTCCCATGTAGGTAATGGTGATCTTCTAGGAGGCCTTCAATTTTTGGCTCCTCTAAGATACTGCTTTAATAAAGGATGAGAAAAGATTGGTGGCTCTGTATTGTAATTAGCCGAAATGACAGAGGCATGGATTTTGATTGATAAGATAGGCCTTTGTCAAGCATCTCAGCTAAGTATTGTAATATCCAAGGAATATGCGGTTCTGCTGTATCAGTTCCTTGTGCTTGATTCCAAGCACAGAATCTCTTCCATTTGTCAGCATAAGATTTTCTAGTACTAGGCCTTCTGGCTTCCCAAATGACATTCATCACAGCTTTACTGAGAGGTGTCGTCTGTATGATTACAGGATTAGCCATGCTGCCAGGTTCAGAGTCTGTAGTTGATTGTGCAGGATTGGATTGTTTTGCTGGGACAGAAGTTGTGGTTTTTGAGGCAAGGTCCAAGCTGGGTATTGAGACAAGTTCCTTAGGATTAGGTACCAGTATTGGCGGGGCCAGTCCGGGGCAATTAATATCATCTTTGGCTTCTCTTGCCTGACTTTTAGGAGGACCTTGGGTAGAAGAGGCAGAGGAGGAAAGGTGTAAACTGATAGGTTTTTCCAACTAGAGGATAGGGCGTCCACTTTCCATGCTTGTCTGTGATAAGTCCTTGTGCAGAATTTTTTCAGTTGATAATTTTGAGGAGAGGCAAATAGGTCTTTGTCTGGGCCCCCCATTTCTCTGCTATCATGCTGATGACTTGTGGATTTAGTTTCCAATCGTGAGGATCCATAAGGTTTCTGCTTAAATCATCTGCCAGTGTTTTATTTTCCTGGCAGGAATTGAGCTTGAAGATTTATTTGGTAGGTCAAAGCTGTGTCTCACAGTGCCATGGCTAATCTGCAAAGGGGGTATGAGTGTGTGCCCCCTTGCTTGTTTATATACCACATGACTGTGGTGTTGTCCGTCTTTATCAGTAGTTGTCCTGGATGAAGTAAGTCCTTGAAGGCTGTTGGGGCATTTTGAACAGCAAGCATCTCTTTCTGGTTGATATGTAGATGCATTTGATTTGGTGCCCATATGCCCTGAATGCATCTTCCTGCCATGTGGGCCCCCCAGGCATAATCTGAGGAGTCTGTTGTTAAGGTTTGGCTGGCAGGAGGTAGAGTGAAGGGCTGTCCCATGTTTTGGTGACAGGCCTTTGCCCACCACAGAAACTCCTGTTGCAGGCAGGGGATGAGAGGAATCATTGTTTCCAGACTGTGTGAATGTTGACTCCATAAACATTTTAGGTACCATTGAAGTTTCCACATATGCAAGTTTGCATATGGGATTAGTAGGATGCAGGATGCCATGAAACCCAGAGCCTGCAGAATTTGTCTTGCAGAAGACTGGGTTTTTGTTGCCATCAGTCTTAAGTAGTCAGTTGCCTTTGTTTGTCTGGCGTGAGGTAAGCCATCTGGGCAGTTGTATTCAAGGTTGCACCCAGGAATGTTATCTTGCAGGCAGATAACCTAAATGTGATGACTTCAACAGTGAATATACTAACATCTACATTTATGGTAAGTGTACACAACTGTACTTTCTGTCTGGGTAACAGTTAATACTATGGAGTGTGGGCATAGTATGCAGAAACTCTATAATTCTCCCATTACTGTCGTCCTCATCTGCACTTCCTTTCCCCAGTGTCTCACCCCCCCCCCCACCCCAATCAGACTAGGGTGGCCTTAAAAGGTGTATCAAAGTCTCTTCATTAGAGAACCACCTAAGATGTGTTCCAGAGTTGTACTGCCAAGTTTTTTAACATCCCAAAAAAAACTTGAGGACCATAGGCCCCTTCTTGGTTTAAGGAGACTCAAACAATTAATTCCAAAGGAGAAGTCCAAGGTAATCACAGTGCAGTCAGTAAGATGTTACACTTTGGATTTCCAGATTACATATGTGCATATCAAGATCATCAAGGAGTTAAGGTTGCCTCACTTCCATGTAGGAGCTAGTCGTCAGTTTGGGGATCATCATTCAGACTGTCATCTACCTTAAGTATGCTTACATAGTGTGTAGCTGTAGTGACAAACCAGAGGCTGGAGTGTGCCAAGTTTTTCCCATACTTGAATAACTGGCTTCTTGCTGCTGCAGTCTTAACTCTTTGTTTGGATTTCTGTACTACTGCTGTTCCAGACCCTAGGGATTATGGTAATTTATTTATTGACATGTGTTTACTGGGGAAGTCTGACTGGGCTTTGTAGCCCCTTTTCAACAGAAGCCCAGGAGAAAAGCTGTACACACAAGAAAGCACACTACATTACATTGTTGTATATGTATACAGTGACATTTGTAATTACTTACAATTTAGTATACATATGTCTTGATTTTTCACAATACAAAAAAAAACTTGTAGGCCTAAATTTGTGAGAAAAACTAGTAGATTAGCATGGCATAATCAGCACATAGTCAAAATTTCTCAGCAGTTACAGTACAGTCTGAGGCATTTAGTTAGAGTATTCTGAGAGTCTGTGACCTTAACTATTACTTGTGCAGATGACGGGAAAGAGTAGAGTTGGTAAGAATTGGAAGAAGATGGAGATACAGTGCATTAGCCTGGGGGGATGTACAGGAGCATGCCCAGTTGTCATTTAGGTAAGTTTTAAGTAGATTTTTGAATGAGGTGCGGTTTTCTGTTGCAAGAATTTTCTGAGGGATAGAGTTCCATTTTTTTTGAGATTTTATTTGAATAAAGGGAGTCTCCAAAACTGCTGTTTACTTTGGATGACTTTTAGAAGGAATTGGTTAGAATATCTTGGGCGTCTGTCAGTTTGGGTTTGTACTAGTTTTTGGAGAGGTGGACATTTATTATACTGGTAAATGACAGAATGACTTGTAGTAATTTGGTTAAAGGCTAAGAGGATGTTTAGCTGTAACCATTTCAGTTATTGGAGAGCTGTGCATTGATGGGTTCTATTAGGAAAATTAGTGGTGAATTTGGTGATTTTATGATACCAAGCCTCTAGCTTGTTTAGGTCTGTTTTTCCAAGATTAGTGAATATTGGGTTGGCATGTAGTAAGGTGGATAGAAGGTGTGTCCTGGCAATTGCTTCTCTAGAAGAGTTGGTAAGGTTTGATTCTGTAGAGGGAACCTAAGTTGGTGTGCTTTTTTAATAATTTGACTCGGATGTTTGTCAAATTTCAGACCGCTATCAATAGTGATACCTAGTAGCGTAGTTTGTGTAGTTGATTCGATTACTATGTTGTTCGAAGAGATGATTCTGAAAAGCTGATTTTGCCTGTTTTTGTTATGATTGTTCTGGAAAAGCATTAATTTGGTTTTGTTGGGGTTTAGTATAAGTTGAAGGCTGTGAAGGTAGGATTTGATGGTAGAGAAGGATATTTGGGTGGCTTCTTGTAGCTGAGAAAGGGAAGGTACAGAGCAGATAAAGTCATCTGCATATTGGATGAGGATGTCAAAATTGGTGGTAGAGCGAAGTTTGTAATGATATTAAATAAAAGTGGATCTAATGTAAATCTTGTGGGACACTGACAGTGACAGTGATTGGTAGCAGAGAGGAGAGATCTTTTTGCCACGTCTCAGCCTGTTGGCAGTTGGAACGGTAGCTGTGGAACCAGGAGAGGGTTTCCTGAGATATGAGGTGGGCAAGCTCATATTAAGAGTTTTTGATGGGATACTTTGTCGAAAGCTTTGGACATATCCAGAAAGACAGAGGAGACCTGTTTCCCTTCATTTTTGAGTTGGTTTATGGTGTTCGTAAAGCTTAGAAGTGCAGTTGTGGTGCTGTGATTAGGACAGAAGCCATGGTGAGAGTTGGGTAGCAGGTTACTTGTAAGTAGGTGGTCAAGTAAGTTGAGTCATAGACACATTTTTCTAAAATTTTTGAAAGAGGTGACAGGATGGAAATTGGCCTAAAATTAGAGAGTTCTAGTGAGGATCCACCTTTGTGTAGAGGGATTACATACGAAATTTTCCAGATTTTTGGGATGTATTGTTCAGTGATGGATCTGTTGATTACTATTGAAATGGGGTACCACCAGGTGACATCAGCTACCAGTTTGAGGTATTCATTTGGCAGGTGATCGGCTGTTAGTGTTGTTGGTTTTAGTTTAACAATTTTTTTGTCCGGTCTGTCTGGATTGGTTTTAGGAGAGAGTTACTGGTGGTATTAGCTGCTGGTGTGGTAACAGGAGGGATATTATGGTTAGCAATCTAATAGGAGGGATATATTGTGGTTGTCTTTTATGAGCGAGAGAACAGAGTTAGTGAAGAAAGAGTTGAGTTGGGTAGTTAAAGATGTTCTTCGTGTTTCACTGTTGCAGTCATTACATTTGGGGTAGTCTGCTGGCAGGTTGCCCTCAGTCGGCCTGAATTCCACAGTCTTGGGTCCCGAGTCGGTTGCTGTCTTCTCTTCCATGACATCATGCAGCTGACGCCATTTTCTTCAGTCTTTCTTGCCGCGCGGTGCCCGAAGCAGAAGCATTTCGCAAGTGCAGGTCGGCCGACTACTGAAATATTCGAGTTTGAGTTTCAGAACCGAAGTCTTCACTAAAGCTAAGTACCCCGTTGGGGAAACTTTTTTCTTGCTTTTTACCGATGCCAGAAAAAGTTAATAATTGTATTACTTGTGGGAAGCAAATACCTCATAAGGATTTCCATTTATACTGTATTCCTTGCCTAGGCCCTGATCACAACTTGCCTGGCTGTTGGTTTTTTTGCTAGATTTAACCAACGCACTATTAAGCGTCCGTATATTTTTGCATCTAAATATTTTGGAAACAGATTTAACTACCCAGAAATGTCATCGGATAGCAATCCGACTACCGGAGTGCATAAAAAACTCAAAGAAAAGGACAGAGCAAGGCAGTCGAGATCCAAAACAGACGAAGCTTCTCCTAAGCCAGTCGCCGGTACTCAGTGAGGCGCTTTCGCAGCCCCTGATACCCGCTACCTTCGAGTCGCAGACCTCTACCGACACCCATGTGGAGTCCAGCATGCCGCAAGATACTCAATTTATTGGACCGACGGATGTATCTCCCTCAGATGGGTCCGGAGCCGCAGAGCAGGCACCGGCTTCTGAGGGTGTATTCAGACCTCAACATTTTTATATCAAACCGACGAAAGCTGCAAAACCAAAGGCAAAGACACCTTCTAAAACTAAAAAACCGACGCCTGAGCCACGTGCACAGGCCTCTATGCCTAAAAAACAGATGCTCAAAATGGCTGAAGACCTTATTACCTTGATCAGGGGAACCCATCCCCCTCCAGATAGGAGGAGGCCTAGGCAAGACACTGACTATGAATCTTCAGATCAGGTTTCTATTCCTTCCGATTACTTTGAGGGAGCATTTTCACTGGGAGAGTCAAGACTTCTCAGAATCAAAAGAGAGGCTCAGGGATTTCCTCCTTCTCCCTCAGCACAAGCCTTTAACCATTCCCCGTTTTAGATATTGTGGATTTGTAGATGATGTGTTTTCGGAGTCCAGCCTGACCCCTGATTCCTTACCTCCGGCTCCCAGTAAGCCTGACCGGTATTACAGGGTCCCTGACTCTCATAAATCTTTTTTTAGAAACCCTGCTGCTGATCCTGAAACTATTTCACAGGGTCCAAAGGGAGTTAAGGCCTCGACAGAAAAAAACTCTACCCCCTCCGACAGAGATTCAAGGGCACTGGACAGATGGGGAAAAAATGTTTATACATCTACCATCTTGGCAATCTGGGCCTTAAACTGTCAATTTCATATGCTTAAGTACCAACAACATGTTATGGGATTGCTGAAACAGAAAATGATGTTGATTTCAGAATGTGCAGAAAATAAGGAATTGCAGGAATTATTGCATGCAGCTCAACAAGTTGGAAAGCATACTTTGCAATGTGGTTTTGATTCTTTAGAGGCCTCCTGCAGGGCCACAGTTACTGGATCTGTGATTAGGAGGCATGCCTGGTTAAAGGAACAAAATTTGCCTGATCATGTTAAAGCTAAATTGCTAGATGCACCTTTACAGCATGATTCTCTATTTGGTATTAA
Organism: Protopterus annectens; assembly: GCF_019279795.1. Classification (NCBI taxonomy): domain Eukaryota; kingdom Metazoa; phylum Chordata; order Ceratodontiformes; family Protopteridae; genus Protopterus; species Protopterus annectens. The sequence goes on along the minus strand of NC_056740.1, from coordinate 328,573,156 downwards.
GGCAGAAGAGGTTTTAAAGAAAATGGAAGAGAAAGCTAAGTCTATGCAAACTGTTAAAGATTTCTTACAAGTGCAGCCACCTAGATTCAGTAGACACTGGCCTACAAAAAAGTGGTCCTTTCCTGTGTCAGACAGACCTCAAAGGGGCAAATCCAGACGTCCTAAGGGTTCCAGGTAACAGGCTCAAGACTCATACAGGTCAAAGCAATGGGGCGCATCCACCTCCAAATCTGGAGGAGATAAAGCGCAAACATACAGAAAGCAATCCCAATGACTTCCCTCTGCCTACACCAAGCACTTATCTTTTGGCAGCACCCATAGGGGGAAAATTAGCACTTTTTGCTCAAAATTAGCAGTTAATAACCCAGGACAAGTGAGTATTAAACATCGTATCACAGGGATACAGATTCCATTTCCACACACTGCCAATGACAAATGGTTGGCCAGATCTGCCAAAAAAACAATGGGAGAGGCACAGAAACAGGTTACGTCCCTCATGGATATGGGGGCCATTCAGACAGTACCAGAACAAGAAAAAGGACAAGGCTTTTACTCAATACTGTTCTTGATACCCAGAAAGGACAAGGCCTGGCGACCAATACTGGATTTATCGATTTTGAACACATACCTGCACATTCCAAAATTCAAAATGCTCACTTTGCAACAGCTTCTGCCCATGCTGGGCAAGAATGCTTGGCTGGTGACTTTAGACCTAAGAGAGGAATACGTGCATGTCCCAATAAGACAGTCATGCAGAAGATACCTCAGATTCAAGGCTGGCTTAATGCATTACCAATTCTCTGCACTGCCCTTTGGCTTATCTACTGTGCCCACGGTCTTTACAAAGTGCCTGGCACCAGTAATTGCATTTTGCTGACAAAGTAGTATTCAAATATATCCTTACTTGGACGACTGTCTCATTCAAGCAGAGAACAAGGACACTCTTCTATGACACCTGGCATTTGTGAAAAGGCTTCTAACATGCCTAGGGTACACAATAAACGAAAAGAAATCACAACTGGTACCCTCTCAAAAGATAACATCACTGCTGCAGTCATCACATTTGGGTCGATTCCCAAAGCAAAGGAAAGGTGGAGGCAGTTAAAGAGCATTGGGGCTAGCAATCAGGCCCTGTAAGACTGCTGTGGCAAATCCAGCTTTGGATTTACAAAAGATAGGCAGGTGGTAATGGTTGGTGAATATATGTACAGAGTTCTAGGTAGCAGTATCCAGGATGTCCCCGGTAGGGACTTCTCTGAAAAACGCTGTAGAGGTAGAGGCAGACCTGGTGGAATGTGATCTTTTTCCCTGTGGGGTAGGTTTTCCATGGTGCTTGTAGCAGAAATGGTTTGCTTTGAAATGGCCTTTACCTCTGCCCCTGCAGCAAAACTAACTAGCAGCTGGTCAGACTTTCTGACAGGCTTAGTTCTGTCCAAATAGAATCTAAGCTGTCTGTGCATGTCCTGTGAATGCAGTATCCTTTCACCCTTACTTTGAGGATTAGGGAAAAAAGTAGGCAAATTAATGGACTGGTTTAAAGCCACACTAGACACAACCATGGGCATAAAGGATGGATTAGTCCTGAGAGAAACCCTGTCCGCATGGAAGACAATGAAGGGTTCCACTGCCATGAGGGCCCTGCAGATCAGACACTCTTCTTGCTGAAGTGATGGCTAGAAGTAAGGCTGTTTTCCAAGAAAGGAATTTCAACTCTGCTGCAGCAGCTGGTTCAAAGGGGGGGGGGGGGGGGAGTGAGTTTTTCCAATAAAAAGTTAAGGTCACAGGCTGGAGTGGGTGCTCTCCTGGGAGGCCTTAAATTTTTGGCCCCTCTAAGGAATTGTTTTAGCAGGGGATGAGAGAAGAGGCGTGGCTCAGTATTATAATGTGCTGAAATGGCAGAGGCATGAATCTTAATGGAAGAGAAAGATAGGCCCTTGTGGAGCATTTCTATTAAATAATCTAGAATATGGGGAAAGCTGGGCACTGTTGTGCCCCTCCCCTGAGCCTGGCTCCAGAAATATCATCTTTTCCACTTTTCTGAATAGGATTTTCTGGTACTAGGCCTCCTTGCCTCAAGAATGACATCCAGCACCTGCTTACTGAGGGCTGCTAGGGGTGAGCTCAGGGAATTAACCAGGCTGCAAGGTTCAGGGTTTGAAGTTGAGGGTGCAGAATATGGCCCGCTTACTGGGACAGCAGGGAAGGGGTCAGAGGCAGGTGCCATGGTTGTAGCAATGTCAGACTGCGCAACAGGGGATACCCAGTGCTGGTGTGGCCAGTCTGGGGCAATCAGTATTGTCCTTTCGCTTGTCCTGTTTGATCTTCGAGAGGAGAGGCACGGGGGAAAAGGCATAAACTGAGAGGCTTTCCCAGGTAAAGGACAGGGCATCCACTTTCCAAGCTTGACTGTGGGGAGTTCTGGTGAAAAATTTGTTCAAGTGCTAGTTCTAAGGGACGGCAAACAGGTCTACCTCTGGTATGCCCCCATTTGTTCCCCAAGAGCTTGAATATTTTGGGTTCCAGTTTCCATTCGTGTGGGTCTATGAGATTTCTGCTCAAGTCGTCTGCCAGTGAATTAAGTTTGCCTGGCAAGAATTGAGCTTGCAGGTTCACTTGGTAGATCAAAGCTGTGTTCCACAGAGCCATGGCTAGTCCGCAGAGTGGGTAGGAATGGGTTCCCCCCTGCTTGTTTATGTACCACATAACTGTGGTGTTGTCTGTCTTTACCAATAGTTGTCCTGGAAGAATAAGGTCTTTGAAGGCTGTCAGAGCGTTCTGTACAGCTAACATTTCTTTTTGATTGATATGCAGGTGCATCTGTTTTGGGTTCCATTTGCCCTGAATACACTGCCCTGACATGTGAGCCCCCCATGCATAATCTGATGCGTCTATTGTTAGGGTTTGGGCAGCAGGTGGTAGAGTGAAAGAGAGTCCCTTGTTGTGGTAGCAGGCCTCTGCCCACCAAAGAAACTCTGTCCTTATACAAGGAATGATAGGAATCATGGTTTCCAAGTCCTGAGAATGTTGACACCATAGACATTTTAGATACCATTGAAGTTTCATTATAAGCAGTCTTGCATATGGAATTAACAGAATGCAAGAGGCCATGAACCCCAGGGCTTGCAGGATTTTCCTTGCAGATAGCTGGGTTTTTGTGGCCAGTATGTTGAAGTAGGTTGTCAAATAAACTTGTTTCTCTGGAGTGAGGAATGCCATCTAGGAAGTTGTGTTCAAGCTTACTCCCAGGAATACAATCTGTTGGCAGGGTAATAGGTGTGATTTCTTCTCGCTGATGGTGTACCCCAGTGCGGTTAGAAGTTCATAGGTAGGTACTAGGCTATTGGCCCTAGGGCCTATACAAGCCTAGCCTTAAAGGTACCCTGGCTTTCGCCACCCAAGAAAATGATTTTCCTGTGCCCCTGTCAAGCAGAACCACAGAAGTGATCTGCCTCTTTACAAATGCCAGGAGTTGTAATAGCAAGTCCTGACTTTCTGCCTGAATCAGGCAATCATCTAAGTATGGGTAAATCTGAAGATTTCTCTGCCTGCAAAATGCAATGGCTGGAGCTAGGCACTTTGTGAATACCCTGGGTGCAGTAGATAAGCCAAAGGGAAGTGCAGAGAACTGATAGTGCATGGGCCCGCCCTGAAACGTAGATATCGCCTGCAGGATTCCCTTATGGGATGTGCAGGTAAGCTTCTTTTAAGTCTAGGGTTACCAGTCAGGCATCCTTGGCTAGCATAGGAAGAAGCTGTTGAAGAGTTAGCATTTTGAATTTTGGAACTACCAGAAAGGTGTTGAGAATAGACAGGTCCAGGATAGGACACCAGGAGTATACCTTTTGTGGGAACCAGGAACAGTCTTGAATAAAAACCTTGTCCCCTTTGTTCTGCTGGGACAGGTTGAATAGTCCTGATACTGAGGAGAGAAGCACCTGTTTTTGGGCCTCCGCCCACTGATTTGGCGGGAGTTCTGGCCATCCAATTGGGGTTGGTAGTAAGTGGAAGTGGAATCTGTATCCTAGGGAAACTATGTTTAAAACCCATTTGTCCTGGGTAATGAGTTCCCAGTTTTTTGCATGCAGGGTGAGCTTTCCTCCTAAGGAAGCAAGTAGTTGAGCAGGGCTTGGAGGAGTTAAGGATAAGTCATTATGCCATTTCTCCATAGGGAGGTGGCTTACTACTCCCTGCTTTGGAAGTGGGAGCCCCCCACTGCTTAGATCTGTGCATAGCCTGAGACTGAAGTCTTCGTTGTCTGCTGCTCCTGGGTTTGGACTGAGAAGGCCTGGAAGGGACTGGAAATACCAGTTCTTTGAAGGCCAATGCCTACTGAATCTAGGAGGCTGTACTTGGTAAGACATCTTTAACAGTTTGCATAGATTTAGCTTTTTCCTCTATCCTTTTGAGGAGGACTTCTGCTTTGTTGCCAAAAAGGCAGTTTTGGTTTAAGGGTGCATCCAGTAATTTAGCACTGACATGATCTGGTAAATTTTGTTCCTTAAGCCAAGCATGCCTTCTAAGTACAGACCCAGTGACAGCAGCCCTGCAAGATGCTTCTAAAGCATCAAAACCACATTGCAAAGTATGTTTACCAACTTGTTCAGTAGAATGCATTAACTCTTGCAAATCTTTGTGTTCAGCACAGTTAGGAATCAACATCATTTTCTGTTTAAGTAGTCCCATAATATGTTGCTGATACTTTAACATATGAAACTGGCAATTTAAAGCTCTAATGGCCAAAGTTGCAGAAGTGTATACCTTCTTACCCCACCTGGCTAAAGCTCTAGAGTCCCTATCAGAAGGGGTAGGATTTTTGGCAGTAGTAGCCTTAATGCCTTTTGGTCCTTGGGAAATGGTCTCTGGATCCGCAGCAGGATTCTTGAAGAGGAATTTGAGAGAGTCAGGTACTCTGTAGTACCTGTCAGGTTTCCTGGGAGCTGGAGGCAAAGTGTCTGGGGTAAGGCTGGATTCCAAGAAAACATAATCTACAATCTCCAGAACAGGAGGGATAGCTAGAGACCTGTGTTGAGGCAGGAGTAAAAATTCCCCAAGTCTATTTTTGGACTCAGAATAGTCCTGGCTTTCCAAGCGGAAATGCTCCCTAAGGGTATGCAAGGTTTCACCAAAAGAAAAATCTTCTGGAGGGGAAGCAGAGGTAATGGAATCCTCTGCATCAGAATCCTCATAAGTACATAAGGGTAAATCCTGGTAGTCAGAAAGAGCAGAGATATCAGATACCTGATCAGAAGAATCGGACAGAAAATCAGTTCTAGGTCTCTTAGAGGGGGACGGCTGGCTTCCCCTAATTAAGGCAATAAGGTCTTCAGCCATTCTAATCATTTGTTTTTGAGGCAGGGTCTATATTAGTAAAACTAAGAAAAAAATAAACAACTGAAATACAGAAACCAAGTCAGCAGCACCTTGTCCCAACACCAGAAATATATCAGGAATCCGTTAGGAATAAAAACCATTTAATTGAATCGCTTTTCGTCGCCAAAATGTGACAACTTCTTCAGAAAAACATACAAAGTTTCAAACAGCAATATATAAGCAGTTAAGTCATGTCACATGATAGACGCACCTCCAACTAATACATTTCTTTAAAAAGACCTTCACTAAAAAACACACATTGTTCATAAGTAAAAAATACAAAATAAATTAGCTGCAAGTTTATCAAGACAAAAGTCTCATCAATTATGTAATTAAGTATTTATAAACCAAGAAAAAACTGTTAAAGCATTAGGTTCAAACAACATTAAATTCAAACCACAATACAACCCAACCTCAAATATGCCCCTCTGGTATTTTGTTCAACTAAAATAAATAAAAATGTGTTCACAAATTTTACCAGTTACCGTTTCAGGCTTCTTAATTTCAATAGACAGGCAATATTACAAGCATCGTTCAAACCTGGGGCTTTTTTAAGCGTTCACTGATCTAATATAGACCCTTTGAGGCATATGGGCCTGAGTATGTGGCTTGGTCACTGATTTTCTAAGCGTAGGTGTGAGCTTTAGGCCTGAGGAATTCGGTATTTCTAGTTTGAAACAAAGTCGTTGGTTCAATATGAAAGTCGGTAGGCCTGAATACACCCTCAGAAGCCGGTGCCTGCACAGCGGCTCCGGACCCACCCAAGGTAGAGACATCTGCAGGTTCCATAGTGGAAGAAGCATCTCGCGGCATATCGGACTCCGAATGGGTCTCAGTAGAGGCCTGTGAATCTGTAGTAGCGGGTATCAGGGGCTGCGAAAGCACCTGAGTACCGGCGGACTGGCGACTAGCTTAACGAAAGCGTCGTCAGCAGTTTTGGACCTATGCGGTCTGTCTCTGAAGATCGGTAGTCAGATGGCTGAACGAGGCCATTTCGGAGTAAGGAGAACGAAAGTATTTAGCTACAAAAACAGACAGATGACGAATAGTGCGGGCATTGAACAAGCCACAAAACCAACAATGAGGGGCGTCGTGGTCTGGGCATAAACAGGTGACGCAGTAAGAATGAAAATCTCCGAGGTATTTGCTTTTCACAGGCAAGATAATTGTTAATTTTTTCTGACATCGGTTAGAACAAGAAAAAAGGATCCCCAACGGGGTACTTATCTTTTTGAAGACTTCAGGTCTGGAACTCGAAAACAAAAATTTCAGGAGTCGGCCGATCAGCACTTGCAAACTGCTGCTGCTTCGGGCACCGCACGGCAAGAAAGACTGATGTAATGGCATCGGCTGCATGTTTTATACCCCTGACAACCTGACGTCATGGAAGTAGTGACAGCATCCGAAGCAGAAATCCTAAGACTCTGGTATTCAGGCCGGCTGAGGGCTACCTGCAGGCAGACAACCCAAATCTGATGACTGCAAAGTGAAACACGAAGAACATCATGAAGTTTAACATTCAGAATCTTAAGCAAATGCAAACATTATGACAGTACAGCAAGTGTTTCTAATTATAACACATACAAAATGAGCAAATTACAGATGCATTGGATTTTACTGGAATATAGTAAAGAAAGTCAGTTGAAGATAGGAGAGGGTGAGCTACACAGCCGGAAGTATGTTAGAAAAGATGGAAGGGACATAAGGAGAGGATATATGAGATAGTAATAAGAAACTGATAGCAGTTTTGTTTGCTCAGTCTGGTAATTATAAAGATAGAACACATTACCATTAACGAACTAGCAAACTGTCATCCAAATTAAACATCAGATGAATCTGTTTACAAATGTTAAATACAGAATCCTTCTTAAACAGGTAATTTTTAAGTTCTGATCTTCTGTTAACAGTCAATGGACTTTGTAGAAGTAGGACAGGATTCCAAAATGTGAGATACCAACACTGAGAATGCATGGTATGTGCAGTGGAGTTTACTACTGAGTATGTAAATTGGAAATAGAAGACAAAAGGTGTCTCAGGTTGTACAAGGATGTTATCAGTTTGCCTTCAGTGAAGGGAAAGGACTGCACGTTGAGTAGTTTACAGATAAGAGGCTTTGTGGGAAGAGGACTACAAATGTTGCTGGCTGTCTGAAGAGATGCCTCAGTTTTTGGATGTAGCTTCAAGCAGGGGAAATCTATACTCTAGCTGTATAAGAACTCCTTTCCCTAATGCAAGTTTTCTAGCAGGGGAGAGGGAGAAAACAATTTTCTTAATCTACAAAAGTTCATTCACAATGGATTTAGTAAATTGTGAGGCTAAAATCTGAGTTTTAGGTCTACCTGGAACTCCAGATGTACTGGTGGACTATTTCAACAGTTTCATGGTTACTATAAAGAATACACCAACTGTTACGGGATATATTGGTAGTTTATGGGTGGTTCCAAACAGTACATGCTCTTTTTTTACATTAAGGATGAATTTCTGTTAACACTAATCAGACAGAGCTGTGACAGGCACTGTTCTAGTTCCGTTTGAAAATAAAACTGAATGTAAAGACAAATGTAGTTCACTCAAACAGTAACTTTCTGGGTCATGCATCTTATTCCTTCTGATAAACAACAGTACTACAGTAAAGGTGTGACACAGGAACTGAACTATCACCAAAAAATAAGTTCAAAACTTGATAAGAGCTCACCATTTGAAGAGGTAGAAGTCATAAAGCTTAATGGGACAACGAAGTGGATTCTCTGGATTTTCTGTTTGTTCTGCATACATATCATCTGTAACTGCAAATCAATAAAAAGAAAAATACTAAATGAGGAGTGAAAAAATTAGAAAGTCTCTGTGCAGCAAGTATTTAAATATCTGTACCTGCACACTAAACCTTAAAAACCGAAATACAAACCACTTGGAAGACTGCTCATCAACAAGACACTTCAAATAAGATGCTCATCTAAACTGCTGTGTGCAACCTACTAATGGAGGCGCATCCTCACAAGTAAGGCCATTTACTCAATAAGTGGGCTGAAGTGTTTGATACGTGTGAAATATAACTTGCGTAGTAGGTAGCTGTACAGACCACCCACCCACCCTGCAATTCCCTGGCTATGAACTGTATTTTCAGGCTGATAGCAAGGATGACAGTGCTAACCAGTTTGGCTATATGGACATCTACCCATTTCTAAAGTCTGTGCAAAACTACACACTTAAACTTTACTTGTTGACTACTAAAAAGACAACCATTTCAACTATTCCAATTGACTGGAAGGTCCCCACCTGGGCAGAAATTTATAGTGGGTGACTTAACATCTTTATTAAATTCAAATAAAATGTGCAACAATAGCACACAACTGGATATTTTTTCATTTTCATGTATTACACATGCTTGTATTCTTCTTTAACAATCATTCACTGCAACATTACAAAAACTACTCAACCCTACACTCCCTGAAAATTTCCCCTTCCCCATGAATATTCTGCAAGTATTTCACCACAAATTATATTTCTGTGTAGTTTGCTCCTTCTCTTTTCCAAAAGATACACCTTCTTTAACAACATTCAATAACCTCAGTTACAGTTGCTTTAGACTCCAAGTTCTATTTTCTAGTATTTTTTTTTTTAGCAGCCCATAGCATTAAATCAGCCAAGACCTTAGCATGTCTAGACAATTACATTCCTACACCCTAGCTCTAAAGAATCATTTCCTTAGTTAAAATAATTTGCTTCCCCAACATTTCTGAATAGTACCAAGTAGGGAATTCTTAAAATAGATCAACTTGTTGCATTTCCAAAAAACATGTTCCCATTGACTGCTTCACATCACACCTCCAGCACTTGCCATATACCTGTGGAAAATTACTATGCAAACACTTCCATGTAAAAATTCTATGACACTGTTCAAAAGGCGGCAATGTAAGCTTTTCCAGAACAAAATAGAGATCCCAAGTAGGTGTTGGAGCTCTCCTTGGCGGTCTTAAGTTCTTAGCCCCTCTGAGGTACTGTCTTAGGAGTGGATGTGAGAATAGAGGAGGATCCGTGCTGTAATGAGCTGAAATTACTGCGGCGTGGATCTTAATAGATGAAAAGGAAAGTCCTTTGTGTAACATCTCTGTTAAATATTGTAGAATCTGAGGGATGCTTGGATTTAGGCCTTTAGCCTGGTTCCAGGCGCAAAATCTTTTCCATTTGTCGGAATAGGTTTTCCTGGTGCTTGGTCTCCTGGCCTCCAGAATGACATCCATAACAGCTTTGGATAAAGGTGTTGGCTGGTTGTTTAGGTAATCTGCCATGCAAGCCAGGTTTAGTCTTGAGCTGGCTGTGTAGAATCTGATTGTCTCACTGGGTGAGCAGGTGAGGAATTTGTGGCAAAATCCATGGTGGGCCATGTTCCTTAAAACTGGATACCAATGCTGGCGTGGCCAGTCTGGTGCAACGAATATCATTTGTGGCCTCTCTAATCTGACTTTCAGCAGTACCTTTGCTAAAAGAGGCAGTGGAGGGAAGGCATACACTGTTAATGTTTTCCAACTGAATGAGAGGGCGTCCACTTTCCAAGCTAGTGGATGGAAGGTCCTTGTGCAAAATTTTTGAAGTTGGTAGTTGTGGGGGCTTGCAAACAGATCTATGTCTGGGCGTCCCCATTTTTGAGCTATCATTGCAAATACTTGTGGATCTAGTTTCCACTCGTGTGGATCCATGATGTTTCTGCTTAGGTCGTCTGCCAATGTGTTTTTCTTTCCTGGCAGGAATGGTGCTTGTAATTGAACCTGGTAAGACAGTGCAGTGTTCCACCAGGTCATTGCTTGCCTGCATAGAGGGTAGGAATGTGTGCCCCCTTGCTTATGTACCACATTACTGTGGTATTCCGTCTTTATTATTAGTTGTCCTGGGTGTAGAAGGTCCTTGAAAGCTGTTAGGGCATTCTGTACTGCTAGCATTCCTTTCTGATTGATATGCAGATGCTTCTGATTTGTAGTCCATTTGCCCTGAATGCACTGCCCTGCCATGTGTGCTCCCCAGGCATAGTCCGATGCATCTGTTGTCATAGTTTGCCTGGCTGTGGGTAAGGTGAAAGGCTGACCCTTGTTGAGGTGACATGCCTGTGCCCACCATAGAAACTCCTGTTGAAGGCAGGGAATGAGTGGTATTCATTGTTTCCAAGCTGTGGCTGTGCCGAGTCCATACACTTTTCAGGTACCATTGTAATTTCCTCATATGCAGTTTTGCAAATGGTATTAGTAGTATGCAAGATGCCATGAATCCCAAGGCCTGCAGAATTTTTCTTGCACGGAGTTGGGTCTTCGTTGCCATTATTTTGAAATATTGAATCAGCTGTCGTTGCTTGTCTGGCGTGAGATAAGCCATCTGGGCCGTTGTATTCAAGCTGGCACTCAGGAATATTATGTTTTGTGAGGGCACAAGTTTAGATTTCTTTTCGTTTACTGTGTACCCTAGGCAACTTAGAAGGTGTTTGACAAATGCCAGATGCTTTAAAAGAATGTCCTTGCTTTCTGCTTGAATAAGGCAGTCGTCCAGGTATGGGTATATTTGAATTCCTCTGTCTACAGTATGCAATTACTGGTGCCAGGCATTTTGTGAAGACCCTGGGTGGAGTAGATAAGCCAAAGGGCAGTGCAGAGAATTGATAATGCGTTGAACCTGCAATGAAGCGGAGGTATCTTCTGCAATTTTGTCTGATAGGGACATGCAGGTATGCCTCCTTGAGGTCCAAAGTGACTAGCCAAGCATTCTTGCCCAGCATGGGAAGAAGCTGCTGTAGTGTTAACATCTTGAATTTTGGTACTTGCAGACAGGTGTTCAGAATTTAAAGATCCAGAATGGGTCTCCATGCTTTGTCCTTTCTTGGGATCAGGAAGAGCCTTGAGTAAAATCCTTGTCCTTGCTCCTGTGTAGGTACTTGTGGAATGGCTCTCATGTTCATGAGAGCTGTAATTTGTTTTTGTGCCTCTGCCCATTGATTTGGTGGCAGGTTTGGCATTCTTTTGATCCTTGGTAAGGTATGAAAGTGGAATCTGTATCCTTGAGAGGCAATGTTTAGAACCCATTTGTCTTTTGTAATGATGTGCCAGTTGTCTGCAAAAATGCTAGTTTTCCTCCCAAGGGAGTTGCCAGGAGAGATTTGCTTGGTAGTTTAAGGATGGAGTCATTGTGTTTGTCTTCTGCTAGCTTGGGGCCTGTCTTCTCCTCCTTTCTGGGTAGCAGAACCCCATTGGCAAGGTTTGTAAGGGCCCTGTGACTGACCTCTGCCCCTTGGGCATCTGTATTTGCCCATCTGTGATCTGTCTGAAGCTGGAAAGGACCAGTTTTTTGTTGGCCAATTTCTGCTGAAACGAGGGGGTTGTACCTGCAAAAAATCCTTGACCGTTTGCATAGACTTTGCCTTATCCTCCATTTTCTTTAAAACCTCTTCAGCTTTGACACCAAATAATACATCCTGCTGCAAAGGTGCATCCAATAATTTTGCTTTAACATGGTCAGGGAGGGTTTGTTCTTTTAACCAAGCATGTCTACGTATGACAGAGCCAGTAACAGCTGCTCTACAGGAAGCTTCCAATGAATCAAATCTGCATTGTAAAGTATGTTTGCCCACCTGTTCAGCTGCATGCAACAGATCCTGCATTTCCTTGAATTCAGACTGTTCTGAAAGTGCACTCATTTTTTGTTTTAACTGAGACTTTAGGAATTGTTGATATTTCAACATGTGAAACCTGGCAATTTAATGCTCTCATAGCCAGAGTTGCTGAGGTGTATATGTTCTTTCCCCATCTATCTAGGGCTCTGGAATCCCTTTCAGAGGGCACAGGATTTTTAGCCATAGAAGCTTTTGCTCCCTTAGGACCCTGGGAAATTGTTTCTGGGTCAGCCACAGGGCTTTTATAAAGAATTTGTGCGAGTCAGGTACTCTGTAGTATCTGTCTGGTTTGGCTGAAGCCGGAGGTAGAGAGTCTTGATTTAAACTAGACTCCCAAGTAGACATCATCCACATATCTAAAACAGGAGGGATAGCAAGAGGTCTGTGCTGGGGTAGTAAAAGGAACTCTCGGAGCCTTTTCTTAGAATCCGAGTAATCCTGGCCTTCCCAGTGGAAATGTTCCCCCATGGTATGTAATGTTTCCCCAAAGGAGTAGTCTTCAGGGATGAGATGCTGAGGGAATAAGAGTCTTCAGCATCAGAATCTTCATAAGGTGGAAAAGTGTAATCCTGTTCCTCAGAAGAATCTGAGGAGAGAGAAACCTGGTCAGAGGATGCATAATCCTCCTCTTGTCTTGGTCTTTTATCAGGAGGGGGATGGGAACCCCTGATAAGGGTAATCAAATCTTCAGCCATCTTAAGCATCTGTTTCTTAGGCATGGGGCCTTGCACTGTAGACTGATGTACAGTTTTCTTAGGTTTTAAAGGAGTTTTAAGCTTAGCATAAGATTTAATGGTGAGTGTAGTCAATCTGAAGACACCTTCTGCAACCGAAGGTGTTTCCACTGCCCCGGTGTCTACTTCAGCTCCGGTGTCGGTAGATGGCTGCGTCGGCCTAGTAGGCTCCGCTTGGGAATCCGCAGCTGTCTGGGGTTCCAGTTCTGCGGTCGTCAAGGGCTGCGTAGGCGCCTCACTGAAAACCGGAGAACCGGCGACAGGCCCAGCTGAGGCCTCGGAGTCTGGTTTGTTCCTAGGCTGCCTGTCCTTATCCTTGCGTTTTTTTATGTATGGCGGTCATTGGCTGCTCCGACGGCATGATATAATTAAATTTCCTACCAAAGTAATGCCGTGCGAAGTCAAAATGGCGTTTGATAGTTCGTTTATTAAACCTAGCGCAAAACCGACAACCTGTGACGTCGTGACCTGGGCCTAGGCAAGGAATACAATAGGAATGGAAATCCTTATGAGGTATTTGCTTCCCACAAGAAATGCAATTGTTAACTTTTTTGACATCGGACTGAGGCAAGAAAATGTTCCCCAACGGGGTACTTAGCTTTATTGAAGACTTCGGACTGAAATTCAAATCGAAAATCTCAGGTGTCGGCCGACCGGCACTTGCGAACTGCTTCTGCTTCGGGCACCGCGCGGCAAGAAAGACTGAAGAAAATGGCATTGGATGCCTCTTATATTCCCCTGGCGCACTGATGTCAGGGAAGAAGCGACAGCAACCGACGTAAGACCAAGACTTTGGAATTTGGGCCGACTGCAGGACCGCCTGACGGCAGGATAACCCAAGTGTGATGACTGCAGCAGGGTAACATGATGAATATCTATTGATCCCAAGTATTTAAACTCATCCATATTGGCAACCTCTACTCCTTGCATCCTCACCATTCCTCTATCCTCCCTCTCATTCACACGCACATAGTCTGTCTTAGTCCTGCTGACCTTCATTCCTCTTCTCTCTAGAGCATATCTCCATCTCTCCAGGGTCGTCTCCACCTGTTCCCTACTCTCACTACAGATCACAATGTCATCTGCAAACATCATAGTCCATGGGGACTCCTGTCTGATATAGTCTGTCAACCTGTCCATCACCATTGCAAATAAGAAAGGGCTCAGTGCTAATCCTTGATGTAATCCCACCTCCACCTTAAACGCATCCGTCACTCCCACCGCAGACCTCACCGCTGTCACACTACCCTCGTAAATATCCTGTACCAGTCTTACATACTCCTTTGACACTCCCGACTTCCTCATACAATACCACAACTCCTCTTTATGCACCCTGTCATATGCTTTCTCTAAGTCTACAAAAACACAATGCAACTCCTTCTGACCTTCTCTGTACTTCTCCATCAACACTCTCAGAGCAAACATCGCATCTGTAGTGCTATTTCCCGGCATGAAACTATACTGCTGATCACTAATCATCACCGTCCCTTCTTAACCTAGCTTCCACTACTCTTTCGCAGAACTTCATGCTGTGACTGATCAATTTAATCCCTCTGTAGTTACTACAGCTTTGCACATCACCCTTATTCTTAAAAATCGGTACCAAAACACTTCTCCATTCCTCAGGCATTCTCTCATTTTCCAAGATGTCATTAAACAATCTGGTTAAAAACTCAACTGCCATTTCACCTAAACACCTCCATGCTTCCACAGGTATGTCATCTGGACCAACAGTCTTTCCATTCTTCATCCTCTTCATAGCTATCCTTACTTCCTCCTTGCTAATCCATTGTACTTCATGATTCACTATCCCCACATAATCCAACCTTCTCTCCATTCGTCAACCCCTCAAAGTACTCTTTCCATCTCGTCAAATTACTCTCCTCGCTTGCGAGTACATTTCCTTCATTATCCTTTATCACCTTTACCTGCTGCACATCTTTCCTAGCTCGGTACGTCTGTCTAGCTAATCAGTACATGTCCTTTTCTCCCTCCTTAGTGTCCAACCTTTCATACAACTCTTCATATGCCTTAGCCTTCACCACCTCTCTCTTTGCCATGCACATCATCTCCTTATACTCCTGTCTACTTTCTTCATCTCTCTGACAATCCCACTTCTTCTTTGCCAACCTCTTTCTCTGTATACTCTCCTGTCCTTCCTCATTCCACCACCATGTCTCCTTGTTGTCCTTCCTCTGTCCAGATGTCATACCAAGCACCTTTCTAGCAGACTCCCTTACTAGCTCTGCTGTAGTTACCTAGCTATTTGATAACTTCATTGCCACCCAGTGCCTGTCTTAACTCATCCCTGAACTCCACCACACAATTACCCTTTTTCAATTTCCACCATTTGATCTTTGGTGCTGCCCTCACACCCCTCCTCCTCTTCTTGATCACCAACGTCATCCTACAAACCACCATCCTATGCTGCCTAACTACACCATCCCCGGTCACCACTTTACAGTCTCCAATCTCCTTCAAACTGGCCCTCCTACATAAGATATAATCCACCTGTGTGCATCTTCCTCCACTCTTGTATGTCACCCTATGCTCCTCCCCTCTTGTTAAAATATGTATCCACCACAGCCATGTCCATCCTTTCTCAAAATTCACTACCATCTGACCTTCTGCATTCCTCTGTTTAACACCACACCTACCCATCACTTCCTCATCCCCTCTGTTCCCTTTACCAACATGCCCACTGAAATCTGCTCCAATCATATCATCCTTGGGTACAGTCATCACCACTTCATCCGACTCGCTCCAAAATGTTTCTTTCTCATCCATCACAAACCCAACTTGTTAGCTAGGTTAGCTGTCAAGTGCTAAGTGTAATTTGTGCTGTTACCTGCTGTGATTGACAGCTCACAGCAGGAGACTTGACTCGTATACTGTTTCCTTGTTCTAGTCTTTACTTTCTACATGGGTATGGGAAGGACCAGCGAGCTGGGACATTACAGCATGCTTTGGTTTTAGGATAGTCGTCGCAACGTCAGTGTGGGGAGGAAACTGGTCAGAAAACTACCTGTATTTAGTGGCCTTGATGACATCAATGAATTGGAGACTGCAGCAAGCTTTTCTAGGGTAGGATAAAAGTTTTTTGAAACCACCACAGTACAGTAAGGTACTGTTCTAGTGCAGAGAAAGTCATTTTAAAATATTTTAAATGCTATATTGTTTATTCATAGCAGGGACAGTAAATAGGGAAAAAAATGACAGGGACTTTGAGCATTTAATAACAGAATCCCATTATTGTTCTTTAACTGTGTAGATCAAAAGCATCCCTGCAAATCTGGTACTCCAGAACCACCTTTTTCTATGGGGGGAATCAGCATATCTCACTAAAGTCTTGCACTCAACCTCACAAATAAATTCCTTCAATTCTTTGGTCCACAACTTCTCCTATGGTTGATAAAAACATGCCTGACCAGTACATAATAACAAAGGGATTAGAAAATGTTTCCCTGCTAGTACTTCAATATCCATGTCCAAAGAGAAAAGCTTACAACTTTTCAGATTTTGTATTATCCATTGTTTAGTCTGCATGTCCTCCCTGTAGTCATGTGGGTTTTCTCCGGGTGCTCCGGTTTCCTTGCACATCCCCAAAGACATGCTGCAAGTGGACTGGACACACTAAAATTGGCCCTAGGCATGAGTGCATGCGTGAGTGTGCCTTCCGTGGAAGGTTGGGCACAAGGCTGGCAACTCAACATGGTAAAACTCCACTGCCAATCATGTGTGGAAAAGGTGATCCGCTGTGGCGACCCCCTAACCGGTAAAAGCTGAAAGAGAGGGGGGGGGGGAGTCTTCCTTCGCTACCATAATATAAACCTTTTTCATCCATACATTCCGATATTTCACCCTATCACGTTCCCCATAAAAACACGTACTGCTGAACCAATTCACATGTGGGAACACAGTTTGACACCACTACAGCCTTTGTTGTATTTTTATATTCTGGAAAGAAAAAAAAAAACAAAAAAAAAAAAAACAAACTTGATACTGTCTCAAAATGTTGCACAACACTGAAATGTCGTCTTCTGGATCTATCAAGTACCAAATAATACAATCTGCAGATATGGCTAATTTTTCTTGATTACCATACCAGATAAATCCTTAAATTTCTAAGTCCCATAGTTTCTTTGCTAGCAGCTCTAAGTACAAAGCAAATAAAGAAAGGGGAAGAGGACACCCCTGACTGTCTCATCTGCTCAAAAGTAACTTGTCAGAGAGGAACCCTCCCACTTTAATTCTTGCGTCTGACTCTTCATATATCCTCTTAGTTAACTCCATTACTCTGCCACGGAAAGTACAATTGTGTACACTTACCATAAATGTAGATGTTCGAGTGTATTCACTGTTGCAGGTATTACATTTGGGTAATCTGCTGGAAGGTTGCCCTCAGTCGGCCTGAACTCCAAAGTCTTGGGTCCTGTGTCGGTTGCTCATAGGTTCATACTAGGCTATCTGCCCAAGGGCATTTATAAGCCTAGCCCATAGTTATGTGGCTTTCGCCACCCCTTTAGTTTGAATAAAAACTATGCCTATCATTTTGCTGTGCCTCTGTCAAGCAGTGACACTGAAGTAATCCCTGGGGTATATCTGCAATCTCCCATCCATTGGTCAAGATTCCTCTTGAACAAGGCCAGAGAGGTGCTCTGCCTCACATGTACCGGGATTTTGTTCCACAGCATAGGGAGTCTCTGGGTGATGAATCTGTCCCTCCAGCACGTTCTATTTATAACTGTGTCAAGGTTTAAGTCTCCCGCCCTTGTGGTTCTGAGGGATCTATATTTTTTGAGGTGAAGCATATTCATCAAATCTGGGTTTGACATGGCCTTATATGTCAGGCACAGGTCACCTCTGAGCAAGCGGTATGAGACTGAATAGAGCTGGAGTTCTTTCAGTCGGGCAGCATAAGACATTTTTGAGACCCTTTATCCTTTTGGTGAGGAACTTTTGGGGCCTTTCAAGCTGCAGCAGGTGTCTGGTCAGATACATTCGAACGGGCATTGTACTCAATCATAAGTCTAATGAGTGATGAGTACAGGGGACGATGACCTCCCTTGATCTAGATGTGAATCCCTTCATGATCAGGTGCGCGATATAGAAGGTTTTCCTAACTACTTTAGCAACATGAGTGTCAAACGGAAGGCTACTGTCAACCTGGGTCCCCAGATCCCTGATGACTTTTTCTGTGCTCAGTGGATTGCCACCTATATGGTAGCTAGGGGTAACCTTGTTTTTCCGAAGGGTATGACTATGCATTTTTGGCGTTTAACTTCAGGCCATGGCTCTGGCACCAGTTATCCGTTTCTGTGAGGCCCTTCTGGAGGATATCTGTGTCAGATGTGTTTTCGACTACGGCGCCCAGTTTGCAGTCATCTGCAAACTTTGTCAGCCATAACCCTCCTGTGTTTGCTTGTACTTCAGAAAAGTAGATGCCGAACAAGAGTGGACCCAGGACTGAGCCCTGTGGGACACCACTTGTGACAGGCTTTGAGTCTGACATGGCTCCAGCAACTCTGACCCTGTGGGTTCCGTCACTTAGCCAGTTTGCAACCCATCTTGTGATGTATGGGTTTACATTCAAGCTGATGAGTTTTTCGATGATACCTGAGTGGGCTATTGTGTCGAAGGCCTTTGCCAGGTCGAGGTAGGCTGTATGGACTGCCTTTCCCTCATCAATGGCCTTGGTGTCTGTCTCGAAAAAGTCAACCAAGTTTAAGAGGCAGGATCTGCCTTTGACAAAGCCAAACTGGGTTGGATCCAAAGTCTGCAAGTTCCCTATGTCTTTATTTATGAGTTCCATTATGATCCTCTCCATGGCTTTGCAGATAAGGCTTGTCAAGCTAATGGGGCGGTAATTTCCAGGGTCTGTGGAGGCACCGCCCTTATGAAGTGGGACCACAGTCGCAGTGCGCCACTCCTTGGGTACGTATCCTGAGGTGAGGCTAAGATTAAACAGCTGTCCTAACTGTGGGTTTAATTCCTCGTTGAGTTCGTGAAGCACACAGCCGGGTCACCATCCAGTCCCATGGATGCTGTGTTTTTTGCCTTAGTGAGGGCAGTTCTCACCTGGGCGTTGGAGATGGTTGGGGGGCTACAATCCTCTGGAATAGATATCTCTCCTTTTTGGGGGGAGAGAAGTTTGCACTGAACCTGTCAGCCAGTATGTTGGCAATGTGTGTAGGTTCAGTAATTTTCACATCATTTTGAGCTAATTCTGAGCATATCTGGGAGTTTCCTCCTAGGTTTCTAACATAGCTAAAGAAGGCCTTATGATTGTCTTTAGAGTCCTTGGCGATTTTTCTCTCAAAATTTGCCTTGGATGATTTTATGAAAGCTCTTAGTTTTTTACTTATAATGATCAAAGGTGTCTTACCTTTCAAGGATTTTGCTCCATCTTGTAGTAGCTTCCTCCTTTTGTTGTAGAGCTTGTTTATGGCTGGGGTCCACCAGACTGGACGCTTGCCTTTGGTACAGAGAGTCTTAGTTTTGTTTGGGATTGCCTGATCCATGCAGTCCTGTAGGTGCTGGTAGAAGGCATTTGTAAGTGATTCAGCGGTTTGAGTAATGTTTACCACTGGCTCAGGGGCCTTAAAGGAGACCACACTAGTTTTTAGAAGTTTGAAATCGGCTTTTGAGAAGTTTTTCACTGTGGTCTTTTTTGTTTCAGGTGGGGGCGCGATGAGGACCTCCAGCGAGATTAGTTTATGATCTGATCTCACCAGTGAGGGGTATACTTCCGGTGTTGAACATTTTGATCCCATGTTCGTGATGATGAGATCAAGTATGTTTTCTCCTCTTGTGGGGATGGTGACTAGTTGTTCCATGGCATTTGAGTTTATGAACTCCAAGAATCTTTGGGTTAGAGTGTTCGGGCTTGAGTAGTGTTCCCAGTCTATATTAGGGTAGTTGAAGTCACCTAGTATGATGGTGTTTGGAGATACATTTATCCCGTCCAATGTTTTCAGGAAGGCCATGTGAGGTTCCTGAATTTGAGAGGGTGGCCTGTAACATGCTACAAATTGCAGAGCAGTCTTGCCTATGGTTAATTGCACCTGGATGGTCTCCAATGCATCGTGCATTGCCACCAACCTTGAGGTGTGGGTGTCCTTTATGAATATGGACACCCCCCCCCCTTTCTTGGTGTTGTCCGGATTTTGGGGCCGGAACGCATGATACGAGGTGAAACCTGTTAGTGCTGGGGTGCTCTCAGGAGCCTTGAACCAGGTTTCTGTCACAGCACAGACATCGATGTTCTCCATATTGAGAAGGGCCTCGAGTGCGTGCATCTTGAGATTGAGACTTCTGGCATTGAGCAGCATTACCCTTAGTTTCTTTGCTGTCTCCTCTTCCATGACGTCAGGTCGTCAGGGGTATAAAACAAGCAGCTGACGCCATTTTCTTTAGTTTTTCTTGCCTCAGATGTCAGGTGCCCCCAAAAAGGTAGCAAATATATATATATAAAAACTATATATACATGCATCAATACAAACTTTACCTTCATCTACAAGCAAATACACCACACAGGTTGTATGAGACAGAGAAGGAAAGATAAACTCCAGAAAAAAAGGGGGGTGGTGGGTGGGTAACCTGGACTGCAACAGTGAATACACTCGAACATCTACCATTTATGGCAAGTGTACAAAACTGTACTATGTTCTTCATGTTTCACTGTTGCAGTCATTACATTTGGGTAGAATCCCAAAGCTATGGATGGGATGCTTGAGCTAAACAGCATTAGGTGTGGCTATAAGGCCCTGCAGAACTGCAGTGGCAAAGCCTGCCCTGGACTTAGAGTAGAGAGGCAAATGATAATGTTTTGTAAAGGTGTGAACAGAACTCCAAGTAAAAGCCTCTAGGATGTCTTTGGTTGGTACTCCTCTGAGAAACGCTGCTGAAGTAGCTGCAGCTCTGGTGGAATGAGACCTAATACCCTTGAGCACAGGTTTGCCATGGTGTAAGTAGCAGAAACGAATGCAGTGGCTTATCCACTTTGAAATAGTCTGCTTTGAAATAGCCTTTCCTTCTGATCCTGCAGCATATGTCACTAGTAATTGCTCAGTTTTTCTTAGAGCTTTAGTCCTGCTCAAGTAGAATCTTAGCTGTCTGTGCAAGTCCAAGGAATGCAGAATTCTCTCCCCTTTGTTCTGCGGATTTGGATAAAAAGTTGGCAGATGAATAGTTTTTTTTAAGAGCCACACTGGAAACCACTTTAGGCATAAATGAAGGATTTGTCCTCAGAGACTGAGGTAAAATATAATAAAAGGCTCCACAGCAATGAGGACCTGTAGCTCTGAGACTCTTCTTGCTGAAGTACTTGCTTGTAGCAGAGCTGTTTTCCAGGATAAGAACTTTATATCAGCAGTAGCAGCTGATTCAAATGGAGGCAGAGTGAGCTTTTCCAACACATAACTGAGGTCCCATGCAGGTACTGGTGATCTTCTAGGAGGCCTTAAATTTTTGGCTCCTCTAAGATACTGCTTTAGTAAAGGATGAGAAAAGATTGGTGGCTCTGTATTGTAATGAGCCGAAATGGCAGAAGCATGGATTTTAATTGATGAGAAAGATAGGCCTTTATCAAGCATCTCAGTCAAGTATTGTAACATCCGAGGAATATTTGATTCTGCTGTATCA
This sequence comes from Protopterus annectens, assembly GCF_019279795.1. Lineage (NCBI taxonomy): Eukaryota > Metazoa > Chordata > Ceratodontiformes > Protopteridae > Protopterus > Protopterus annectens. The sequence continues at coordinate 328,551,757 of NC_056740.1, read as the reverse complement.
CTTCCTTGTGCTTGATTCCAAGCACAGAATCTCTTCCATTTATCAGAATAAGATTTTCTAGTACTAGGACTTCTGGCTTCCAAAATGACATCCATCACAGCTTTACTGAGAGGTGTTATTTGTGTAACTAAATGATCAGCCATGCCGCCAGGTTCAGTGTCTGGAGTTGATTGCGCAGGATCTGATTGTTTTGCTGGGACAGTAGTTGAGGTCTTTGAGGTAAGGTCCAGGCTGGGTATTGAGACAAGTTCCTTAGGAATGGGTACCACTATTGGCAGGGCCAGTCCGGGACAATTAGTATCATCTTTGGTTTCTCTTGTCTGACTTTTAGTAGGACCCTGGAATAAAGAGGCAGAGGATGAAAGGTGTAAACTGATAGATTTTTCCAACTGAAGGATAGGGCGTCCACTTTCCATGCTTGTCTGTGATAAGTCCTTGTGCAGAATCTTTTCAATTGATAATTTTGAGGAGAGGCAAATAGATCTATGTCCAGGCTCCCCCATTTCTTTGTTATCATGCTGAAGACTTGTGGATCTAGTTTCCACTCGTGAGGGTCCATAGGTTTCTGCTTAAATCGTCTGCCAGAGTATTTTGTTTTCCTGGTAGGAATTGAGATTGAAGATGTATTTGGTAAGTCAAAGCTGTGTCCCACAGTGCCATGGCTAATCTGCAAAGTGGGTATGAGTGCGTGCCCCCCTGCTTGTTTATATACCGCATAACCATGGTGTTGTCCGTCTTTATCAGTAGTTGTCCTGGATGAAGTAAGTCCTTGTAGGCTGTCAGGGCATTTTGAACAGCTAGCATCTCTTTTTGGTTGAGATGTAGATGCATTTGTTTTGGGGTCCATATGCCCTGAATGCATCTTCCTGCCATGTGGGCCCCCCCAGGCATAATCTGATGCGTCTGCTGTTAAGGTCTGGCTGTCGGGGGGTAGAGTGAAGGCCCGTCCCATGTTTTGGTGACATGCCTTTGCCCTCCACAGAAGCTCCTGTTGTAGGCAGGGAATGAGAGGAATCATTGTTTCCAGACTGTGACAATGTTGACTCCATAAACTTTTTAGGTACCAATGAAGTTTCCTCATATGCAGTCCTGCATATGGAATCAGTAAGATGCAGGATGCTATGAGGCCCAAAGCCTGCAGAGTTTGTCTTGCAAATAACTGGGTTTTTGTTGCCACCAGTTTAAAGTAAGTAGTTAGTTGCCTTTGTTTGTCTGGCGTGAGGTAAGCCACCTGGGCAGTTGTATTCAAGCTTGCACCCAGGAATGTTATCTTTTGAGAGGGTACCAGTTGTGATTTCCTTTGGTTTATTGTGTACCCTAGGCATGTTAGAAGCCTTTTCACAAACGCCAGGTGTTGAAGAAGAATGTCCTTGTTCTCTGCTTGAATGAGACAGTCGTCCAAGTAAGGATATATTTGTATACTTTTTTGTCTGCAAAAAGCAATTACTGGTGACAGGCACTTTGTAAAGACCCTGGGCGCAGTAGACAAGCCAAAGGGCAGTGCAGAGAATTGGTAATGCATTAAGCCAGCCTTGAATCTGAGGTATCTTCTGCACGATTTCCTTATTGGGACATGCAGGTATGCCTCTTTTAGGTCTAATGTCACCAGCCAAGCATTCTTGCCCAGCATGGGCAGAAGCTGCTGCAAATTCAGCATTTTGAATTTTGGAATGTCCAGGTATGTGTTCAAAATTGATAAATCCAGTATTGGCTGCCAGGCCTTGTCCTTTCTGGGTACCAAGAACAGTCTTGAGTAAAAACCTTGTCCTTTTTCCTGTTCTGGTACTGGCTGAATGGCCCCCATATCCATGAGGGACGTAACCTGTTTTTGTGCCTCTGCCCATTGATTTTTTTGGCAGATCTGGCCAACTGTATGCCATTGGCAGAGTATGGAAATGGAAACTGTATCCCCGTGATACTATGTTTAGCACCCACATGTCCTGGGTTATTAACTGCCAATTTTGAGCAAAAAGTGCTAATTTTCCCCCTAAGGGTGCTGCCAAAAGGTAAGTGCTTGGTGAGGGTAGAGGGAAGTCATTGGGACTGTTTTCTGTAGGTTTGTGCTTTATCTCCTCCAGATTTGGAGGTAGAAGCACCCCATTTCTTTGACCTGTAAGAATCTTGTGCCTGGTATCTGGACCCTTAGGGAGTCTGGATTTGCCCCTTTGAGTTCTGTCTGACACAGGAAAGAACCAATTTTTTGTAGGCCATTGTCTACTGAGTCTTGGTGGCTGCACTTGCAAGAAGTCTTTTACAGTTTGCATAGACTTAGCTTTGTCTTCCATTTTCTTTAAAACCTCTTCTGCCTTATTACCAAACAGAGCATCATGCTGTAAAGGTGCATCCAGTAATGTAGCTTTAACTTGATCAGGCAAATTTGGCTCTTTTAGCCAGGCATGCCTCCTAATCACAGATCCAGTAACTGCGGCCCTGCAGGAGACCTCTAAGGAATCAAAACCACATTGCAAAGTATACTTTCCAACCTGTTCAGCTGCATGCAATAATTCCTGCAATTCTTTATTTTCTGCACATTCAGAAATCAACATCATTTTCTGTTTCAGCAATCCCATAACATGTTGTTGATACTTGAGCAAATTAAACTGGCAGTTTAAGGCCCTAATTGCCAAGGTTGCAGATGTATAAACCTTTTTTCCCCCCATCTATCCAGTGCCCTTGAATCTCTGTCAGAGGGGGTAGGATTTTTTGCTGTTGAGGCCTTAACTCCCTTTGGACCCTGTAAAATAGTTTCAGGATCAGAAGCAAGGTTTCTAAATAAAAATTTGTGCGAGTCAGGGACCCTGTAATATCTGTCAGGCTTGCTGGGAGCCGGAGGTAAGGAGTCAGAGGTGAAGCTGGACTCCGAAAACACATCATCCACAATGTCTAAAACAGGGGGATACGGCTAAAGGCCTGTGCTGAAGGAGACGAAGGAAATCCCTGAGCCTCTTTTTTGATTCTGAGAAATCTTGACTCTCCCAGTGAAAATGCTCCCTCAAAGTATGCAAGGTTTCTCCAAATGAATAATCCTCAGGAGGTGATGCAGATAGTATAAGACTCCTCTGCATTAGAATCCTCATAGGGAGGTATAGATAATTCCTTATCAGAAGAGGAATCAGAAAAAATAGAAACCTGATCTGAAGATTCATAACCAGTGTCTTGCCTAGGCCTTTTATGAGGAGGGGGGATGGGAACCCCTGATCAAGGTAATAAGGTCTTCAGCCATTTTGATCATCTGTTTTTTAGGCATAGCAGCCTGTGCACGTGGCTCATGCGTCAGAGTTTTTTAGTTTTAGAAGTTGCTCTTGTCTTTGGTTTTGCAGCGGTCGTCGGTTTGAAATAAAAATGTTGAGGCCTGAATACACCCTCAGAAGCCGGTGCCTGCTCAGCGGCTCCGGACCCATCTGAGGGAGATGCATCCGTGGGTCCAATACTTTGAGTATCTCTAGGCGTGCCAGACTCCACATGGGTCTCTGTAGGGGCCTGCGACATCAGGGGCTGCGAAAGCGCCTCACTGAGTTCCGACGAACCTGTAACTGGCTTAGGAGAAGCTTTGTCGTCGGTTTTGGACCTCGACTGTCTGTCTCTCTCCTTTTCTTTGCTTTTTTATGTACTCCGGTAGTCGGACTGCTATCCGACGACATTTCTGGGTAGTTAAATCTGTTTCCAAAATACTTTGAGACAAAAATATACCGACGCTTAATAGTGCGTTGGTTAAATCTAGCACAAATCCGACAACCAGACACGTTGTGATCAGGGCCTAGGCAAGGATTACAGTATAAATGGGAAATCCTTATGCGGTATTCCCACAAGTAATACAATTAACTTTTTCTGACATCGGTATGGAGCAAGAAAAAAGTTTCCCCAACGGGGTACTTAGCTTTAGTGAAGACTTCGGTTCTGAAACTCAAACTCGAATATTTCAAGAGTCGGCCGACCGGCACTAGTGAAATGCTTCTGTTTTGGGCACCGCACGGCAAGAAAGACTAAAGAAAATTGTGTCGGCTGCTTGTTTTATACCCCTGACGACCTGACGTCATGGAAGAGGAGACAGCAACTGACGCAGGACCCAAGACTTTGGAATTCAGGCCGACTGAGGGCAACCTGCCAGCACATTACCCAAATGTAATGACTGCAACAGAGAAACACGAAGAACATTGCAAATGTTCTACCACTGTCCTACTCAGAAAATCCTAGTTGACTCTTAACACGTTCTCTGTATCAAGACCCATCAACAATAGTGGCGTCATCTTACACTGCTTCCCTCTGGATCATCATTGCTCTATTGATGTTGTCAAACATTTGCTGTCCCTCCACAACAAAAAATGGTTTATATGAAGTCTGTTCTAAATGGTATTTACCCGTTTTGGGTAGTACAGCCATCACAGCTTCAAAGATGCTAGTACTATCCCTCCTGTTAAAAAATTGATAAAATCTTCCAGATCTTTATCACTTTCTTCCCTCCTATCTTACAAATTTTCCACAGGAATACTATCTGTTTCTGAAGCGTCCTCTGTTTATAGTGGGCAAGTGTTAACAGCTGTGGACTGTAACTACTATGCAACATTTGGAATACAGTATGTGTAAGCTTATCCCTGGTCAACAATACAGATTAGTTGTGTAAGAACTTACCATAATAAGAAGTTATGTACCTACCATACGTTCCATGTTAGTTGTCTTCTTCTCGCCTTCTTTCTTGCTGGTTGGGTTTGGAGCCAATCCTCGGCTCCGACTCAGCCATCTACTAAAGCTCGAGAGCTATTTACTGGCTCGAGGCCTCCCCTTATCCCACAATGCTTGGCACTAGATACCCAGATCTCGTTTGGAAGAGCTAACACCATAGAAGAAATTTTAAGGACACCTGTCCAAAACTACAAGGTTTACCTACAGTACTAAAACAGAGGAAGACGTAACCCAGATAAGACTCAGCCAGAGGAAGAAGGCCTCAAAAAGGGACTCTTTTCGGTCTGTCCAGGCTAGGGGGATGGAGGGTGGGACGCAAGAAAGAAGGCGAGAAGAAGACAACTGACATGGAACGTTATGGTAGGTACATAACTTCTTAATGTTAAGTTGTCTATCTCGCCTTCATTCTTGCTGGTTGGGACAGCGTCCCTAGCACCTTAGTCCTGGGTGGCTCATCGGAACAGACTCTTGAGCACAGTGGAACCAAAATCAGCTCTACTCCTTGAGGCCATATCCAACTTATAATGTGAAATGAAAGTATGAGGAGTGGCCCCATGTGGCTGCAGCACAAATAGATTCCATTGGTAGTCTAGCTTGAAAAGCTACCGAAGTCGCTAACGCTCTGGTGGAATGACATTTAGGTTTAGTAGGGAGTTCTTTATGTCTCAGCTGATAAATTAAAGTAATAATAGAGGACAACCACCTGGATAAGGTTACTTTAGAAACTGGCAGGCCCTGTTTGCCCTCAGCATAGGACAAGAAGAGTTGGTCTGATTTTCTTGTTTGCTTAGTCCTATCCAAATAAAAACATAATTGCCTATGAACGTCCAATTGGTGTAACTTTTGTTCAGCTTTGTTCGAATAGTTAGGAAAAAAGACAGATAGATCAATAGCCTGATTCAGGTTTGTTTTAGAAGGTATCTTGGGCAGAAAAGAAGGATTAGTCCTGAGTGAAACTCTATCCTTGTGAAACACAAGGTAAGGAGGACGAATACAGAGGGCTTGAAGTTCCGAAACTCTCCTAGCTGAGGTGATGGCTACTAAAAAGAGAGTCTTCCAGGAAAGTAATTTTAAGGAACAGGTAGCCGCAGGTTCAAAAGGAGGGAGAATCAAGGAAGCTAATATCAAGTTTAAATCTCACGGAGGCGGGGGATCTCTGACCGGGGGCCTAAGCAAAATAGTCCCTTTAAGAAAGGCCTTGCAAAGTTTGTGGGACATGATGCTGGTTTCTGACAGGCCAGCGTGGAAATTTGCGATAGCAGCTAATTGGACCCTAATGGTGGCAGATGAGGAACCAGCTTGAAAAAGTTCTGATAAAAAATCTAGAACGTGATGGACAGGGGCTGTAAAGGGGTCTATATTCCTAGCCTCTGCCCAGAAAGATAAACGTTTCCACTTACTAGCATAAGTCTTCCTGGTGGTAGATTTGTGCGAAGAAAGGATGATTTCACGCACCGGCCGAGAAATATGTGGAAGCCTGGCTAAGGTTGGAAGTGGAGCAACCAAGCTGTGAGGTTGAGAGACTGAAGGGATTGGTGCAGCCCGCCCGACTGATGGACCAAGAGGTCTGGCACTGGGTCCAGATTCCAAGGCTGCTCCAGCAGATGTATATGCAGGAATGGGAACCAAATTTGTCGAGGCCAGTAAGTGGCAATGAGGATCATCCTGGATCCCAATGCGGTCGCCTTCTGAATTAGTTTGGGAATTAGGGTAAAAGGTGGAAATGCATACAGAAGACCCCGGGGCCAATCGTGAACTAGAGTGTCTCTGGGGGAGTGGCCGGGGAGGGGGAAGAGAGTGAAGAAATTGTTGCACTTGCTGTTGAGAGGAGTTATGAAAAGGTTGCAGCAAGGTTGACCCCATCTGCGGAAAATTTTGTCCGCTACTGACTGATTGAGAGACCACTCGTGAGGCATGAGAATAGCTCTGCTTAGCCTGTCCTCTATGACTTTGGACTTTCTGGGGATGTGTGTTGCTATCAGAAACCGTTGAGAGGAGATCGCCGACTGCCAGAGTCTGACTGCATCTCGACATAAGGGATAGGACTTGGTTCCACCATGCTTGTTGATGTACCACACTAGACATACTGTCTGTCTGAATTGCAATAGTCCTGGTGGGTAGATAGTCCTGAAGAGCTTGCAATGCTAAAAGCACCGCTCTCATCTCCAAGACGTTTATGTGCAGGTGGTACTCTAGAGGTTGCCAAGTGCCCTGGACAGTCCTGCCCTGAAAATGCCCCCCCCCCGATCAGGGAGGCATCCGTGGTCACCGTGGCAACAGGAGGAGGAAGAACAAACGGTCTGCCCTGGAGCACTAGAGGGGAGACCATCCACCAAGCCAGATGGTCTTTGCATGATTGAGTGATTATTATGCTGTGAGACATCGGAAGCTGTTGAAAAGACCACTGGGTAAAGAGCATCCACTGAAGAATCTGCATGTGAAAACGAGCCAGGGGAACTAGTATGATTGCTGCTGCCATGAGACCCAAAGATTTTAGTACAAATCTGGCCTGAATCCTCTTGCACTGTAGTAAGACCTGCACATGTCGGCGAATGTCTGACGCACTGTATAGAGGAAGTTTTGCAGACAGCTCTTTTGTATTTAATCTTGCGCCTATAAAGGTTATAGACTGACAAGGCGACAATGCAGACTTTTCGAAATTTATTGAGATACCTAGCTCAGAGCAAGTTTGGATGGTATAATCCCTGGCTCGCAGTAGCTGATGCCTGGTGGAAGCAGTAAGGAGCCAGTAGTCTAGATATGGAAACACCTGGAATCCTCGCCGTCTCAGGTGAGCCGTATCCACTGCCATGCATTTGGTGAACACCCTGGGGGTTGTGGTGAGACCAAAGGGCAGGGCTCTGAATTGATAGCGACTGGCTCCCAGCCGGAAGCGGAGAAACCTTCTGGAGCGCCTGTCCATTTTGATATGGTAGTACGCATCCTGAAGGTCTATGGAGCACATCCAATTGTCCTGATCCAAAAAGGGTAGAATGGACTGAAGCGTGAACATCCGGAACTTCGTTCTTTGAACAGATTTGTTTAACCTGCTGAGATCCAAAATGGGTCTACAGTCCCCTGTCTTTTTCGGTACCAAAAAGAACTTGGGAGTAAATTCCGGATCCTTGCTGGTCTGCTGGGACTGGCTAGATGGCCCTTTTTTCTAGCAGTTTTGAAATTTCTGGCACTGCTTGTTCCCTTAGACCGGGTGGAACATCTGGAAGGGACTTGGTTGTTTGTACAGGGGTGTGGACAAAGGGGATTTTGTAACCCTCGGATATGATGGACCGTACCCATTTGTCTTGTGCGAGGAGTTGCCAGGCTTCTGGGTACAGTGACAATCTTCCCCCGACTGCCTCCGAAGGTGGACAGTCGGGCAGCCCCTCAGGGGTGCTGAAAGGGTTTGTCAGAGAAAGATTCTCTGCTACTCTGATTTTGCGAACCCCCTCTGCTCCTCGGGCGGCGTCTATTATTGTTCCCTCCCCTGCCCCTGGTGGGAAACTCGCCACGTGTGTCAGGCACGACTCCCTGGGGTTTCCGAAACCACATTTTCCCACTCTTTTGACCCTTAGGGTATGGTCTAGAGGGAGTAGAAAAACGGACTCAAACGGCAGAGAGAGTCTTGCCTTCCTGCTCACACCTGGTAAGGGTATCCTTCACCTGTGGTCCAAACAGAGCCGAACCATTGAAGGGGGTATTGGTGAAGGACGCCTTAAAGGGGTCAGCAAAGTTACATAACCGCATCCAGGCATGTCTTCTCAAAGCCACGCCTGTGCCTGCGGCCCTACTCGCCCCATCGGCTGCATAAGAAATGAGCTGCATGGAGGAGTTGACGATATAGTTAAGGGTCGCCAGCTGGGAGTTAATCTTATCCTGAGCCCCCGCAGCTGATGGATCCTGAAGGGTATCACCCAGTTCCTTGAGAAGATCCCTTTGAAGGCGGGTGAAATGGCACATATAATTCAGCGACCGCATGGAAAAGGTCAATGAGGAAAACGTCCGCTTCCCGTACCTGTCCATTGTCCTAGACTCTCTATTAGGTGGATGGACAGGCACCGAAGGGTCAGCCAACTCCTTAGTGGCTGCTGCCACCACCATGGCATCAACGGGGACACCTTTTGTCAAAAATTGTTTGTTGGGTGGGGCTGTAATGAACTTAGTTGGCCTGCGGGGAGTTGGTTCCACTGTGTCTGGGGCTGACCACGCCCTTCAAGCCACTACTTCCATGAGCGGGTCGAAGGGTGGAGACACCCAGGAGGTGGAAGGGCGAGAACCAAATGCGTCCAGGTACACTGACTCGTCCTCGGAAGGGTTAAGGGCAGTCCAGTTCCCCCTCTGCTTAAGGATCTCTAGGATGTCTGAAAAAGAGACATCCTCAGAGGGGGATCTTGGGGACCCTTCCGAATCCTCCAAGTCGGTATCAAGACGTGACTGACTCGGGGGAGTCGACATGTTTCCTCTTACATTTTCTCTTCCAAGGGGGCTCCTCTGAATGATCAGGGGAGGCCTCAGAAGGGGAAGACACGCCCAGTGGGTGACCTGGAGCGTCTGTTCTCCTCGCTTGGGGTCAGGAGAGTGGACAGAGACCGATGCAGGCACCATGGGGGGAGGAGGCAAAGGGGCCGATCGAGGAGCCGGCTCAGGAGTCAGCACGCTCCTCATGACCTCGAAGGCGCCCCCATCAGGCAGAGCAGAGGGTCCCCGCTCCGAAGAGACGTGAACCCCTCTCTGCACCGAGAGGGACGGCTCCGAGCTCACCTGCGCCGAAGCCCTGAGAGGGAGAATGGGGTCGGACAAGGGTCCCTCGGAGCCGACAAGGGAGTCCCAGTGCAGAGATCCCTCCAAGGAAGGAACCAATGAAGAGATCGGAGCCGAAAGATAGGTATCGGCTCTGACGTTTCCAAGATTCGTGCCCCAACAAGCTCCAGCTCCGAGCACAAAAGGGGAGTCGAAGGAGGAACTGCCGAAGACACCGGGACAGCCACAGTCTGTTGAGAAGGGCTGGTTAACATTTTGGCCAGGGCCTGCGATTTAAGGAGTCTACTGACCACCCTCTCCAAGTCATGATCGGATAACCTGGAGGACCGAGAGGAGTGGGACCTATGGCTTCGTTCCGACTGAAGCAACGGTGACCTCGGAGCCAAACGAACAGATTCTAGGGAAGGGGACCTAGAACGTTTTCGGCCAAACAACAGTTCCGACACTAAAGTCGGAGCCGATTGAGGTCTAGGGATGTCGGCTCCAGCCGGAGCCGAAGAGGTGGCAGATGCTCCGCCCAGCGACGGCTCCGAACTGGGAGCCGACGGCTTGGCGGGCTTTGAGGATTCCCCGACTGAGGCTTCACCAGGGATCCCTCTGGCTTAAGTAAGCCTCTCAAAATAAGCTTGTTCCTACGCTCCTGCAGGACTCTCGGGCTGAAGGCATGACAGACCGAGCAGGAGTCCTGCAGGTGTAGGGAACCCAAGCAATAAACACAAGAAGTGTGACCGTCTGTCAGAGACATCTTCTGACAGCACAAGTCACACTTCTTGGAAGCCTGAAACTTTAGTATCCTTGGACATACTGGCCGGGGATACTAAAGAGAGAAAAATTAAACTAGTGCTTAAACAAGGCACACAGAAACAGTCACACACCCGCACTAGTTAAGCTAACAATAATAACCACAAAAAACTCACACACATACTTAATAACCATCCTTAATAAAAATATACAAATACTACAAGGTTAAACACTACTCCTATAGGTACAACAAGGGTGGGGTTAGCCACTAATAGAGAGAAACAAGGAGGGGGGGGTAGAAACTCTCTAACAGAAAACGAGTTTCCTTAGTGGGACAAACTAGGGGATACACAGTCTAACTACACTACAAGGAAAGACAATCTATATCTAAGAAAAATACATACAAAGTAAATATTAGCTAGTAATACAAAAAAAAGGATTAATACGACCCGAGCCAGTAAAAGCGCAACCTCGTAGCTGAAGCGGCAAATGAGATCTGGGTATCTAGCGCCAAGCATTGTGGGATAAGGGGAGGCCTCGAGCCAGTAAATAGCTCTCGAGCTTTAGTAGATGGCCGAGTCAGAGCAAAACTGAGATAGACAACATCAATAGATATCCTTCTCTTCTCTGTTGCAGTATTCTTACATGAGGGAGTTGTCTGCCAAGGCAACGGCCTGACATTGGCCATAAAGAGAGATGTATGAGTGCACTATCCTCAGAACTGAAACCCCAGATGGAAAAACAGTCTAAAGGAAAGAGGATCAATGTATACAAGAATACCAGGAAGTGGGAGAAGGACGGAGGGACATAATACTGCAACAAAAAGAAGGACATATGGATCTGCTCAGAGAGTCTGCCACAGTATTCTGATTAGAAGGGATGTAAACCGCCTGAAGAGATATTTGTAGCAGGCAGACCAGATCCCAGGTCAGTAAAGGCTAGTCTGTGCACAGGAGGTTGGATCTTGCCCCCCTGTTGACACATCACAGGACAGTCATAGTGTCTGTGTGGATGCAAAGCCTTCCTGGTCTCAGAATGGAGTGGAAAGACTGAAGGGCAAGAATTAATGCCTTCATTTCCCTTACATTTATGTGGTTTCTCCTCTGAGAGAAGTCCACTGGCCTTGGATTGTGTGCTGGTCCAGGGCTGCTCCTCAGCCTGTATTGGCAGCATCTCTATACAGTACTTGAGTTGGGGGCAGTGGGTGAATGGGGAGACCCGGATATATGAACACATGCTATCCACCACAGTAGCGCCTCCTTCAGGCAGGGTAGAAGTGAGAAGTGGTATTTGGAATTGTAGAGGGTGGGCATCCGTGGACCACACTGACTTTAGAAACCATTGGGATTTCCTCAAATGTAGCCTTGTTACAGGAAGCATAGGGATGGTAGAGGCCACCAACCACAAGATTCACAGAAACTATCCTGTGGACAGGAGATTGAGGGGAAGAATTCCTGAGATAAAGGTAGAAATATCCTAGGCTTTGGTGGGTGGAAGAGACAACATATCCTTGGTTTGAAAACTACGTCCCAGAAAGACATGGTCTTAGGATGGTAAGGGAAGATTTTTGTAAGATGGCTATTGTTGACTGGAGGTCTCTGGTTAGTTCCTCCTGTGTTTTGGCTTGAAGCAAAAGGTAGTCAAGGTAAGGGAAGATTCGGATGCCATGGAGTCTGCAAGAGGCAACCACCGGTCCCAGGTATTTTGTGAAGATTATCAGGGCAGTGTAAAAGTACAGTTGTATAACATTTACCATAAATGTAGATGTTTGAGTGTATTCACTGTTGCAGTCATCACATTTGGGTTATCTGCTTGCAGTAGCCCTGAGTCGGCCTGATTATCAAAGTCTTGGGTCTTGCGTCAGTTGCTGTCTCATCTTCCATAACGTCAGGTAGTCAGGCGTATAAACATGCAGCTGATGCCATTACATTAGTTTTTCTTGCCCCAGATGTCAGGTGCCCCCATAATGGGAAGCAATTATATACAAGGCTACACCTCCAACAAAAAAGCAAATACACCAAAAAGCTTTAAGCATAGTAAACAAGAATAGTCAATAGAAGTCAGGGGGGCTGGAGGGAGGGTAACCAGGATTGCAACAGTGAATACACTCGAACATCTACATTTGTGGTAAGTGTATACAACTGTACTATGTTCTTCGTGTTTCACTGTTGCAGTCATCACATTTGGGTAGATGCCCAAAGCTAAGGATGGGATGAGGTAACCAGATAGCATTAGGACCAGCTACAAGGCCCTGCAAAACTGCAGTGGCAAATCCAGCTCTGGATTTAGAAAAAAACTGGCACATGGTAATGCTTGGTGAAGGTATGTACAGAACTCCAGTTAGCAGCTTCTAGGATGTCCCTGGTAGGGACACCTCTGAGAAAGGCTGTAGTGGTAGATGCAGCCCTGGTTGAATGTGGTCTTATCCCCTGTGGGGTAGGTTTTCCATGGTGCTTATAGCAAAAATGAATGCAAGGGCCTATCCACTTAGAAATGGTTTGCTTTGAAATGGCTTTCTCCTCTGCCCCTGCAGCAAATGCAACCAGCAGCTGTTCAGATTTCCTGAGAGGCTTAGTCCTGTCCATGTAAAATCTAAGTCATCTGTGCATGTCCAAGGAGAGCAGTATTCGTTCCCCTTTGTTCTGTGGATTAGAAAAGAAGGTTGGTAAATGAATGGACTGATTAAGGGCCACACTGGTTACCACCTTGGGCATGAAGGAAGAATTGGTCCTAAGGGACACCCTGTGAGCATGAAAGATGATGAAAGGTTACACTGCCATGAGGGCCTGTAATTCAGACACCATTCTTGCTGAAGTGATAGCTAGAAGGAAGGCTGTTTTCCAAGAAAGGAATTTCAACTCTGCATTTACAGCTGGCTCAAAGGGAGGTAGAGTGAGCTTTTCCAATACAAAATTAAGGTCCCAGGCTGGAGTACGGTCTCATGGGTGGTCTTAAGTTTTTGGCCCCTCTGAGGAATTGCTTCAGCAGTGGATGAGAGAAGAAGGGTGGCTCTGTTCTGTAATGAGCTGAAATGGCTTAGGCATGAATTTTGATGGAGGAAAAGGAAAGGCCCTTGTGAAGCATCTTCGTTCAATATTGAAGAATATGGGGTAAATTGGGCGTTGCTGTGCCGATCCCCTGAGTTTGGCTCCAGGAACAGAATCTTTTCCATTTTTCAGCATAGGATTTTCTACTACTAGGCCTCCTTGCCTCCAGGATGACATCCATCACTTGCTTACTGAGGGATGGTAATAGAGAGATCAGGTAGTTAGCCAGGCTGCCAGGTTCAGGGTTTGAAGTTGTGGGTGCAGAATCTGGCCCCCTGCTGGGACGGCAGGGGTCTGAGGCAAGTGCCAATGGTGCCAGCAGTGAGACACTACAAAAGAGGGGGTACCAGTGTTGGCGTGGCCAGTCTTTTGCAATCAGCATCATTCTTGGTTTGTCCTGTTTGATCGTTAGTAGTACCTTAGAGAGGAGAGGCAGAGGGGGGAATGCATAAACTGATATGTTTTTCCAGGTGAAGGTCAGGGCATCCACTTTCCAAGCTTGTTTGTGGGGTGTCCTTGTGCCGAATTTGTCCAACTGGTAGTGCTGGGGGGAGGCAAACAGGTCTATCTCTGGGTTCCCCCATTTGTTTCTCAACATGTCGAATATCTTTGGTTTCAGTTTCCACTCGTGTGGGTCCATGAGATTTCTGCTTAGTTCGTCAGCCAGTGTATTTAGCTTTCCTGGCAGGAATTGAGCCTGTAGGTGCACTTGGTAGCTCAAGGCTTGTTCCACAGAGCCATGGCTAGTCTGTAGAGAGGGTATGAGTGGGTTCCCCCCTTGCGTCTTTATGTACCACATAACAGTGGTGTCGCCAGTCTTTACCAATAATTGTCCTGGAAGAATGTGGTCCTTGAAGGCTGTCAGAACATTCTGTACAGCTAACATTTCCTTTTTGATCGATATGCAAGTGCATTTGATTTGGGTTCCATTTGCCTTGAATGCACTGTCCTGCCACGTGAGCCCCCCATGCATAGTCTGACGCGTCTGTTAGGGTTTGGGCGGCAGGGGGTAGAGTGAATGGCAGTCCCTTGTTTTGGTGGCAGGCCTCTGCCCCACCAAAGGAACTATCTGTAGACAAGATATGATAGGAATCATTGATTATAGATCCTGAGAATGTTGACACCATAGGCTTTTTAGAAACCATTGCAGTTTCCTCATATGCAGTCTTGCATATGAAATTAGTAGGATGCAAGAGGCCATGAACCCCAAGGCTTGCAGGATTTTCCTTGCAGATAGCTGTGTCTTGGTGGCCAGTAGACTGTCAATTGAATGTTTCTCTGGCATGAGGTAGGCCATCTGGGAAGTTGTATTCAAGCTTACTCCCAGGAATCCAGTTTTGTTGGCAGTGTACAAGATGTGATTTATTTTCATTTATGGTGTACCCCAGAGACATTAGCAATTTCTTTACAAATGCCAAATGATTTAATAGTATGTCCTGGCATTCTGCCTGAATTAGACAATCATCCAGGTATGGGTATATTTGAATATTTCTTTGCCTGCAAAATGCAATGACTGGAGCTAGGCACTTTGTGAATACCCTGGGCGCAGTAGATAAGCCAAAGGGCAGTGCTTGTAGCAGAAATGGATGCAGTGTGCTATCCATTTGGAAATGAATTGTTTTGAAATGGCCATGCCCTCTGCCCCTGTTGCAAAGCTGATTAGTAACTGGTCAGAATTTCTGAAGGGCTTAGTCCTATCAAGGTAGAATCTGAGCTGTCTGTGCACATGGATGGATTGGTTGAGAGCCACACTGGACACCACTTTAGGCATAAAGGAAGGGTTAATCCGGAGGGAAACCCTGTCAGCATTGAAAATAATGAAGGGTTCCACAGCCATAAGTGCTTGTAGCTCAGACACTCTTCTAGCTGAAGTGATGGCTAGAAGCAAGGCTGTTTTCCAAGAGAGGAACTTTAACTCTGCTGACGCTGCAGGATCAAAGGGGGGGGGGGGGGGGCGTGAGCTTTTCCAGTACAAAGTTAAGGTCCCAAGCAGGAGTGGGTGGTCTCCTTGGTGGCCTTAAGTTGTTTGCCCCTCTCAGGAACTGTTTGATAAGAGGGTGCGAGAAGACAGTTGGGCTCAGTGTTATAATGAGCCGAAATGGCTGACGCATGTATCTCAATGGAAGAGAAGGACAAGCCCTTGTTCATAGGTTGATACTAGGCTATCTGCCCTTGGGCATTTATAAGCCTAGCCAGAGTGTGTTTGGCTTTCGCCACCCTTTTAGATTAGTTGACTGTGCCTCTATAGTAGGTCACAGAAGATAGCCCTTTTAAGGTTAGTTTACTGTGCCTCTGTCTAGTAGGGACACAGAAGAGATCCCAGGGGTAAACCTACAATCTCCCATCCACTCGTCAAGATTTCTCTTGAAGAGGGTCATTGAGGGGCTCTGCCTAACATGGATTGGGATTTTGTTCCAGAGTGAGAGGAGCCTCTGGGATATGAATCTGTCTCCCCAGCATGTCCTATTTATTTCTGTGCTGATGTTTAAGTCCCTGGAGCATGTAGCTCTAAGGGATTTGGATTTCCTGAGGTGGAGCATGTCCTTTAATTCTGGGTTGGACATGGCTTTATACATCAGGCACAGATCGCCTCTGAGTAGGTGGTAAGCAACTGAGTAGAGCTAGAGTTTCTTTAGCCTAACTGCGTAGGACATCTGTTTGAGTCCCTTGATCCTCTTGGTGAGGTACTTTTGGGGTCTTTCGAGTTGCTGCAGGTGTCGGGTAAGGTACATCCCAAATGGGGCACTGTATTCAATTATGGGCCTGATGAGTGATGAGTAGAGTAGATCTGCTAAGTAATCTAGGATTAGAGGCAGGGAGGGCAGAGGTGTGTCCTCTCTTTAGACTGCATCCAGGAGCAGTACCCTTTCCACTTAGCATAGGATTTTCTTGTACTGGGTCTTCTGGCTTCAAGAATGACGTGCAGCACCTATTTGCTGAGGGTTGCTGGGGGAGAATTCAAGGAATAAGCCAGGCTGTAAGATTTAGGATTTGTAGATGTGGATGCAAAATCTGTCCCTCCTGCTGAGAGAGCAGGGTTGGGTTCTGGTGTAGGTGCCAGGGTGGCAATGGTGACAGGCTGCGCAGGAGTGGGTACCACTGCTGGCGTGGCCAGCCCGGGGCAATCAGTATTGTCCTTGCTCTGTCCTGTCTTATTTTGAGTAAAGGGGCAGAGGGGGAAAGGCATAGATTAAGAGATTTACCCATTGAAAAGATAGGGCATCCACTTTCCAGGCCCTGCTGTGAGGATTCCTGAGTGCAGAATTTGCTGAGCTGGTGGTTGGGGGGGGGGGGCAAAGATATCCACCTCTTGGGTCCCCCATTTCTGAATCAGAAGGTTGAAGGTGTTGAGCTCTAATTGCTACTCATGTGGGTCCAGAAGATTTCTGCTCAAGTCGTCTGCCAGTGAGTTTTGTCTGCCTGGCAGGAATTGAGATTGCAGATGTACTTGCATGTCCAAGGCCGTGTTCCACAAGACCATGGCTAACCTGCAGAGGGGGTAAGAGTGGGCTCCCCCCCCCCCCGCTTGTTGATGTGCCACATAACTGTGGTGTTGTCTGTTTTTATTAGCAGGTGTCCTGGAGAGAGTAGGGATCTGAAAGCTGTCAGAGCATGCTGCACAATTAGCATCTCTTTTTGGCTGATGTGCAGATGATTTTGACTTGGGCTCCAGTGGCCCTAAATGCATTTGCCGTCCATGTGTGCTCCCCAGGCATGTCTGTGGTTAGGGTCTGGGTGGCGTGGGGTTGAGTAAAGGCCAGTCCCTTGTTGTGGTTGCATGCTGCTGCCCACCAAAGAAAGTCTGTCCTTAGACAGGGTATGATAGGAATGACAGTTTCCAGGTCCTGAGAATGTTGGCACCAAAGACTTTTTAAGTACCATTAAAGTTTCCTCATATGCAGTCTTGCATATAGAATTAGTAGGATGCATGCGGCCATGAACCCTAGGACCTGCAGGATTTTCCGTGCGGATAGCTGGGTTCTGGTGGCCATTTGAGTACAATAGTCCGTCAGACAGGCTTGTTTTTCTGAAGTGAGGGAATGCCATCTGGGATGCTGTGTCCAAGCTTGCTCCCAGGAAAAAGTACAGTTGTATACCTACCATAAATGTAGATGTTTGAGTGTATTCACTGTTGCAGTCATTACACTTGGGTTATCCTGCCGGCAGGCGACCCGCAGTCGGCCCGAGTTCCAAAGTCTTGGTCCGGCGTCGGTTGCTGTCGCCCCTTCCCTGACGTCAGTGCGCCAGGGGTATAAAAGTTGCAACCTACACCATTTTCTTCAGTTTTTCTTGCCCCAGATGTCAGGTGCCCCCCGATAGGAAGGCTGAAAAGATAAAAATATGCCAAAAAAAATGCATATATTACTATAAACATTTCCTTCATCAACAAGCAAATACACCACATAGGTTGTATAGAGTTGAGAAGCACAGAAAAGTCCCAGCAAAGAAAAGGGGGGTGGCGGGTAGGGTAACCTGGACTGCAACAGTGAATACACTCGAACATCTACATTTATGGTAGGTACACAACTGCACTATGTTCATCATGTTTCACTGTTGCAGTCATTACACTTGGATAGAATCCCAAAGCTGAGGTTGGGTGGCTGGGTCTAAATTGGATTTGGCGAGGCTAACAAGCCCTGCATTACTGCAGTGGCAAAGCCTGCTCTGGATTTGGAGTAAAGAGGTAAGTGGTAGTGCTTGGTGAAAGTGTGCACTGAGCTCCAGGTTGCAGCTTCTAATATGTCCTTGGTTGGTGGTACTCTGAGGAAAGCTGCTGAAGTGGCTGCTGCTCTGGTAGAATGAGGCCTAATGCCCTTAGGCACAGATTTGCCATGTTGTGCATAACAGAAGCGGATGCAGTGTCCTATCCATTTGGAGATTGTCTGCTTTGTAATACGCTTTCCTTGTGATCCTGCAGCATATGCTACAAACAGTTGCTCGGTTTTTCTGAAAGCTTTTGTTTTGTCCAAGTAGAATCGTAGCTGCCTGTGTATATCCCAAGCGTGCAGAAGTCTTTCCCCTTTATTCTGGGGATTTGGGTAGAAAGTAGGTAAATGAATGGTTTGGTTTAAGGCCACATTGGAGACCACTTTTGGCATGAATGTTGGGTTTGTCCTAAGAGAAACCCTGTTCTGATGAAAAATGAGGAAAGGTTCCACAGCCATCAATGCCTGCAACTCAGACTCTTCTTGCTGAAGTTATTGCTAGGAGCAGAGCAGTTTTCCATGACAAGAATTTTAGATCAGCTGTGCTGGCTGGTTCAAATGGAGGCAGTGTTAGTTTTTCTAAAACAAAACTGAAGTCCCAAGTAGGTACTGGTGCTCTTCTAGGGGGGTCTTATATTCTTTGCCCCTCTGAGGTACTGTCGTAGTAAAGGATGTGAAAAAATAGGAGGATCCGTATTGTAATGAGCTGAAATGGCAGAGGAATGGATTTTAATGGATGAAAAAGATAGGCCTTTGTCCAACATCTCATTAAGGTATTGCAAAATCTGAGGTATATTAGGGACAAGTGGTTCAAGCCCTTGTGCCTGGTTCCAAGCACAGAATCTCTTCCATTTTTCTGCATAAGATTTCCTAGTGCGGGGCCTCCTGGCTTCCAAAATACCATCCATAACAGCTTTAGAGAGAGATGCAGTCTGAGTGGCTACATTATCTGCCATGCTGCCAGGTTTAAGGTTCTGAGTTGACTGTGCAGAATCTGATTGCTTTGTTGTGTCAGAAGATGAGGGATTTGAGGTAGAGGCCAAGGTGGGTCTTGGAACAAACTCTTTAGGATTGGGTACCAGTGCTGGCGTGGCCAGTCTGGTGCAATCAGTATCATTTTTGGCCTCTCTTGTCTGACTTTTAGAAGCACCTTGGTGATGAGGCATTGGAGGGAAGGCATAGACTGTCAGGCCTTTCCAGCTGAATGACAGAGCATCCACTTTCCATGCTTGAGAGCGTGATAAGTCGTGCAAAATTTCTGTATTTGGCAATTGTGAGGGGAGGCAAAAAGATCTATGTCTGGGCATCCCCATTTCCTTGTTATCATGTTGAACACTTGTGGATTTAGCTTCCATTTGTGATGATCCATGAGATTTCTGCTTAGTTCATCTGCCAGTGTATTTTTTGTTCCTGGCAGGAATTGTGCTTGCAGATGTACCTGGTAGGTCAGTGCTGTGTTCCACAAAGTCATGGCTTGTCTGCATAGGGGGTAGGAATGTGTGCCCCCTTGCTTGTTTATGTACCACATAACTGTGGTATTGTCCGTCTTTATTAATAGTTGTCCTGGATGTATTAGGTCCTTGAAGGCTGTCAGGGCATTCTGTACAGCTAGCATCTCTTTTTGATTGATGTGAAGATGCATTTGTTCCTTGGGCCACGTGCCCTGAATACATTTTCCTGCCATATGTGCTCCCCAGGCATAATCCGATGCATCCGTTATTGTCTGCCTGGCTGTAGGTAAGGTGAAAGGCTGTCCCTTGTTGTGGTGACAGGCCTGGGACCACCATCGAAACTCCTGTTGTAGGCAAGGAATCAAGGTTATGACTGTCTCGAGGCTGTGACAATACTGAGTCCAAACACTTTTTAGATACCACTGTAGTTTCCTCATATGCAGTTTTGCATATGGAATTAGTAGAATGCAGGATGCCATGAAACCCAGGACATGCAGAATTTTTCTTGCAGGGAGCTGGGTCTTTGTTGCCATCATTTGAAAGTAATGAGTCAGTTGCTTTTGTTTGTCTGGCATGAGATAAGCCATCTGGGCAGTTGTATTTAAGCTTGCACCCAGGAATATTATCTCTTGAGAGGGCACTAGTTTTGATTTATTTTCGTTCACTGTGTACCCTACGCAAATTAGCAATCTTTTTACATACGCCAGGTGATATAGAAGAATGTCCTTGCTCTCTGCTTGAATAAGGCAGTCGTCCAAGTAGGGATATATTTTAATTCCTTTTTGTCTGCAAAATGCAATTACTGGTGCCAGGCATTTTGTGAAGACCCTGGGCGCAGTAGATAAGCCAAAGGGCAGTGCAGAGAATTGGTAATGCATCGAGCCTGCTATAAATCTGAGGAATCTTCTGCACGATTGTCGGGACATGCAGGTATGCCTCCTTGAGATCCAAAGCAACTAGCCAAGCTTCCTTGCCCAGCATGGGTAGAAGTTGTTGTAGTGTTAACATTTTGAATTTTGGAACATCCAGTAAAGTATTTAGGATTGACAGGTCCAGTACTGGTCTCCAGGCTTTGCCTTTTCTGGGTACTAAGAAAAGTCTTGAGTAAAATCCTTGTCCCTGTTCTTGTGGAACTTTTTGAATAGTTCCCATATCCATAAGAGCCGCAATCTGTTTTTGTGTCTCTGCCCATTGGTTTTGTGGCAGGTTTGGCATACCTTTTGGTTTTGGAAGCGTGTGGAAGTGGAACCTGTACCCCTGAGAAACAATATTCAGCACCCATTGATCTTGGGTGATCATGTGCCAATTTTTTGAGAAAAGTGCTAGCTTTCCCCCTAGGGGTGCTGTCAACTGGTAAGAGCTTGGCATTTGCAGTGGGAAGTCATTGTGACTGTTTCCTATAAGGTTGTGATTTGTCTTCTCCTCCTTTGGGGGCTGAAGCACCCCATTGTTTAGGTCTGTAGGAGCCTTGGGGCTGAGATCTGCCTCTTGGGCGTCTGTATCTGCCTCTTTGTGGCCTGACACTGGAAAGGACCAATTTTTTGAAGGCCAGTTTCTGCTAAATCTAGGTGGTTGAACCTGTAAGAAATCTTTCACCGTTTGCACTGACTTTGCTTTATCCTCCATTTTCTTTAACACCTCTTCTGCCTTAACACCAAACAAAGTATCATGCTGTAATGGAGCATCCAATAATTTTACTTTAACATGGTCAGGTAAACTTTGTTCTTTCAACCAAGCATGTCTTCGAATAACAGAGCCTGTAACTGCTGCTCTACAAGAAGCCTCTAACGAATCAAAACCACATTGCAGAGTATGCCTTCCCACTTGTTCAACTGCATGCAATAAATCCTGCATTTCTTTACTGTCAGGACTTTCTATATTTGTAACCATTTTCTGCTTTAACAATGACATGAGGTACTGTTGATTTTTAAGCATGTGAAACTGACAGTTTAAAGCTCTTACAGCTAAATTAGCAGAAGTGTAGACTTTTTCCCCCCATCTGTCCAGAGCTCTGGAATCCCTATCAGAGGGGACAGGATTTTTGGCAGGGGAAGCCTTAACCCCCTTAGGACCCTGAGAAATTGTTTCTGGGTCTGCAGCGGGGTTTTTGTAAAGAAATTTATGACAGTCAGGGACCCTGTAGTACGTGTCTGGCTTTACTGGTGCAGGGGGGTAAAGAATCAGGAGACGGACTGGATTCAGAAAAAAACATCATCTACAATATCAAGCACAGGGGGGATAGCCAGGGGCCTGTGCTGAGGCAATAAAAGGAAATCACTGAGCCTTTTCTTGGATTCTGAGTAATCCTGGCTCTCCCAATGGAAATGCTCTCTCATGGTGAGCAGGGTTTTCCCAAAAGAATAACCCTCAGGCGGTGAGGCTGAAGGAATGGATTCTTCAGCATCAGAATCCTCATAGGAAGGGAGAGAATAGCCCTGATCAGAAGAAGAATCAGAGGAAATGGAAACCTGATCAGAGGAATCATAATCAGTGTCTTGCCTAGGCCTTTTGTCAGGAGGGGGATGGGAGCCCCTGATTAAAGTAATAAGGTCTTCGGCCATTTTAAGCATCTGTTTCTTTGGCATGGATGACTGTTCTGGAGAATGCTGCACTTGTTTCCTTGTCTTTAATGGTGTTTTTGACTTTGCCTTTGCTGCTGTAGTTGCCTTAATTATAAGCTGTGAAGGTCTGAAAACACCCTCAGAAGCCGGTGCCTGCTCAGCGGCTCCAGACCCATCTGACGGTATAGTTTCCGTAGGCCCAATACCTTGAGTTTCCACAGGCCTCGATGTCTCCACCTGGCTGTCGGTTACAACCTGTGGCTCTGAGGTAGCGGGTGTCAGGGGTTGCAAAAGCGCCTCACTGAGAACCGCCGACTGGCCTAGAAGAGGCTTCGTCGTCGGTTTTGGACCTCGGATGCCTGTCTTTTTCTTTGTCTTTGCATTTTTTTTACATTCTGGTCGTCGGTTGTTCCGATGGCATTATATAATTAAATCTTCGTCCAAAATAATGTAAAGCAAAATCAAACCGACGTTTAATAGTGCGTTTATTGAATCTAGCACAAAACCGACAACTAGTAACGTCGTGGTCAGGGCCTAGGCAAGGAATACAGTAAGAGTGAAAGTCCTTATCAGGTATTTGCTTCCCACAAGAAATACAATTATTAACTTTTACTGACATCGGTCTGGAGTAAGAAAAAGTTTCCCCAACGGGATACTTAGCTTTATTGAAGACTTCGGTTCTGAAATTCAATTTTGAAAATCTCAGGAGTCGGCCGACCGGCACTTGCGAACTGCTTTTGCTTCGGGCACCGCGCGGCAAGAAAGACTGAAGAAAATGGCGTCAGTTGCAACTTTTATACCCCTGGCGCACTGACGTCAGGGAAGGGGCAACAGCAACGGACACCGGACCAAGACTTTGGAACTCGGGCCGACTGCGGGTCGCCTGCCAGCAGGATAACCCAAGTGTAATGACTGCAACAGTGAAACGCGATGAACATCAATCTTTTGACTGGGGACTAGTTTTTATTTCTTTTCGTTGATGATGTACCCCAGGGATGTGAGAAGATTCTTTACAAATGTCAGGTGCTGCAACTGCAATTCCTGACTGTCCGCTTGAATCAGGCAGCCATCCAAGTACAGGTAAATCTGGATATTTCTCTGCTGGCAATAAGCAATGGCTGGAGCCAGGCATTTTGTGAATACTCTGAGAGCAGTGGAGAAGCCAAAGGGAAGGGCAGAGAACTGATAATACATAGATCCGGTCCTAAAACATAGATATTTCCTGCATGACTCCCTTATAGGGATGTGCAGGTACGCTTTTTTTAAGTCTAGGGTGACTAACCAGGCATGTTTAGCTAGCATAGGTAGAAGCTGCTGCAGGGTGAGCATTTTGAATTTTGGTACCACCAGGAAGGTGTTGAGAATTGAAAGATCTAGGAATGGGCGCCAACAGCCCTCTTTTCTGGGTACCAGGAAAAGTCTGGAATAGAATCCTTGACCTATCTGTTCCACTGGAACTGGCTGAATTGCCCTGATAGGGATAGAACTTGGTTTTGTGGCTCTGCCAAATGGTTTGTTAGAAGGTCTGGGAACCCTTTTGGGATTGACAGAGAGTGAAGTAAAATTTGTACTGCTGGGATGCAATGTTGAGTACCCATCGGTCTTAGGTGATCGACATCCAGTTTTTTACATGAAGGGGAAGTTTTCCTCCTAGGGGCACAAGCAGTTGGGCAGTGGAGTAGAGTAGTTGTGAATTTTTTTCCATAAGGGGGTGGCTTATCACTCCCTGCTTTGGAGGTGGGGACACTCCATTACTTAGATCTCTGCATACCCTGAGACTGTAGTCTGGGGGGCCTGTTTCCCCTGGGTCTAGTTTGAGATGGCCTGGAGGGAGCTGGAAAGGGCCGGTGTTTCGAGGGGCAATGCCTACTGAATCTAGGAGGCTGTACTTGTAAGATTTCTTTGACTGTCTGCATAGATTTATCTTTTTCTTCCTTCTTTTTAAGAACCTCTTCTGCTTTGGTGCCAGATTGCCCTTGTTCAAAAGGAGCATCTAATAACTTTGATTTGACAAGGTCTGGCAAGGTCTGCTCCTTAAGCCAAGGATACCTTCTCAGTACAGAACCAGTGTCTGCTGCCCTGCAAGATACTTCTAGGGCCTCAAAGCCACACTGCAATGTATGCTTGCTGACTTGGCTTGCAGAATGCATAAGCTCGTGCAATTCTTTACTTTCTGCACAGTCTGTAAAGGTTGCTATCTTTTGCTTAAGTTCCAAAATATCTTGTTGGTACTTCAGCATGTGAAACTGACAATTCAAAGCCCTAACGGCGAGAGTTGCAGAGGTATATACTTTCTTACCCCATCTGTCCAAAGCTCTGGAATCCCTGTCCGAAGGGATGGGATTCTTAGCTGTAGTTGCTTTGACACCTTTAGGCCCCTGGGAAATGAACTCTGGGTCAGCAGTAGGATTTTTGAAAAGGAATTTGAGAGAGTCAGGTACTCTGTAGTACCTATCTGGTTTCCTAGCAGCAGGGGGTAAAATATCATGAGTAAGACTGGATTCCGTAAAGACATCATCAACAACTTCCAGGACTGGGGGTATTGCTAAAGGCCTATGATGTGGGAAATCTAGAAATTCCGAGTCTCTTTTTGGACTGAGGATAGTCTTGGCATTCCAAATGGAAATGATCTCTTAAAGTATGTAAAGTTTCACCAAAAGAAAAGTGCATGTGCTTTGGTCAGTTTTCTAGGCGTAGCACATACTCTTGGCCTTAGAATCTCGGTAGTTTTAGACCGAACTGAAGACGTGAAAATAAGTCATCTGTCTGTGTCAAACATCGGTAGTGTGAAGAACTTCCTCAGAAGCCGGTGCCTGCTCAGCGGCTCTGGACCTATCCAAGATAGAGACATCTGCAGGTTCCATAGTCGAAGAAGAGTCTCACGGCGAACGGGTCTCGGCAGAGGCCTGCGAATCTACTGAAGCGGGAATCAGGGGCTGCGCAAAAGCGCCTCACTGAGTACCAGTGAACTGGCAACTACCTTAACAGAAGCGTCGTTGACAGCTTTGGACCTGTGCGGTCTATCTCTGTCTTTATCCTTATGTTTTTTTGGAATATCGGTAGTCGGATGGCTTACCAAAGCCATTTCAGAATACGGAGATGGAGAATGAAAGTATTTAGCGACAAGAAGGGCCCGACGACGAATGGTTTGGGCATTGAACAAGGCACAAAACAGACAGCGAGGTACGTCATGGTCTGGGCCTAAACAGGTGGCACAGTAAGAATGAAAATCTCAGTGTGGTATTTGCTTTCCACAGGCAAGGCAATTTTTTACTTTTTCTGACATCAGTAAGAGCAAGAAAAAAGGATCCCCAATGGGATACTTAGCTTTAGAAGACTTCAGGATGATTCAATTCATAAACGAAAACTCAGGTAGTGGCCAACCGGCACTCGTGCAAACTGCTTCTGCTTCGGGCTCCCCGGCAAGAAAGACTGATGTAATGGCATCGGCTGCCTGTTTTTATACCCGTGACGACCTGACGTCAGCCTTGGAGTGACAGCATCTGACGCAGAAATACCAAGTCTCTGGTATTCGGCCGGCTGAGGGCTACCTGCAGGCAGATAACCCAAATGTGATGACTGCAACAGTGAATCACTAAGAACATCTGGTGAGTTTTCTTCAACACTTTTTGGGGCTGTGTCTGGTGGGGTCTGGACTGCCTGCGTACAAAGGCCTGTTTTCCAAGGTGTGTGTTTTAGGTCTTTTAGCTCCTTGCTTTTTTCTTGCAGAGATTTGAATAATTCTGCCGAGGGCCAAAAAGAGCAGAATTGTCCAAGGGGTCATCCATTTGTTTTGCTTTAATATCCTCAGAGAGGGGCTGAAGCCTTATTCAAGCAAATCTTCTTAGGGAAGAGGAAGATGCTGCAGCTCCTGAGGCGGCCTCTACAGTACTGTAGCTGCATTTAATCGAAGGCTTGGCTACCTGAGTGGAAGTAGCAAGAAGAGAGGATGCCAAGGTTTTGTTCTCCAAGTTTGGCATATTGAAATCTGAGACAGGAGTTCCAAATTGTACATGGTCATATGGGTCTGGTAGTTTAGTGCTCTGAAAGCTAAGGTGGCCGAGGTGTAAATTTTCTTACCCAGCCTCTCCAACTGCCTACTATCCTTGTCCAAGGGGAGGAGGGAAGTAGAAGGTAGTGACCTGGAGGCCTTATTAGAGGCTACTGATATCACAGAGGGGTCTGACAGTGGGGCCTTGAAAAGTAAACTGCAGTCCTTGGGTACTTTGTAAAACCTGTCAGTCTTTTTTGGAGCTGGAACCTAAGAGTCAAGGTGAGTGGAAGTGGATGCAAAACCTTCTAAGAAGACTGAAATGACAGGAGGAATGGCAGAAGGATCAGGGGACTGTACTTGGAGGAGGTCTTAACGCTTCAGGACCTCGGACATCTCTGTACTGTCCCACTTAAAATGATCTCGCATCCTAGAAATGGTCTCCCCAAAAGAAATTTCCACCATAGGAGATTCTGTTCCATTCCAATCTTCCTCAGGGGAAGAGAAGTCTAAGGGTGAGGGAATTTCGGATAAATAGACCAGAGAATCACTCTCCTCTTCGGATGAGGAGTCTTCCTCTGAGGCAGCTTGAGGCCTATATCTCTTCTGAGGGGAGGTAGGCCAGGCAGGAAGGGAAGCCTTAGTGCCATGAAGGCCTTAAAAAAGCCTTGTGTGAAAGTTTGCCATTCTTTCTGTGGGTCTGGAGGTGGAGAGACATTGTTTAGTTTTTTGTCTCTTCTTTGCAGGGGCACCCATGCAATGCAAAGAACAGACAGACGTGGGCCTACATTCGACCAGGTTCGAGTAAACATCCTCATAAACCAAGATCTGGGTAATTCCTCTGGGGCTTTCAGACACGAAAAGCCTGGGTTCCCCCTGAACTTCGGGAGTCTATGTCTGAGTTGCCTCTTTGAACATGCATATGTCTGTCTGGTACAAATGCGGCATGCAAAGCAGGCTCAGCCTGTGAATGCAGTTCCGTGATGGAGCATGTCTGACCTCTCATACACTTTGGAAGAGACGTCCATATCGAGAGGTGCAGCTTCGGGCCTTGGTTTTTTTGGCCTTGCGCTTAACAAGCTCTGTTGTCAGGTCAGAGAACTTTCCATCTTGCCCTTCGCTAAAAGCTTAAGGTGTTGATTTTCTAAGCAAATAGTGGGGGACAATAACCAAGTTCAGAGGGTCTTAGGCACAAAAGACAGATTGAGCAGTTTTTATGGTTGTGTTGGGGCCTGAGACAGACAAGGCACTGGGAGTGACTATCCTTATGTGGAATCTGTTTTCCAGTCGCATTTCCCTTTCCTGGATTACATTAACCTCAATCAAAAATAAAGCAACAGTAAGAAACAAAAAAGATTTCCCCATTGGGACACTTACCTTCACAGAAGAAACAATTCCAGCAGCAAAGTGACATCCAGGACTGGCAACAAAGAAGTTCTGAGGATGGTGCACATGTACATCTCTTTTGTGGCAGACATCTGATAGTGGCCTAGGTCAGACGTACCACGCACCCTAAGGTAGTAGAAGACTTGGATATACTGGTGACATACTGTCCAAAGTCGGGTCATCGCCTTCGCAGGCAACTCCCTCATGTAAGAATACGGCAACAGATAAATAGGACATCCAAGATTATGGTGCTGGCTGACTCTCTACAACCAGCTATCTTGACATTGGTTAGGGCATCTGCTGGCCTCAGGAGAAAATTCTCTGGTGCTCAGGCCTGCCAAGGGCTTCCATGGCAGGAAATCACATCAGTTACGACTGCAACTGTGTACCAGAGTCTCCTTTTTGTTACTTAAGGAGACTGCAAACACCAACAAATTTGGTCATGACGCAATCAGCCATACTGGAAAATCCACTGGGTGAGTTATGAAGGACCATAGTATGGACAGAGTCCGTTGCAGAGCCCTCACATGCCACCTGGCTAAAGGAAGCAAACCTATGGGTGCTACCATATGACCTAGAAGTTTCATAGCTGCGTGAGCTGGATGCTTCGAGGTTGGAAACACTGACAAGGCCTGGGCACAAAGGCTGAACACTTTGGAACGTGGCAGCCAGGCAAGTTTGACTGATGGCATCCGGGTAATAACCTGTGAATTCTAAAACATGAACAGGCTGAAGGCTCGACTTAGGATAATTGACTGTAATGTCTAAAAGGTAGCACAGTTGGAGTACGGTATCTGGCCGTGATCAACAATGCCCTTGTGGGGGCAGTGAGGAACCAATTGTCCAGGTACAGAAACATTGGAAATCAGTGCAGCTGCACCCAGGCTGCGACCACTGCCATGCACCTGGTAAACACCAGAGGGGCTGTGGTGAGACCAAACGGCATGGCCCTGAACTGATAAATGACTGGCCTCCAGCTGGAAGAGCAGGAAGCTCCTGGAGTGTATCCTGACATGATGGTAGGGGCCCTTGAGGTCTGTTGAGTACATCTAATCATCCTTCCTCAGGACAGGTAAGATGGAGTGCACTGTGATTATCCAGAACTTGGTCTTTTTCATGAACTGATTCAGTCTGATTAAATCTAAAATGGGCCTGAGGTCCTTGTTCTTTTTTGGTAATAAAATAATCTGGAAAAGACCTGGATCCTTGCTAGTCTGGTGGAATGTCTTGGAAGACTCTGTTTACAAGTAGCTTTTAAATCTCTACAGCTGCCTGCAGTCTCTGATGGGGTGGAAGGTCTGCGAGACACTTTTGATGAAAGCTGGGCATCTCTGAAAAAGGAATACAGCAACCTCTGGATATGTCTCAACACCCAGGTGTCCGAGGTGACTGCCTCCCAAGCTTTTGCGTGAAAAGCCAAACAACCCTGACTACCTCCAGAGTGAGCAGCTGGGAAACCTTTCAGGGTCACTGAAAAGGTCCATTGGAGAAAGTCCCACAAACCGTGATTCTATGGACCACCCCTGCCCTGGGGGTGCCATTAGGCTTCCCCGTCCTGAGGAGGAACCCTCTGAAGGAGCGCCTTGAAAAGATTGCTGTAAATTTCTGAGGAAGAGTCTTTTCTAATTCCTTGTAAAGATCTGTTGAGGGGTGGTGAAGCTCACTCCAGCAGTAGACAGTGTCTTCCTATCTTGCTCACTCCTCGTTAAGAGCGTCTTTAGCTTTCCACCTAAACAAGGAAGAGCAATCAAAAAAGGCACTAAGGATGCCTTGGAGCAATCTGCAAATTTGCATAAATGCATCCAAGTGTGGTGCAGCATGACAATCCCAGAGTCAGCTGCTCGGGATGCTCCACTGACTGCATTTGAAATGAAACTCATGGAAATGGTGGTGATGGGAAGCAGAGTAGACAACAGTCTCTCCAGCATCTTCTGAGTCTCTGGAGACTGCTGCATTTTGACATTCCTTGACAAACCAGACATCAAGTCATGTTGAAGATGATAGATAATTAACAGCTCTCAAAGCAAAAGTGGCTGAGGCATAGGAGCGCACCCCTTAATGATCTAATGCTAGAGACTCCCTGTCTGGGGGGTGGACCGAAGTGCTCTCCTCAGAAATACCCCTCTTAGTGGCAGCCTCCACAAAAGCAGCATTGACAGCCAGACCCTTACTCCAATGCAACCAGTCCTTGAGGGTAGCAAGATTCTTATTCGGCTTCTTGGGGGATAGGGTCTACCATGTCAGGTTCCTATCACATCTGCCAGGACACTAACAGCATCCAGAGGGGTAACCACCCAAAACGTACAGTTGGGTACACTTACCATAAATGTAAATGTTCGAGTGTATTCACTGTTGCAGTCATCACATTTGGGTTATCTACTTGAAGGTAGTCCTCAGTCGGCCTGATTATCAAAGTCTTGGGTCCTGCGTCGGTTGCTGTCTCATCTTCCATGACGTCAGGTAGTCAGGGGTATAAAGCATGCAGCCGACCCCATTGCATCAGTTTTTCTTGCCCCAGATGTCAGGTGCCCCCATAATGGGAAGCAATTATATACAAGGTTACGCCTCCAACAAAAAAGCAAATACACCAAAAAGTTTAAAGCATGGTAAGCAAGAAAAGGTATAGTCAATAGAAGTCAGGGGGCTGGAGGGAGGGTAACCAGGACTGCAACAGTGAATACACTCGAACATCTACATTTATGGTAAGTGTACACGACTGTACTATGTTCTTCGTGTTTCACTGTTGCAGTCATCACATTTGGGTAGATTCCCAAAGCTAAGGATGGGAGGAGGTAAATAGATAGCATTAGGACCAGCTATAAGGCCCTGCAAGACTGCAGTGGCAAAGCCAGCTCTGGATTTAGAAAAAATTGGCAAGTGGTAATGCTTGGTGAAGGTATGTACAGAACTCCAGGTAGCAGCTTCTAGGATGTCCCTGGTAGGGACGCCTCTGAGAAAGGCTGTAGAGGTAGATGCAGCCCTGGTGGAGTGAGGTCTGATCCCCTGGGGGATAGGTTTTCCATGCTGCTTATAGCAGAAATGAATGAATGCAATGGCTTATCCATTTAGAAATGGTTTGCTTTGAAATAGCCTTCCCCTCTGCCCCTGCAACAAATGCTACCAACAGTAGTTCAGATTTCCTTTGAGGCTTAGTCCTGTTCAAGTAGAATCTAAGTTGTCTGTGCATATCCAAGGAATGCAGTATCCATTCCCCTTTATTCTGTGGATTGGGAAAGAAAGTTGGCAAATTAATGGACTGATCAAGTGCCACACTGGATACCACCTTGGGCATGAAGGATGGATTGGTTCTGAGTGACACCCTGTCAGCACGAAAGACGATGAAAGGCTCTACTGCCACAAGGGCCTGTAATTCAGATACCCTTCTAGCTGAAGTGATTGCTAAAAGGGAAGCTGTTTTCCAAGAAAGAAATAAGTCTGCAGTAGCAGCTGGCTCGAAAGGAGGTAGCATGAGTTTCTCCAAGACAAAGTTAAGGTCCCAGGCTGGGGTTGGAGCTCTCCTGGGTGGTCTCAAATTTTTGGCCCCTCTGAGGAACTGCTTGAGCAGTGGATGAGAAGAGGAGGGGAGGTTCTGTGTTATAATGAGCTGAAATGGCTGAGGCGTGGATTTTAATGGAGGAAAAAGACAGGTACTTGTGAAGCATCTCAGTTAAGTATTGTAAAAGCATCTCAGTTAAGTATTGTAAAATCTGAGGTAAATTGGGCGCTGCTGTGCTCATCCCTTGACATTGGTTCCAGGCACAGAATCTTTTCCATTTTTCAGCACAAGATTTTCTAGTACTAGGCCTCCTTGCCTCTAAAATGATATCCATCACAGGTTTGCTGAGGGATGGTAAAGGAGAGATTAAGTAATTAGCCAGGCTGCAAGGTTCAGTGTTGGTAGCGGAGGGTGCAGAATCTGGTTCTCCTGCTGAGACAGCAGGGAAGGAGTCTGAGGCAGGTGCCATGGAAATAATCGTGACACACTGCGCAGGAGGGGGTACCACTGTTGGCGCGGCCAGTCTGAAGCAATCAAAATCTTCCTTGGTTTGTCCTGTTTGACTTTTAGTAGCATTTTGGAGAGCAGAGGCAGAGGGGGAAGGCATAGACTGATAGGTTTTTCCAGCTGAAGGACAGAGCATCCACTTTCCAATCTTGTTTGTGGGGAGTCACTGTGCAAAATTTGTCCAATTGGTAGTTCTGGGGAGAGGCACACAGGTCTATATCTGGGCTCCCCCATTTGCTTGTCAACATGTTGAAAATCCTTGGTTCCAATTTCCACTCATGTGGGTCCATAAGATTTCTGCTTAGTCCGTCTGACAGTGTATTTCATTTTCCTGGCAGGAATTGAGCTTGTAGGTGGACTTGGTAGCTCAAGGCTGTGTTCCACAATGCCATGGCTAGTCTGCAGAAGGGGTAAGAATGTGTACCCCCCCTGCTTGTTTATTTACCACATAACATTGGTGTTGTCCGTCTTTACCATTAGTTGTCCTGAAAGAATGTGGTCCTTGAAGGCATTCAGAGCATTCTGTACAGCTAACATTTCTTTTTGATTGATATGCAGGTGCATTTGACTTGGGTTCCACTTGCCCTGAATGCATTTCCCTGCTAGGTGAGCCCCCCCATGCATAGTCTGACGCATCTGTTAGGGTTTGGGTGGCAGAGAGTGGTGTGAAAGGTAGTCCCTTGTTTTGGTGGCAGGCCTCTGCCCACCAAAGGAACTCTAGGCGTAGGCAAGGTAGGATAGGATTCATTGTTTCTAGGTTTTGAGAATGTTGACACCATAGGCTTTTTAGATACCACTGTAGTTTCCTCATATGCAGTCTTGCAAATGGAATTAGAAGAATGCAGAAGGCCATGAACCCCAAGGCTTGCAGTACTTGTCTTGCAGAGAGCAGGGTTTTTGTGGTTTGAAGTTAGTTGTCAAATGAATTTGCTTTTCTGGCGTGAGGTAAGCCATCTGGGAAGTTGTATTCAAGCTTGCTCCCAGGAGTATAATTTGTTGACAGGGTACCAGTTGTGATTTCTTTTCATTTATGATGTACTCCAGACAAGTTAGAACCCTTTTTACAAAGGCCAGATGATTTAAAAGTATGTCCTGGCTTTCTGCCTGAATTAGACAATCGTCTAGGTATGGGTATATTTGAATATTTCTTTGCCTGCAAAATGCAATAACTGGAGGTAGGCACTTTGAGAATACCCTGGGCACAGTAGATAAGCCAAAGGGCAGTGCAGAGAACTGATAGTACGTGTAGCCTGCTTTGAAGCGTAGGCATCTTCTGCAAGATTCCCTGATTGGGATGTGGAGGTATGCTTCTTTTAAATCTAGTGTTGCCAACCAGGCATCTTTGCCTAGCACAGGAAGTAATTGGCGAAGAGTCAGCATCTTGAATTTTGGAATCGCCAAAAAGGTGTTTAGAGTAGACAGGTCCAGGATAGGACGCCATGAATCGTCTTTTCTGGGTACCAGGAAAAGTCTTGAGTAGAAACCTTGTCCCTTTTCCTCTTCTGGTACCAGTTGAATAGCCCCCATGCTTACGAGAGAAAGTACTTGTTTTTGGGCCTCTGCCCACTGATTTGGGGGTAGGCCCGGCCACCCGCTTGGTGTTGGCAACGTGTGGAAGAGAAATCTGTATCCCTGGGACACTACATTTAAAACCCATTTGTCTTGGGTAATGAGTCCCCAATTCTTTGCATGAAGAGCAATCTTTCCTCCCAAAGGGGCAGTCAGTTGATAAGTGCTTGTAAATTTTGAAATGAAGTCACAGACACTTTACCAAAGGGGGGGATCTTATTCCCAGATTTGGGAGTGGAGGCACCCCACTGCTTAGTTCTGCGTGTCCTCTGTGACTGAAACCTGGGGTTTTTGCTGTGTCTCGGTTTGGCTTGAGAAGACCTGGAAGGGGCTGGAAAGGACCAATTCTTAAGAGGTCCAGTGCCTACTAAATCTAGGAGGCTGAACTTGTAAAAAATCTGTAACAGTTTGCATAGATTTAGCTTTATATTCTCTCTTTTTAAGAGCTTCCTCAGCCTTGTTGCCAAACAGGCGGTCCTGATTTAAAGGAGCATCCAACAATTTAGCTTTAACATTATCAGGCAAAGATTGCTCCTTAAGCCAAGCATGCCTTCTGAGCACAGACCCAGTAACAACAGCCCTGCAAGAGGCCTCTAATGAATCAAAACCACATTGCAAATATGTTTTCCAACTTGTTCAGCAGAATGCATTAAATCTTGTAATTCTTCATTTTCCACACAGTCAGGAATCAACATAATTTTCTGTTTAAACAGTCCAATAACATGTTGTTGATACTTTAACATATGAAACTGGCAGTTTAAAGCCTTAATGGCCAAGGTTGCAGAAGTGTAAACCTTCTTACCCCATCTATCCAGCGCCCTGGAGTCTCTATGAGAAGGGGTAGGATTTTTTAGCAGTAGAAGCCTTAATGCCCTTGGGCCCCTGTGAAATAGTCTCTGGATCTGCAATAGGATTTTTAAAAAGGAACTTGTGGGACTCAGGGACCCTGTAGTATCTGTCAGGTTTTCTGGGAGCAGGAGGCAGGGAATCAGGGGCCAAACTAGATTCCGAAAAAGCATAATCAACAATGTCTAGTACAGGAGGAATAGCTAAAGGCCTATGCTGAGGTAGAAGGAAATCCCGAAGCCTCCTTTTTTGAATCAGAAAAATCCTGGCTTTCCCAGTGGAAATGCTCCCTTAGAGTATGTAAGTTTTCCCCAAAAGAAAAATCCTCAGGAGGGGAAGCAGAGGGAATTGAGTCCTCTGCATCAGAATCTTCATAAGTAGATAAGGGCAAATTCAGATCATCAGAAGAATAAGAAACCTGATCAGAAGATTCATAATCAATTTCAGTCCTATGCCTCTTAGAAGGTGGGGGGGGGTGGTTACCCCTGTTTAGAGTTATTAGATCTTCAGCCATTCTTGTTTTTTAGACATAGAGACCTGAGCATGTGGCCTGGGCGTCAGTTTTTTAGGCATGGATCGAGATTCAGGCCTAAGTAAAGAAGGAGGCGTCGGTTTAATACACAAGTCCGTAGGCCTGAATACACCCTCAGAAGCCAGTGCCTGCACAGCAGCTCCGGACCCATCCAAGGAAGAGACATCTGCGGGTTCCATAGTTGACGCATCTCGCGGCATACCGGACTCTGAATAGGTCTCAGTAAAGGCCTGCGAATCAGAAGTAGCGGGTATCAGGGGCTGCAAAAGCGCCTCACTGAGTACCGGCGAACTGGTGACTGGCTTAGAAGCGTTGTAGGCAGTTTTGGACCTCGGCGGCCTATTTCTGTCTTTATCTTTGCGTTTTTTCGTAATCCCGGTAGTCGGATGGCTAACCAACGACATTTCTGAACAATGAAACCAAGAACCGTAATACTTAGAGGTGAAAATATACAGAAGATGGATAGTGCGCTGATTAAATAAAGCACAAAACCGACAGCAAGGTACATCGTGGTCAGGGCCTAGGCAAGGAATACAGTACAAATGAAAATCTTTATGAGGTATTTGCTTTCCACAAGTAATACAATTATTAACTTTTACTGACATTGGTAAGGAGCAAGAAAAAGTTTCCCCAATGGGGTACTTAGCTTTAGTTGAAGACTTCGGTTCTGAAACTCGAAAACGAAAATTTCAGTAGTCGGCCGACCAGCACTAGAGAACTGCTTCTGCTTCGGGCACCGCATGCCAAGAAAGACTGATGTAATGGCGTCGGTTGCATGTTTTATACCCCTGACGACCTGACGTCATGGAAGAAGGGACAGCAACCGACGCAGGACCCAAGACTTTGTTAATCAGGCCAACTGAAGGCTACCTGCAAGCAGATCACCCAAATGTAATGACTGCAACAGTGAAACACGAAGATCATCATGAGCTCTTGAAGACTAGCTGGGGGCGGGGGGCAAAGGTAATGAATACTGCAACAGTGATGCAATGAAGACTATCTGGTGGACATAATCTGGATATGTGGCATCATGGAATATGCCTGTCGGAAGCACCTATACCATCAAGTTTAGGATATACAGAAATTTTTGAATTGCATCAAGTTGTCGATACCTTAAAACAATAACAGTTTCCCTAATGCAAAGGACCTCTAAAGTTAAAATTACCATCATCAAAAACACAACAGTCAGCCAATACTGAAAAAATCAAGTTTCTACAACAGCTTAATAAAAATCACCTTGTGAAGCACTAAGCATTTACTATTATTACCACCGACATGACTCTTACCTTTCTGTCCTGTCTGGTGAATACCCATGGCTTTCAGGTATCGGATACTTGTACTTTTGTCTTTAGGGTTTGATGGGTGTTTCTTTGTTTGCCGAAGAACTTTGGAAAAAGCTAACTTCATGTGCTGCTCTACTGTCTTCAACAGGAAGTATCTGTGTGTAAATAATACAGATTGTTATCATTTGGGGAGGAATGAAGGTGGCAAAAGCTATTTCTTATGGGTTCCCTTCATTACTACAGTAACAAAAAAGAGAGGCTGGGCTCTGTATACAAAAAAAAGAAGAAACTGCACTTGTGCTTAATAAAAGTACACCTGACAAAGTATTAATGCTCCACAGTTTTCATACTACCAAGCTAGAACAACACAAAAAATAAAGACATAAGCTTACTCACCGTGACCAGAGATGTTCTAGAAGCAGGATCATTGCTACATCATAAAAAAACGGGTTCCTATTACGTTATTGAAAGATAACATAATCGGTCAAAACATTGAAACGGCCACATTTCGAAGTTTGCATTGTGGGATCGCAGTACAGTGAAGATTGGGATATTTGCCCTTTCCTCACTGTAGTGCAATCTCGGAGTTGGAATATATATTTTGCGGGTGGGCACAGCCCCCCACAATAAAAATTTTGAAATGCGGCTGTTTTGACCGTTTCGATAACGTAATATGAACCCTAAAAAACACAGACAACATTCAGCCTGACTTCACATATTGACCATGCAAAGCCAGCCTCACACTCACCATGAATGTTAGTGAGACATACTGAATGAAGGGTAGAGGTGCCTACTCCATCATCCCCTTGTTTTTTTTTTTTTGGGGGGGGGGGTCACTGAAGTGGCCAGGAGGAAGTGTGCTTACTAAACCTGCAAAGCAGCCTTTAGTCTGTCAAGCCCCAGGACGAGGAGGAAAAGGTGCCTCCCTGACAGGGGATGAAAGCCTTCAGACAACAAAAATTGCAAAATGGGGAGCGGTTGGAGTGAGGCAAATTATACTGCAGTACTGATGCTACTTCTCGAACATCTACTACTTGCCCACAAAGAGGTATTATAATCATTGTATGGATTACTGCATGCAGTACCATGCACAGTGTGCTGGTATACTCTAACTTGCAATACCTAGAAAAAGGGAAATTGGATATTTAAGCAGTAGCCTAACACATTCTGATATGCAACTTTCCTGAAAAAGCAGTGATTGTAGCTGTTCCCTTTTGTCAATGTGCCTTAACCAGGTCTTGAAAGTTTTTTTCCAATGCCAATCAACAAAAGAAAAATTAGTCAGTTTGCCTGGACAATGCACCCCCTACCCCTCATGTAACAGACAAAAAGCTGGTCTGTTTACCTGAAATATTTATTTTTGATTAGGTAATACCTTAGCATGTGTACATTCAAGACTAAGCTTTTCACATTTCTACTGAGCATTTGGAAAGAACTACTGGATGGATGGATGCATTCAGTGTCAATTAAGAAACTTATCTTTTGCATAAAGGACAGATTGTTCTTAAGGGTCACCCAGTCTTTATTGAAGAACACAATGTTCCCCACCATTAAGACCTGCAACTCAAATTCTCCTGGCTGAAGTAATGTACACTAAAAATGGTCTCCGAAAAAAATAGGAAATTCATAGGTGTTCAGCCTGCTGGGTGAAGTGAAGAAAGGGTTAGAGACAAAGTTCCCCTGCAGCCTTAATGTACTCTCTTCAAAGACTGCTTCAGCAATGTCCTTTTTGCAAAGACCTGTGATGCTACATTTGTCAACATGACCGAATCACCTAGAGCCATATTTTACAACACTGAATGACTAGCCCTGCCACGGCAAGCAGTCTGTGATCTATGTTCTCCTATCTTAAGGATACTGTATGCCCAAATTAGTTGGACTACACAACTCTTCCTCTATAAGGCAGCATGTAGAGTCTTTGCTGCTGCTCACAGCTCCATTCATTGGTGAGTATGAGATGGAAACACTAAGCATGTTTTTCAGAGGTGGGAAGAACTCCACAGAGAAAACATGCAAATCCCAAAGAGGCACTGGCCAGAAGTCAGGATCAAACCTTGTACTTTGTGCATGGGAGGTGAACACCTTAACCATTGTGCCAACTTGTCAAGGACCCAATGACTCAAGTACAATGTTCGGTCTCACAGAATGGCTTCCAGTGGGAGTGGGTGTGCACAAGGATTCAGTTCTGAGGCCACTGCCGTTCATACTGGTGATGGACTACATTAGCAAACAGGTTGGATGGGACAGGTCAATAAAGTTGTCGTGGCATTACAGACCAACTCTGAGCAAGAACGTCAGCAAAGGATAGGGGAATGGAATGCAAAACTGAAGGCACATGGGATGAAACCAAGTATAGATAAGACACTGGTAATGGGAGAAAATTGGGGAAATCAGAAAAAGCTGAGAATTGAGACAGAAGTGAAGACGGGAACAGGTTAACAGCTTCAAGTATCTAGGTGGGGTGGTTGAGGAGAAGAAGTCTGAATGAAGAGGTCAAACCTAGCACTGGAGTGGCGGCAGCCAAGTGGTACAGAGTTGTAATGTATGACAGAAGAATGCCAAAGAAGCTGAAAAATAAGGTGTACAAAACAGTGGCGTGACCAGTACTACTGTATGGCACAGGAACCTAAGCAGTAAAGATAGAGCAGATGAGAAAGCTATAGGTGATGAAAATTAACTGCCTGAGAAGAGTGGTAGGATGCACACTGTGGGTTAGATGAAAAAAATGAGGACGTAAGAGCAGAAGCGAAAGTAGCTCCAACTGCAGAAAAGATCAAATAGAACAGATTACATAGATTCATAGATTCATAGATTAGTACTAGGCTAACTGCCCTTGCGAGCCATTTTAAGCCTAGCCAATTATCCCTTGTGAGATTCAAACCCTGCACCTTGTGTTTGTAAGGCAAACACCTTAACCATTAGGCCACCCTCCCAACCCTACAGTGGTTTGGGCACGTGTGGAAAAGCAGAAGACAATTTGGTGAAGATTTGGGACAGACAGGAAGAAGGTAAGAGGAAACAAGGGTGTCCAGCAAAGAAGTGTATGGATTGTGAGAGAAAATCTGACAGTCGGGCATGAAAGTTGAAGTCAGGAGTGTGGCACTGAATCAAGAGAGATGGTGACAGTTAACACTACACCTCCACCCATGTAGAAAATGGGAAGAAGGGAGTTAATGATGACAATGATGCTACATTTACTGTCACTAAAATTAAGGTTTATTCCTACTGCACCAGACATGTGTTTTATTTAGACTATGTTGGAGAACGTATGCATCTTTTCCTTAATTATATCACCTAGTTTGCTATCAACATATGTGGTTACACAAATGTTATGTACTTACCACAACGACAGACCTGTGTTCATAGGTAGGTACTAGGCTATTGGCCCTTTGGCCCATACAAGCCTAGCCAAAAATGTACCCTGGCTTTCGCCAGCCAAGAAAATTATTTTCCTGTGCCCCTGTCAAGCAGAACCACAGAAGTGATCTCGGGATGAATTTCCTATTACCCATCCAATCATCAAGATTTTTCTTGAAGAGTGCTAATGAGGAGCTCTGTTTGACATAGATAGGTAGTCTGTTCCAGAGTATGGGAAGTCTCTGGGACAGGAATCTATCCCACCAGCATGTTCTGTTTATTGTGGTGACAAGGTTTAGGTCCCTAGAGCGTGTAGCTTGGAGGGATTGGGATTTCTTTAAGTGGAGCATGTCCAACAGCTCTGGGTTTGACATAGCTTTGCATGTTAGGCAGAGATCGCCTCTGAGTAGGCGATATGCGACAGAGTAAAGCTGGAGTTTTTTGAGACGGTCTGTGTAAGGCATCTGTTTGAGGCCAGTAATCCTCTTTGTGAGGTATTTTTGCAGCCTTTCCAGTTGCTGTAGATGTCTTGTGAGGTACATACCAAAAGGGGCGTTGTACTCTATAATGGGTCTAATGAGTGAGGAGTAGAGGGGAACAATGACCTCTTTTTTTTCTGGATGAGAAACCTTTTGTGATGAGGTGTGCCACGTAGAAGGATTTCCTGACCACTTTGACGATGTGATTATCAAAGGAGAGACTACTGTCCACCTGTGTCCCAAGGTCTCTTATCACACTTTCGGTGTTAAGTAGACTACCGCCTATGTGGTAGTTCATGGGTACAGAATTTTTACCAAAGGGGATGACAATGCACTTTTTGGCATTGAGCTTGAGACCATGTCTTTGACACCAGGCATCTGTCTCAGTGAGGCCCTTATGTAGGATGTCCACATAGTTAGGAATTTCAATTATGGCTCCTACTTTGCAGTCATCTGCGAATTTAGTTAGCCAAAGACCTTCTGTGTTAGCCTGTACTTCAGAGAAGTAGACACCAAACAGGAGAGGACCTAGGACTGAACCCTGTGGTACTCCACTTGTCACTGGTCTGAAGTCTGATTTGGAGTCTGCTACTTTCACAGTGTGGGTTCTTTCAGTAAGCCAGTTGGCAACCCATCTTATGACATAGGGATTTATACCTAGTTTAGTGTGTTTATCTATAATTCCAGAGAGGGGGATGGTGTCGAATGCCTTGGCGAGCTCTAGATAGGCTGTGTGAACCACCTTACCCTCATCTATGGCTTTGGTGACTACTTCAAAGAAGTCTATCAGGTTTAGGAGACATGATCTGCCTTTTACAAACCCAAACTGTGTGGGTCCAGGGTTTGGAGATTTCCAATGTTTTTGTTTATGAGTTCCATGATGATACGTTCCATGGCCTTGCAGACGAGGCTCGTCAGGCTAATGGGGCAGTAGTTCCTGGGGTCTGTTGTGGCCCCCCCTTTGTGGAGTGGGATAACTGTCACGGTGCGCCATTCAATGGGCACAAAGCCTGAGGTGAGGCTACGATTGAACATGGTACTTAGGTGGGGTGCCAGTTCATTCTGTAGTTCATGTAGAAGGCAGACTGGGATGTTGTCAAGTCCCATGGATGCTGTGTTCTTGGCTTTGGAGAGTGAAGTTTTTACCTGTGCAGCCGTGATTACAGGAACTTTGCATTCTTCCGGTATAAAGATGGGCCCTTTAGAGGGTGAGAGGGGGGTAAAGTTAGCACTGAACCTATCTGCCAGGATGTTGGCAACATCAGTTGGTTCTATATATTTAGTGTCATTGTGCTGCAACTCAGAGCAGATCTGAGTGTTGCCATTGAGATTTTTGACATAGCTATAGAATGCTTTGTGGTTGTCTTTAGAATCAGTGGCAATTTTGTTTTCATAACTAGCTTTGGAGTATTCTATGAGGGATCTCAGCTTCTTACTGAGGCTGACCAGGGAGTTCCTCCAATCGTGGGATTTTACTCTTTTTTGCAACAGTTTCTTTCTTCTGTTGTAGAGTTTGTTTATGGCAGACCACCACCATATTGGCTTCCTTTTTTTGGAGGATAGCATCTTGGTTCTGTTAGGGATAGCACGATCCATGCACTCGTGTAAGTGCTTATAAAGTGCATTTGTGTTGGATTCAGCAGTCGTACCTCTATTATCCATCTGCATGGGTGTCATGAAGTTTGCCACTTCTGTCTTAAGAAGCGCAAAGTTGGCTTTGGAGAAGTTTTTTACAGTTGTTTTCCTAATGGGGGGTGGGAGGGGGATGTGGATGTCTAGGGTGATTAGCTTGTGGTCGATCT
This sequence comes from Protopterus annectens, assembly GCF_019279795.1. Lineage (NCBI taxonomy): Eukaryota > Metazoa > Chordata > Ceratodontiformes > Protopteridae > Protopterus > Protopterus annectens. The sequence continues at coordinate 328,510,565 of NC_056740.1, read as the reverse complement.
GACCAACGAGGAGCTGACCTCTGGTGTGGAACACCGGTCACCCATGTTGGTGATGACCAGGTCTAGGATACTGCTGCCTCTGGTGGGGGTGTGGATAAGTTGATCCAAAGCGTTGGAATTGATGATTTCCAGAAAACGTTGAGCAAAAGAGTTGGTACATGAGTAGTTTTCCCAGTTAATGGTGGGGTAGTTGAAATCACCCATTATTAGAGTGTTGGGTTGTACCTTAATATTTTCCAGTGTATCAAGAAAAGAGGAGTGGGAATCCTGGGGCATGGTGGGGGGTCTGTAGCAAGCTACAATTTGGATTGCGGTTTTGCCCAGAGTTAGTTGAACTTGGATAATCTCGGATGCATTATGCTGAGCAACTAGCCTGGAGGTGTGGATATCCTTAATGAATATGGACACACCTCCACCTTTAGTGTTTCGGTCCGGGTTTGGTGGCCGAAAGGTGTGGTATGAATTATAGCCTGGTAATGCAGGGATGCTCTCTGGAGCCTTGAACCAGGTCTCTGTCACTGCACAGATGTCAATGTTCTCCATTTTAAGGAGTGCCTCGAGTGAGTGCATTTTGAGGTTTAGACTTCCAGCACTGAGTAGCATTACCCCTCAGATTTTGCTTGCTTGTACCTGTTACGGTGGTGAATTTGTCATTTGAACCTTGCCTAAAAAAGGCACTATAGGGGTGTAGGGGTGGCAAGAGCCTTTGCCAGTATCCGGAATCCCAAGGGCGACAGGTGGAGGCCATCTCTGGCAAAGCAGCGTGGTCTGTCGATCATGTCATCCCAGGCACAGATACTGGATTCCCTTAGAATGACACCAGAAGCTTAGCCAATTGTTAAAGTCAATCATTTTGTCCTTGTACTGTGGTGTCATTCTGGGTGATGGCAGGATGCTACTCAGGGCTAGGGTCATACCGGCCTGGGCTACAAGATCAGAGAGCTCCTCCATGTCTCTTTTCATGTAGTCCAGGGGAGGTAAGTCTCAGGTCATTCACACCAACATGGACAATGACAGAGTCATATTTGTACTTGTTGTGGAGTGACCTGAGTGTGTGCATTATGTGGCAGATCCTGGCACCTGACAGGCAGCAGACAGTAACTTTTTCCTTGTTTAGCCTGATGAGTGGAACATCAGTGTGCCTGACTATAGAGTCACCTATGACTAGAGTGTTGGGTACGTTATGCCTTATGGGCTGTAGTTGAGTGGCACACTGAGTATGTGGGCTATGTGTCATTTGGGTTGTGTTGGGGGGTGGAGGTTGCTTGCATTTCTGCTTTGGAGGTCTCTGTTGTTTGGGCAGATTAGTACTGAGAGCCTCTGCAAATGTAGGTGTGCATTTTGTGGTTCTGTGTGTGTGTTTTGGTGGTGTAGGTTTTGAGGGACTATTTGATGAGTATGGTGCGGTGCAAGTGTTTACCTTCTCCTCTTGACTGTCTAGGCCAGTCTTTGGTAAAGAGAGCTTTGCTTCCAGTTTGGTTAGTGCATCTCTCACAGGTCGTAGTGTTGGGTGGTAGGAGGAGAGGGCTGTCTGTGTACATGAGGCAACTGCTGCATTGTCCCAAGATGCCCAGATTCATCAGGTAGACAGGAGAAAACACGGGGAGCTGACCTTTAGACATCCTGAATAGGTGATTATTAAGTACTAAAAACTGTTTTCCTCTAGACAAGTGAGGAAAGTTGAGTGCTGTAGTAATTTGTAACTTTAGTGCTTACAATGAGTTCTGAACAAGTGCTGAGATCAAAGAAACAGATGAGTGCTAAAACTAAAAAGCTGGCTAGTTGCAAGGGAAATTTTGTAAAACAGACTTTATGGCGCCAGGAATAGTTTAACCCCAGTTAAGTGTGTGTGTGTGTGTGGGGGGGGGGGGGCTTAGGAGCTCACAAACAGTTCTGAACACAGCAAATCCATATCTGACCTGCCACAGGAAAGGGGGGAAGCAAGCTTAGATTTATTTTCCCCAGTAAAGTGGAAATGGAGAAAGCTGGAACAGAAGTTAATTCAACGTTAAGAATCTGAGTGGGTTGGCCTTCACAAATGTTCTCTATTAGATTGAGTGAACTAATGACACTAGACTGAGAGGAGTGTCACAGATCAAATATACAGTATGGGCGGGCAACTGCAAAGCCACCAAGTATAAGAACACACAACACTAGGGTGGGTGGCTGGGAAAAAATTACAGTTCCTAGCTGTAGCCACTAAATGAAAGTTTTAAACAGATCAAGGAGCAGACTCGAGAATGCTTTTAACAGACAAAAATGCACAGAAAAGTTCGGATAGAGCACTCACAAACAGAAAATACAACTCTCAGTATGAAAAAGCAGTTTACAGTTAATTAATGTTAAAACAGTTTAAAACAGTACATAAATGCAGTGAAACAATTAAAAAGCTTTATAACAGTGCAAACATATAGTAGATCAACTGTATAGCACAATTATAAGCATTTCAGAAGTGCAATTCAGTGAAATAAGTGTAAGAAATAACTTAGCCTGCTCTTGGAATCTTAAGGAATTTCCACTTATGCAATGCAATCCAGAGCCTGACAATACAAGCAGAACCTTTATAATTCACAGGGTTTATATATAGCAGTAAGAATGGAAGAGTTGGAAGATCAGATTACTACTCAGCCACTGCTATTACCCAATCACTCGTACTACAGAAGGTCAGGAGGCCATGTTGGTCTCAATAATAATGAAGACAATCAGCAGAAAATGGCTGCCAGAAACACAAACAAAACGTCCACCCTACACAACAGGCCTCTATCAAGATTATGCCACCTGAGCAGAACACAGAAACCTCACTTTAAAAGCATAGAAAGAACACCCACAAAGAGAAAATCCAAGTCTCAATATGAAAAAGCAGTTTACAATTTAGTAATTTAAATAAAAAAAAACAATTATAGTAATGCACACTATTGCAGTTCCTATCTTATTTTCGTCTAGTTCAACTTGTGGGATGTTAGATCAGACTTGATCCGACCTTGACACCTTCTTATGGAGCTTTGGATCCAAGGCTCTGACTCCTACCCTACCCATAATTCCTTCCTTACACCTAATTTACAACAGATTAAGTTTGCTGACTCATTTAACTATAAAGAATTCTAATTGAGAAAGTAAAATAACCTCTACAGAAAAAGGGGTCTAAGGTTTAACAAGCCTGCCATTATGGATGATGTCACCTAAAGCAGCTGTCTGCATTAGACAGGGTCTTAGCTGAGAGTCTGTCTGAGTACCAGAAGTTTATAGATGGTAAATTTGGAGGTGGGGATAGAATGCTGAACCAGATGAAATTAAGACAACACGGCTCTATCATTATGGTAAAAACATAGCTTTTGCATCTGATGTTTATTTTCAACCCCATCCAACTTGTGGGGCAGATTCCCAAGCTGCCTAAAAAGGACCTGGGTGGTACCAAGGAACAACATTCCTGAGAATGTGAGAACTAAAGGAAGCACGAGCTCTGAATTGCACATGCAGTTTGTAATGAGACAAATGTATGAGCTGTTGCCAAAGTTGCTGCTGCATAAAAGTCATTACTGGGAACTCTTTATGAATGTTGTAGAGGCAGCCACTGCTCTAGTGGAATGTGCTTTTGGTTTCGAATGCAGTGTGAAACCCTGATCCTTATATACAAAGGAATAGCTTGAAAGCTACTTGCAAATTGTAACTTTGGACACACTACTTCCCATTTTTCCTTTACAAAAAGAACAGTTGATCTGACTTTCGAATATCTTTGGTACAATACAATCACTGGTACACTGTAAAGAGAATCTGAGTAGTCTTTGAACATCTAGAGTACGGAGTAGATACTCACCATTGTTAGAAAAATTGGGGAAAAAAGTTTGGCAGATCAATGTATTGATTTAAAGACGCTTTGGATGATACTTTTGGAAGTTAGGATTTATTCTCATTGGCATTCCGTATTTATGGAAAATGAGGAAAGGTAGTAGGACATCCAGCAATAAGAATGCTTGTAATTCAGAAATTAATTTACTGGATGTAACTGCAATTAGAAAAACAATTTTCCAAGAAAGATATTTAAGATCTGCTGATTCAAAGGGCTTCTGAGTTAATAATTGAAGCATGACTAATATCTCATGGAGGAACTAGGTCTTTAACTGGAGGCATCAGAAGAAGGCTCCTTTGAGGAAAGTTTTAGAGACTCAAAGAGCAGCAGTGGAAGTGTTATTATGATCTATATGGAAATCTGGTATAGCAGGCACTTGTACTTTAATGGTTAAAAAAAAAAAAAATAAAACAGCTCTTTAGTGAAAAAAATTCCTAACTCAACAGAAGGGGAGCAAAAAAGGGGTCCAGTCCCTTTGATAAGACCCAAATAATAAATCTTTTCCACTTATTTTTGTAAATCTTTTTAGTTTATTGTTATTGTGAACTACTGGAAAAGTACTGCCTGGCATCTCTGGCTATTGTTAAAACTGGAGAAACCATGCAGTCAGTTACACCCTGGATGGGTGACTCAGAAGATCTAGACTGGGATCCAGCACCCAGGGCAGGTGAAGCAAATCAGGCCAAAGGAAGGCCAACCAAACATGCCAGGGCCAGAGTGAAGCAATAAAAATCTCCTTGGTCTTGTACCTTGTGGCTTTCTGAATGAATTTTGTCAGGAGAGGTATTGGTGGGAATGTGTACAGGCGATCTGGGGGCCACTTGTGGACTAGAGCATTTATTGGTGACATGAGGGCAAAGTAACTGCTACACTTGTTTATGTGAGATGCAAACAGGCCACAGCAAGGTTGAACCAAGCAGCTGAAAATCTTTGCTGTCACTGTCTGGTTGAGAGACCACTCACAAGGCAATAGTATCGGCATGCTCAATTTATTTGCAAGTACATCTGCTTTTCCAGGCATGTACATTGCTGTCAGAAAATGATGGGGAGACATTGCCCACTGCCAAACTCTCACAGACTCCTGGCAAATAGGGTATGAAAGTGTTCCCCCTTGTTTGCTCATGTACCATATCACTGACGTTGTCCTTCTGAGTTGCACTGGAGTCTTGCCATGGGTAGGCAGTTAAGAAAAGCCTGCAATGCAAGGAGGACTGCTCTCATCTCCAAGACACAGATGTACAGCTTGGCCTCTACAGGTGACCAAGTACCATGAACAGTCATCCTCTAGAAATGCCCCTCCCCCCCCAAGAGAAAAGAAGCGTCCATAGTTACTGTGGCCTGGGGAGCTGGTGGGCAAAGGCATCTCCCATCTGGAACTGACAGAGGTTATCTACCACTTTACATTTTCTTTGCAGATGGAGTGAGACAAACTTTGGCATGAATGGATTAAAGGACTCTGTGACTACTGGACTGAAAGTTCACTGTAACACTGTCACATGGTATCTCACTAGCGGAGCTAAAGTAATGATAGAGGCCATCAGCCCTACTAAATGGAGAACTAATCTTGCTTGTGGATGAGGATGCTGAATTACCAGTGAAGACACCAGTGTTAGGAACACATACTCACTTTTAAAAGTGTGACAATTTGTAAAAATGTGTTGCTATGACAACCTATAAATTCTACTTATTGAGAGTAAAACAGCTGGCTTTTTGTATGATTCCCTGTGATCCTTAACAGATCTGCAAAACAGAGCAGTAGTACTTCTTGTTGTAGCAGTAGCTCTGTGGAAAGAAAGTTGTGTAAAATCTTACCATAACCATAGATGTCCTTCTCTTGCATGTTGCAGTATTCAATTTGTGGGTTTACCCTTCTTCCTTCCCGTCTCGTCTGGCCAGGTTTCCCAAGTTTTTCAAGTCCCCAGTAGACTTGGGACTTGCATCGGACATCTGACGTGGCTGCTGAAGTGTGGGCCATAAAAGTGACATCTGCACGCACCAGCCCTCAGGACAATAGAAGCCCCAGTCGGAGCCAGTCCTATAAGAGCATAGCCAGTCCAGTGTCACCCAGGAGAAGCAAGTTTAAGTCTCAGAAGAGGGGTAAGGTGGGAGGGAAGGAATACTGGAATATGGAAGAGAAGCACATCTACGGTTACGGTAAAAATTTTGCACAACTTTGAGTCCTTCTATTCCAATGTTGCATTATTCAACTAGTGGGCAAGTGCCAAAGCTCACTGAGGAAGGGGAGGTGGTTTAGAAGCTGTCGCCAAGAACCTATGCAGGACAACCCTGGCAAACCCTGCTCTGGCTTAGGAGGTTTGGTCCAGTTTACAGTGTTTGGTGAAGGTGTGTACTGAGGACCAAGTTGCTGCTTCTAGGATGGAATTGGTGTTCAACCTTTTAAAAAAAAAAAAAAACAGAAGAGGCTACAACTCTGCTGGAGTGGGCTTTCACGTTGCACTGGAGTCTTGCCATGGTGAAGGTAGCAGAAAGAAATGGCCCTGGAGATCCATGCTGAAATGGTCTCTTTGCTCACAGCCCTCTCCAGGGCCCTAGGGTGGAAGGAGACAAACAGTTGGTCTGATTGTCTAATGGGATTGGTTTTATGTAAATAAAATCTAAGCTGATGGTGCACATCTAGGGAATGTAGAATTCTCTCACTGTTTCCCTGTCGGCTGGGGAAAAAGGTAAATGGATGGGCTGGTTCAAGGACAGGTCATTCACAACTTTAGGGGAGAAAGAGGGTTTAGTCCTTAGGGTCACCCTAAGTGGAAAACCAAAAAGGTGGTATAGCCATAAGGGCTTGTAGTTCAGAGACCCTCCTGGCAGAGGTGAAGGCCACTAATAAAACAGTTTTCAAAGTACAGAGTTTTAAGGATGCTTTATCTGCAGGTTCAAAGGGAGGTAAAAGTAAGCTTACCTAGCACATAGTTGAGGTGAAGTGAGGGAATGTAGGCTGCCTGTAGGTTGATGCCCTTTGAAGTGGCCAGTTCCCATACCTGAAAGGCTGGCCTGCATAGGAGGCAAGATCTTGTCCCTCCTTGTTTGCTGATATACCACAGGACAGTAGTGTTGTCTGTGTATATTTTGAGGGGGCCTTGCTCTAGGAAGGCTTGGAGAACTAGAAGGATTGCTCTCATTTCTCTAATATTTGTGTGTTCTAGTTTGTGTGTCCACAAACCTTGCACTTTCCTTTGTCCTAATATGGCTCCCCACCCTAGATCTGAGGCATATGTGTGCATCTTCTGGGAGGGAACCTGGATCCAAAGAGGAAGCCCTGGGTTGTGGGATACCCAGATCACCCACCATTTCAGTTCTTTCATTAAGCAGGGAAGTAAGGGGATCCTGAAGTCTAAAGGGTGGGAGTGCTGGGTCCAGACTGACCTCAGGTACCACGGCAGTTTCCTCATGTGCAGTCTTGCAAGGGGTAGCATGGGGATTGTAGTTGCCATGTAGCCTAGAAGTCTCAGAAACTGCCTTGCAGTCAGGTGAGATGCTTGAAGGGCAGCCAGTAGGTAATGGGACAAAGAAGTCACCTTTTCTGGAGGTAGGAATGCCTTCATGATGTCTGTCCGAATTATGCAGCCCAATAACACTATGTCCTGTGTTGGTTCCAGATTGGATTTTGGGAAGTTTATCAGGAATCCTAAGAACTCTACAAGTTTTACAAGAGTCCTGGTGTGAAGGCACAGGGTCTTCTGATCTACTGCTTGAATTAGTAGATTGTCTAAGTAAGGGAATATTTGGATTCCCGGAGTGCGACAGTATGCAATGACTAGAGCCAGACATTTTGCGAATACCCTGGGGGCGGTAGATAGACCAAAGGGTAATGCACAGAACTGAAAATGGGATGAGGCAGCCAGGAATCTCAAGTATTTTCTGAAGGTTGGTTTGATAGGGATATGGAGATGGGCATCCTTTATGTCCATGGTTGCCATGAACCCGTGAAACAGGATGAGAGGGAAGAGAGTGGGCAGGGTGAGCATCCTGAAGGTAGGTACACCTTCAGGAAAGGATTTAGATGCGAGGTCTAAAATGGGCCTCCAAGGTCAGTCCTTGCTGGGCACCAGAAAAATCCTCGACTAAAAGCCTTTTCTTTTTGATTCTGAGGGCACACATTCTACAGTGGTCTGATCTAAGAGGGTTTGTAGAACCTGACCCATAAGGGGAAGGTGACTTGGGGAGGCTGGGGCATTCCTAGTTTTATAGGTGGACATATCCAATTCATGAGGTACCTGTCCCTTATGATGGACAGAACCCATTTGTCTGAGGTGATATGTTTCCAGACAGGAAGACAGTGAAAGAGACGGTTTGATGGGGGGGGGGTAGTGGGTTTTGCAGGCACTCAGGGCTTGGAGTGGTCAGAAGGCCTACAGGCATTCCGGATAAATTTTGTCTAAGGATAGTTTCTATGAAACTTGGGTACAGGAGAGACTAACAGGTGTTTAAGGTCCTGTAATTCCTTGCCTTTTTGTTATAAGGACTTAATCAAGAGTTCAGCCAATCTTTCACCAAACAGGGTGGTTTGGTCTAAGGGAGCATCAATAAGCTTTGCCTTGAAGTAATCAGGGAGGGGTTGAAGGTGTAGCCATGAATGCCTTGTGAGTGCAGAAGCTGATGCAGCTGACCTGGTTGAGGCAACAATAGCATCATAGCAGCATCTCAGAGAATGTCTACTGATCTGTGCAGTAAGGGCGAGCAGGGAAGACAAGGAGGTTTTTGCTGCACATTCTGGGTTGTCAGCTAGTTCTTTAGATGCCTTGTCTAGCAGTGCTAGTGAATATTTAGTCATATGCGTTTGGTAATTAATTGCTCTGAAGGACAAGGTGGTAGAAAGAAGTTGTGTACACTTAACATAAATGTAGATGTTAAGAGTGTATTCACTGTTGCAGTCATTACATTTGGGTTATCTGCTTGCAGGTATCCCTCAGTCGGCCTGATTAACAAAGTCTTGGGTCCTGCGTCGGTTGCTGTCCCTTCTTCCATGACGTCAGGGGTATAAAACATGCAGCCAATACCATTACATCAGTTTTTCTTGCCCCAGATGTCAGGTACCCCCCTAACAGGGAGCAGTTAAATATAAAAGTACAATGATATACCTCCAACAAAAAAGCAAATACACCAAAAAGGCTTTTAAGCATAGTAAAGGAAAGCAGAGGTATAGCCAAAAGAAGTTAGGGGGCTGGAGGGAGGTTAAGCAGGACTGTAACAGTGAATACACTCATACATTTATGGTAAGTGTACACAACTGTACTATGTTCTTCACGTTTCACTGTTGCAGTCATTACATTTGGGTAGATTCCCAAAGCTATGGTTGGGAGGAGGAATTTAGAAAGCATTAGGACCAGCTATAAGGCCCTGCAAGACTGCAGTGGCAAAGCCAGCTCTGGATTTAGAGAAAATTGGCAAATGATAATGCTTGGTGAAAGTATGCACAGAACTCCAGGTAGCAGCTTCTAGGATGTCCCTGGTAGGGACGCCTCTGAGAAAGGCTGTAGAGGTAGATGCAGCCCTGGTGGAGTGAGGTCTGATCCCCTGGGGGATAGATTTTCCATGGTGCTTACAGAAGAAATGAATGCAATAGCCTATCCATTTAGTTGCTTTGAACTAGCCTTCCCCTCTGCCCCTGCAGCAAATGCAACCAGCAGTTGTTCAGATTTCCTTTGAGGTTTAGTCCTGTCCAAGTAGAATCTAAGTTGTCTGCGCACATTAAGGAATGCAGTATCCGTTCCCCTTTGTTCTGTGGATTGGGAAAGAAGGTTGGCAAATGAATAGACTGATTTAGAGCCACACTGGATACCACCTTGGGCGTGAAAGATGGATTGGTTCTGAGGGACACCCTATCCGCATGAAAGATGATGAAAGGCTCCACTGCCATAAGGGCCTGTAATTCAGAAACCCTTCTAGCTGAAGTGATTACTAAAAGAAAAGCTGTTTTCCAAGAAAGAAATTTTAAGTCTGCAATAGCAGCTGGCTCGAAAGGAGGTAGAGTGAGTTTCTCCAAAACAAAGTTAAGGTCCCAGGCTGGGGTTGGAGTGCTCCTGGGTGGTCTCAAATTTTTGGTCCCTCTGAGGAACTGCTTGAGCAGTGGATGAGAGAAGAGTGGAGGTTCTGTGCTATAATGAGCTGAAATGGCTGAGGCGTGGGTTTTAATGGAGGAAAAAGACAGGCCCTTGTGAAGCATCTCAGTTAAGTATTGTAAAATCTGAAGTAAATTGGGCACTGCTGTGCTCATCCCCTTGAGACTGGTTCCAGGCACAGAATCTTTTCCATTTTTCAGCATAAGATTTTCTAGTACTAGGCCTCCTTGCCTCTAAAATGATATCCATCACAGGTTTACTGAGGGATGATAGAGATTATGTAATTAGCCAGGCTGCAAGGTTCAGTGTTAGAAGCTGAGGGTGCAGAATCTGGTTCTCCTGCTGAGACAACAGGGAAGGAGTCTGAAGCAGGTGCCATGAGGATAACCGTGACACACTGCGCAGAAGGGGTTACACCAGTGTTAGCGTGGCCAGTCTGGAGCAATCAAGATCATCCTTGGTTTCTCCTGTTTGATTAGTAGTAGTACTTTGGAAAGCAGATGCAGAGGGGGGGGAAGGCATAGACTGATAGGTTTTTCCAGCTGAAGGACAGAGCATCCACTTTCCAGGCTTGCTTGTGGGGAGTCCTTGTGCAAAATTTCTCCAATTAGTAGTTCTGGGGAGAGGCAAATAGGTCTATATCTGGGCTCCCCCATTTGCTTGTCAACATGTTGAAAATCCTTGGTTCCAGTTTCCACTCATGTGGGTCCATGAGGTTTCTGCTTAGTCCGTCTGCCAGTGCATTTAATTTTCCTGACAGGAATTGAGCTTGTAGGTGCATTTGGGTAGCTCAAGGCTGTGTTGCACAATGCCATGGCTAGTCTGCAGAGGGGGTAAGAATGTGTACCCCACTGCTTATGTACCACATAACAGTGGTGTTGTCCGTCTTTACCATAAGTTGTCCTGGAAGAATGTGGTCCTTGAAGGCTGTCAGAGCATTCTGTACCGCTAACCTTTCTTTTTGATTGATATGCAGGTGGATTTGACTTGGGTTCCATTTGCCCTGAATGCACTTCCCTGCCAGGTAAGCCCCACCCCCCCCATGCATAGTCTGATGCGTCTGTTAGGGTCTGGGCAGCAGGGGGTGGTGTGAAAGGTAGCCCCTTGTTTTGGTGGTAGGCCTCTGCCCACCAAAGGAATTCCAGGCGTAGGCAAAGTATGATAGGAATCACTGCTTCTAGATCCTGAGAATACTGACACCATAGGCTTTTTAGATACCACTGTAGTTTCTTCATATGCAGTCTTGCATATGAAATTAGAAGAATGCAGGAGGCCATGAACCCCAAGGCTTGCAGTATTTGTCTTGCAGATAGCAGGGTTTTTGTGGCCACTTGTTTGAAGTAGGTTGTCAAATGAATTTGTTTCTCTGGCGTGAGGTAAGCCATCTGGGAAGTTGTATTCAAGCTTGCTCCCAGGAATATAATTTGTTGACCGGGTACCAGGTGTGATTTCTTTTCGTTTATGGTGTACCCCAGACAAGTTAGAACCCTTTGTACAAAGGCCAGATGATTCAAAAGTATGTCCTGGCTTTCTGCCTGAATTAGATAATCGTCCAGGTATGGGTATATTTGAATATTTCTATGCCTGCAAAATGCAATAACTGGAGCTAAGCACTTAGTGAATACGCTGGGCGCAGCAGATATGCCAAAAGACAGTGCAGAGAAAGTACAGTTGTGTACACTTACCATAAATGTAGATGTTAGAGTGTATTTACTGTTGTAGTCATTACATTATGGTAATCTGCTGGCAGGTTGCCCCCAGTCGGTAATCTGCTGGCAGGTTGCCCTCAGTCGGCCTGATTAAAGTCTTGGGTCCTGCGTCGGTTGCTGTCCCTTCTTCCATGACGTCAGGTCATCAGGGGTATAAAACATGCAGCCGATGCCATTTTCATCAGTCTTTCTTGCCGTGCGGTGCCTGAAGCAGAAGCAGTTCAAATGCCGGTCGTCCGACTCCGGAAATTTTCGTTTTCGAGTTTCAGAACCAAAGTCTTCAACCTAAAGCTAGCGAACTGCTTCTGCTTCGGGCACCGCGCGGAATGAAAGACTGATGAAAATGACGTCGGATGCATGTTTTATACCCCTGACGACCTGACGTCATGGAAGAAGGGACAGCAACCGATGCAGGACCCCAGACTTTCTTAACCAGGCCGACTGAGGGCAACCTGCCAGCAGATTACCCGTGCGTGTAGCCTGCTTTGAAGCATAGGTATCTTCTGCAAGATTCCCTGATTGGGATGTGCAGGTAAGCTTCTTTTAAATCTAGTGTTGCCAACCAGGCATCTTTTCCTAGCATAGGAAGTAATTGAAGAGTCGGCATCTTGAATTTTGGAATTCCCAAAAAGGTGTTTAGAGTAGACAAGTCCAGGATAGGATGCCATGAATTGTCTTTTCTGGGTACCAGGAAAAGTCTCTAGTAGAAACCTTGTCCGTTTTCCTTTTCCGGTACCAGAAGAATAGCCCCCATACTTAAGAGAGAAAGTACTTGTTTTTGGGCCTCTGCCCACTGATTTGGGGGTAGGTCCGGCCACCCGCTTGGTGTTGGCAACGTGTGGAAGTGAAATCTGTATCCCTAGGACACTACATTTAAAACCCATTTGTCCTGGGTAATGAGTTCCCAGTTCTTTGCATGAAGAGCAATCTTCCTTCCAAAGGGGCAGTCGGTTGATAAGTGCTTGGAAATTTTAAACGGACGTCATTGAGACAGTTTACCAGGGGGGGGGGGGGAGAAGAGTCTTATTACTCCCAGATTTGGAAGTGGAGGCCTCCCACTGCTTTGTCCTGTGTCTCCCCTGGGACTGAAATCTGGGGCTTTTGCTTGAGAAGACCTGGAAGGGGCTGGAAGGACCAATTCTTAGAGGGCCAGTGCCTACTAAATCTAGGAGGCTGAACTTGTAAGAAATCTTTAACAGTTTGCATAGATTTAGCTTTATCTTCCATCTTTTTAAGAACTTCCTCAGCCTTGTTGCCAAACAGGCGGTCCTGATTTAAGGGAGCATCCAACAATTTAGCTTTAACATGATCAGGCAAGGATTGCTCCTTTAGCCAAGCTTGCCTTCTGAGCACAGACCCAGTAACAGAAGCCCTGCAAGAGGCCTCTAATGAATCAAAACCACATTGCAAAGTATGTTTTCCAACTTGTTCAGCAGAATGCATTAAACCCTGTAATTTGTTATTTTCCACACAGTCAGGAATCAACATCATTTTCTGTTTAAGCAATCGAATAACGTTGCTTATACTTTAACATATGAAACTGGCAGTTTAAAGCCCTAATGGCCAAGGCTGCAGAAGTGTAAACCATTTTAACCCATCTATCCAGCGCCCTGGAGTCTCTATCAGAAGGGGTAGGATTTTTAGCAGTAGAAGCCTTAATGCCCTTGGGCCCCTGAGAAATAGTCTCTGGATCTGCAACAGAATTTTTGAAAAAGAACTTGTGGGACTCAGGAACCCTGCAGTATCTGTCAGGTTTACTACGAGCAGAAGGCAGGGAATCAGGGGCCAAACTGGATTCCGAGAAAACATCATCAACAATGTCTAGTACAGGAGGTATAGCCAAAGGCCTATGCTGCGGTAGAAGGAAGAAATCCCTAAGCCTCTTTTTTGAATCAGAAAATTCCTGGCTTTCCCAGTGAAAATGCTCCCTTAAAGTATGTAAAGTTTATATGCAAGTCTGTAGGCCTGAATACACCCTGAGAAGCCGGTGCCTGCACACTGGCTCCGGACCCATCCAAGATAGAGACATCTGCGGGTTCCATAGTTGAAGTATCTCCCTGCATACCGGACTCCGAATGGGTTTCAGTAGAGGCCTGTGAATCAGAAGTAGCGAGTTTATCAGGGGCTGCAAAAGCCCCTCACTGAGTACCGGCGAACTGGCGACTGGCTTAGGAGAAGCGTCGTCGGCAGTTTTGGACCTTGGCGGCCTCTGTCTTTATCTTTGCATTTTTTCAGAATCCCGGTAGTCGGATGGCTAATTGAAGACATTTCTGGATAATTAAACCGAGAACCGAAATATTTAGAGGCAAAAATATACCGATGACAGATAGTGCGCTGATTAAATAAGGCACAAAACCGACAGCAAGGTACGTAGTGGTCAGGGCGTAGGCAAGGAATATAGTACAAATGAAAATCTTTGAGGTATTTGCTTTCCACAAGTAATGCATTTATTAACTTTTACTGACATCGGTAAGGAGCAAGAAAAAGTTTCCCCAACGGGGTACTTAGCTTTAAGTTGAAGACTTCGGTTCTGAAACTCGAAAACGAAAATTTCAGGAGTCGGCCGACCGGCACTTGCGAACTGCTTATGCTTCAGACACCGGACGGCAAGAAAGACTGATGTAATGGCGTCGGCTGCATGTTTTATACCCCTGACAACCTGACTCCATGGAAGAAGGGACAGCAAGCGACGCAGGACCCAAGACTTTGTTAATTAGGCCGACTGAGGGCAACCTGCAAGCAGATAATCCGAATGTAACGACTGCAACAGTGAAACGAAGAACATCGCCAATTATCCGAACTCAGCCTTTCAAAGTTTTCGGGTATGAAAAATCAAAGTCTGAATATGAAAACGTTATACATATTCACCTGTGCATGTGTTCTGAGCTTGTAGCCTACTCATATGTGAAAAATAGGTTTACCTTTGAATATGTGAAAGCACATTTGTCGAACTTGCACATGCGTGAACCATTTACACGAAAACCCAAGTGCCGACTTAGTGAAATGTCGAATAAATATCAACTTCCGACATTTCCAATCGCTCCACTGCCGAAACAACCTCTACCATGGGTGAAAAAGGGGGCGAGATTTTGGAATTCGGCACTTCGGTTTTCGCGGTTTGCAGTTCGCAAGAACAGTTCCAAAGATGTTGCCATCGAACATTCAAAGGTAAACCTAAAAATATTCTTTATTGTCCACTGGAATCACTAAATGGTTACAAAGTGTATTCCTGGCGTGCAGAAAAAAGATTTAAGAAGTTTTTTATACAGGTCAATGCATGTCTGATTATCCAAACTACCCCAGGTCCCAATTAGTTTGGATAATAGACTCTCTTACTGTATTTTGAAAAGCCCTGAAGGAAAGGGTGGCAGCCTTATAAACTTTCTTTCCCAAAGTATAAATGATTCTGCTCTCTCATTTGCAATATGGTTCCTGGTAGGAGCCAAACCTGCTCTCTTGCAAGGATCTACGGATACCACATCTGGATCAGCAAGCAGATTTTGATACAGGTAATTAAGGGAATTCTTGACCCTAGAAAACCAAATTAGGATTCACAGGAGCAGGAAGGACGAGAAGAGTCAGAGCTGGGTCCAGTATCCAGGGTTTCCGAAGTAGATGAGGCCATAGGAAGGGAAACCAGACCTGCCAAGGCCAGAACGGGGATGATGTGGATTATCCTGTTCTTCGACCTGCTGGCTTT
The DNA here is from genome assembly GCF_019279795.1 of Protopterus annectens. Lineage (NCBI taxonomy): Eukaryota > Metazoa > Chordata > Ceratodontiformes > Protopteridae > Protopterus > Protopterus annectens. The sequence goes on along the minus strand of NC_056740.1, from coordinate 328,495,232 downwards.
CTTTAGAAACGGACATATTAGAGGAATTGGAGGAAAGGCGTACAATAGACCAGGGAGCCAACTGTGAAGGAGATTATCTCTGGGTGACTCCCCAGTGGGGGGATAAGGGCAAAGTAACTGCCACACTTGTTCAGAGGGGAGGCGAAGAGGTCGCAGTAAGGTTGGCCCCAAAGGCAGAATATCTTTCCACCACCTCTGGATTGACAGACCACACGAGGCATGAGAATTTATCTGCTCAGTATGCCTGCAATCACGCTGGAGCTCCCTGGAATGTGCACTGCCATTAGAAAGCAGTTGGATGAAATCACCCATTGCCAAACTGGGAGTGCTTTTTGACAAAAAGCGTGAGATATGGTTCCCCCTTGCTTGTTGATGTACCAGACTACTGATATATTGTCTGTTTGAACTGCAATCGTTCCCAAGGGGAGGGTATCTTGAAATACCTGCAAAGCCCCCCCCCCGGATGCATACGCAGTCACTATGGCTTGGGGTTGAGGGTAGATAAAGGGATAGCCCAACAAAATTTCTTTGGAATGGAGCCACCAACTCAGATCTTCTTTGCATCAACTGCTGATCGTAATTAGATGGGACACTGGCTGATTCAATAGGAACTAACGGGAGGCTAGATGAAGAATTCGTATGTGATACCTGGCCAGAGGAACTAGAGTGACAGAGGCTGCCACTGAGCGTCGGGTTTGCAGAACGAGTCTCACTCTTACTTTCTTGCTGCGAATGATCTGGCTGACTTGTGATCTGATCCTCTGAAGTCTTTCTAGGGAGGGAAAGATGCTATGCCAGAGTGTGTGCAGTGTACAGGTCCAATGAATTCCAGCTGTTGGGACGGTTCTAAATGGGATTTTTGTGGTGGTTTACAGTAATTCCTAAGCCAGAACAAAGGAAAACAGTACAATCTTGTGCCTTTATCAGCTGATGTCTGGTGGGAGCGGTAAGGAGCCAGTCGTCTAAGATATGAAAACACTCAGAATCCTAGCAGTCTGAGGTGAGCTGCCACCACTGCCATGCACTTGATCACCGTGGGGGCTGTGGTGAGACCAAAGGACAGTAGCCTGAACGGACAGTGACTGGATCTCACCAGAAGCGCTGAAAACATCTGGACCGCTTCCCCACTTTTATATGGTAATATGCATCCTAAAGATCTACTGAGCACATCCAATTGTCTTTTTCCAAGAATGAAGTATATGAACAGAGACCATCCAGAATCTGGTTTGTTGAACCAATTTGTTCAACTGACTGAGATCCAGAACTGGTCTCCAGTCCTGTTTTCTTTGGCACTAAAAAGAATCTCAAGTAAATCCCAGATCCTCTCTGGTCTGTTGGGACTGCTTGGATGACTTTTGTCAAGCAATTTTTAAATTTCTTGGACTGCTGCATCCCTGTGGCTGGGTGGAACATCCAAGATTTTTTTGTCTTTTTTTTTTTTCTGAAAAAAAGACTTTGTAACTTCTAGTTATAATACTCTGCACCCAATTGTCTGTTGCTATTCTTAGCCAGGCAGACTGGTGCAGGGGATAATCCCACTCCCAACTCCCTCCAGAGGAAGGCAATCAGGCCTCCTTTAAGGAGCGCTGGTAGGAGTTATCAGGGAAAGAATCGCTGGAACCCTGATTCTGTAGGCCACCTCTGCCTCTTGCAAGGTGTCTTCCATTGTTACTCCCCCCTCTGCAGCAGGGAAAGTCATTGCCATGCAAGTCCTGAAAAGGCCCTTGGGACTTCCTGAACCATAGCCTTCCACTTCTCTGGTACCTGGAATAAGGCCACTGAAAAGTAGAAAAACATACACCCATGGCAGAAGGGGTCTTCCCATCTTTCTCACACCTGGCCATAGTCTCTAACTTTGGGACCAAACAGGGAAGTTCTATCAAATTTGCGTTGATGAAAGAGACTTAAATGGCTCCAGGAAATCACATAATCGCATCCAGGCATGTCTCCTGATGGCTACCCCTGAACCCGCTGCTCTAGTCGCTCCTTCGGCAGCATGTGCAACTAGCCTCACGGACAAGTTGGAAATACATTCTAGGGGGGCAAGCTGAGAATTCACTTTGTCTCAAACTCCTTCAGCTACTGCTCCCGAAAGAGTATCTGAAAGCTCTTTAATCAAATTTCTTTGAAGCCTGGTAAAATGTGCCACATAATTCAAAGACCTGGGAGCGAAGGCTGATGAAGCATATACGTGCTTCCCAAATTTATCCATTATCCTAGACTCGTTATTAAGAGGATGGAAAATAGGACTTTCGTCAGCAGCAAGTTCCTTCTTGGTGGCGTCCACAGGAATTCCTTTGGCACAGTGTTCCTGACCATTAGGGGCAGAAAGGATACTGTCAGGTCTCTCTGGGATTGTCCTGATAGAGTCAGATGACTTCCAAGCCCACTGAGCGATCAACTTAAGATAGCCAGTGGGCAGAGGACCCAAGAGGTAGAGGGCTGGGCATGAAAAACCTCTAGGTATACAGATTCCTTTGAGGAAAGCTGGAGGGTAGTCCAGCCACCTCTCTGTTAAAGGGTTACCAGATGTCCGCAAAGAAACATCTTCAGGGGGTGACTTAAGAGGAACCTTCCCCTTCATCGAAACTGGTATCTTCTGTGAAGAACTCTTCAGGGGAGTCCAAATGTTTCCTCTTGCACTTTTTCTTTGAAGGTACCTCTTCAGTGGGGTGCTCTGGAGAGGTATCCAAAGATGACAACCAATGTGGTTTAGGTTCATAGGTTGGTACTAGGCTATCGGCCCTAGGGCCTATACAAGCCTAGCCACAACAATTCCCTGGTTATTTCTTCCCACATAGGTTGGTACTAGGCTATCAGTCCTAGGGCCTATACAAGCCTAGCCATATTGATTCTGAGACTTTTGTGCCATCTGTCCCAGAGGAGAGACTGGAGGAAGCTCTGGTTGAGGGGATGGACAAGATGTTTGGCCAGACAGGGAAGGCATAGACTGTTTGCCCACAATGGACAAGGCCCAATCCATGGCCTGAAAGTCACCCCCCCCCCCAACAGAACGATGGGAGCCTGCAACTGAAATAAGACTGCTTCAGAATCATGGTCCCACCCCACATAGAGGAGGCCTCCTCCAAAGCCAAAGCCAGGGTCAACCTTACACATGCTGAAGCACTGAGGGGCATGCAGGGCTCCAATGTATCGAAGTCGTACCCTGCCCCTCGGAACAGACAACGAAATTCCTACCCTGGGAGGTCTCCGGGTCTGACAAACCAGAAGAAGTCAGTGTAGCTCTGACCGGCACCGAAACAGTAGAAGCCAGGAAGGTCGGTACCAGGGGCTCTGAAATCTCAGCTGGAGTCAAAGGAGGAATAGAGATGTGGAAGAAGGTAAGGCTCCAGAGCTAACAATGCTAGGAACCGTGGAAGGAGGCAATCCCCTCGCTATAAGGAGCTGGTCCACCAGTCTCAAAATATCACATTCGGACAAATTGTTGGTGGATCAAACAGAAGAAACTGATGGAGATCTTGGTGGATGTCTCTCCAAAAATGGACTGGGAGCATGGTCCACAAAAGGGTCTACTGAGGGGAAGTATATTGTTCGAGGTAGAATTTTAATTGAAGGGTCCTTTAGCTCCATGTGCTCAGTTGGTATCGAAGGGGGAATATCTTTAAAAGACATTGGTACCAATGTCTGCATCGATACCAGTACCAAAAATATTGATGCTGAAAATGCTGGTGCCAATGGCACTGAGGACTGAATATCTTGGCCGACTGGTGCCAAGGAGGCTGTCAGCACCACGGGAGACTTGGCCATTTTACGGGGTGGTTCCAAAGAGCATGTTGGAACAGAGTGACTTTTCTTTGGTTTGGAAGAGGAGGAAGATGATGACAAACTGGGTTCAGTTTTCAGGCCAAATAAGGCCTCAAAGTCTAACTTAAGAAACCCTTTTAGGACGAGTCTGTTTTTCGATCAGAGTTCTAGAGCTAAAACCATGACAGATCGCACAGTCTTTTTGTAGATGGACCACACCAAGGCAATATACACAAAGGGTGTGTCCATCAGAATTTGGCATCTTCCTTTCATGTTTTTGGCACCTCTTGAAATCTTAAGTGCCTCTGGATGATTTGTTAGCTATAACAAAAAACAATGCCACAGACACTGTCGTACTAAAAAAAAAAAAAAAAAAGAAAAGGACTTTTTTTTTGTAAAGGGGGGAAAAAAGGGAAGAAGGAAATACCAACAATGGTATATAGAGTTATCCGAAGGTAAAGGGGAAAAAGTACCAACGATGGTACTTAAGAAAACTAACTTTAAAAGAGAGAAAAACATATGCACTCACACACTAAAAGCTATCTAACAGACGAGTGAGTAGTATAGATAAAAGGGATGATAAAATACAGGAAACAAAGGAAAAAACTAACTTACAGTTTTAAACAATTAGCTAATCCTCAAGAGATCAGAGAGAACATGTCTGACACTAAAAAGTGGCAAATAAGACCTGAGGTAATTTGGTGAGGAGCATTGTGGGTAGAGCTTAGCTCAAAAGTTTTTGGAAGGCGCGAGCTGGAATAACGGCATAGTCAAGAATTATGTGAAGACTGACAAAATCAGATGGTCAATTATCCGAACTCAGCCTTCCAAAGTTTTCCGGTAGGAAAAATAAAGTCTGAATATGTAATCGTTATACATATTCGCTTGTGCATGTTTTTTGAGCTTGTAGCCCGCTTGTGTGTGAAAAATATTCTTTACTGGCCACTGGACTCGAATGGTTGAAAAGTGTACTCCATGAGTACACAAAAAACAAGATTTTAGAAGTTTTTTATCCGGTTCAATGTATGCTCGATTATCTGAACTACCCTAGGTTTCATAGGTTCATAGGTTGGTCCCAATTAGTTTGGATAACCGACTCATCATCATCAGCCCCCATTTCCTATTTTTTCTACATGGGGTCGGGGTATCATGTTAACTGTCGCCAACTCTCTTGATTCAGTGCCACATTCCTGCCTTCTTCAACACTCATGCCTGACTGTTGCAGATCTTCTTTCGCACAATCCATCCACCTCTTTGCTGGACGTCCTCACTTCCTCTAATCTTCTTTCTGTCCAAAATCTTCCTCACCAGAATGTTTCCTGCTTTTCTACACGTGCCCAAACCACCGTAATCTGTTCTCTTTGATCTCTTCTGCAATTGGAGCAACTTGGCTTCTGCACTTATGTCCTTATTTCTTCGTCTGTCCCAGTGTGCATCCTACCACCTTTCTCAGGCACTTCATTTCCATGACCTCTAGCTTCAACTGTTCTGCCTTTACTGCCCAGGTTTCTGTACCATGCAGTAGTACTGGTTGGACCACTGTCTTGTACACTTTACTTTTCAGCTTCTTTGGCATTCTTTCTGTCACAGACTACACCTGATACTCTATGCAAGTTGGCTGCAGCCCCTCTGATTCTAGCTTTGACCTCTCCATTCAGAGCACCCTTCTCCTCGATCACCCCCTTCCAGATACTTGAAGCCGTTTACCTGTTCCATTACCTTTCCTTCTAAGCTCTATTCTCAGCTTCTTCTGATTTCCCCAATTTGTTGCCATTACCACCGTTTTATCTGTGCTTAGTTTCATCCCACGTGCCTTCAGATTTGCATTCCATTCTCCTATCCTTTGCTGAAGTTCTAGCTCAGAGTCTGCCTGTACTGCCACATCGTCAGCAAACAGCAGCTTTGTTGATCTGTCCCCTTCAACCTGGATTAACAGACTCTCTACAGATTTTGAAAAGCCTTGAAGGACAGAGTGGCAGCCTTATAAACTTTCTTTCACAAAATATAAAGGACTCTGCTCTCTCATTTGGGACATGGTTCCTGGTAGGAGCCAAACCTGCTTCCTTGCTGGGATCTAGGGATACCACATCGTGGATCAGCAAGCATATTTTGGTACAAGTATTTAAGGGAATGCTTGACCATATAAAACCAAATCAGGATTCATAGGAGCTGGAAGGGATGTGAAGAGTCAGGCTACACTTGTGCATTAAGAAATGCATCGTTCAGGACATCTAGTTGCTTAGGTTCAAGGAAACCCATGAAGGGACTCACTGGATTCTCTCAGTCTCCTTCATCCTATAAAAGGTATCTCCAAAGTAAAAGCCCTCTGGTAAGGAAGCAGAGGACAGGGTGTCAGAAATAAGGCTGATGGGAACTTACCCACATAAGCCATTTCATTAGCCTGCAAGTCAGGTTCTTCTGGCTGGGGGGGGCTTTTCCTTAAAGAGGATTCCAGATGTCTTTTGAGTTTCCAAGCTCACGCCTCTTGGACCCAACAAAGAATATAAAAACTTTCCGTCAGCTAAATCAAAGGCAATCTGGGGAAAATGGTTGGGCAAAGTCACTGCCTGAGCTAGGTCAAGAAAAGCTGGGGTGAACCCGCTTAGCTTTTTGGTCTTGTGCCTCTACTGATTGGAAGCTGCTGCCTTTGAGGCCTTTGGTTGGAGGTGGGGAGCTGAAACCGTAGCACAGTTGCTGCGAACTTATGAAGTTCTTGGTGATTCACCCTTCCTTTTCTGAAGTCATGAAGTACACCGCTGATACCCAAGGGTCTTTGGCTGCTGAAAGCGCCTTGGTTGTGTCAGTCTGGGAGGACATGACAGAAACTGAAGGAGTGGGCACCTATGAAGTGGCTGCAACAGAATACTTGGTTGAAACAGACTCCATAGTCTGGTGCTACAGAAGTGCCTCACCTTGTATGAAAATCACCAGACCTAGGAAACAGTCTTTGGTCAAGCCCTCTGTTTCTTCTTTTTCTCAGAATGTTTTTCCATGGGAGGAAGGCTCCCAAAATACATGGACGACACCAAGGCAGCCTGAAACCAAGCATATTCCTCCCTTTTGTCAGAAAATGCCTGGAAAAATGTTTTATGAAGTCATATTGTCCTCGAGATGAACAAGGTATGGTGCAGACAAGAGTCCATATCATCTACAAGACTGAGGTAAAACAGGTACTTACCAGGCAAGTTTTACATGGGAACTGTTTACCAACATCTAAATGGCCATTTACTATTAACAATTTTAATGCTAAACTCTAAATCAGACATTAGCTACTGAACAAGTATCTAAACAAAGTCAGGAAAAGAAGACCCCCACCAGATACTTATCTGATCCCAGGAATAAGGCTGACTGGTAAACTACACATGCTGCAGCAGCATAAGACAAAAGTTAACGGCAGAGCAACAAAGATCTGACGATGGCACTGGCTGAAGCCACCTTAACAATACAAATGTCCCACATCAAAGAGAGGGTTTTAGCTGGAGCACTGGGGGAAGGGAGCACTCGAAGACTGGCTGTTGGATACTTGCAGACAGGGTATCCAAAAAGTGAAGACTGCAACAGTAGATAGTACGACATGTATATATAACACCCCTATGCTACATGAATGGGGCAACACAGATTGTTCAGGCTCTGACCATGCACCTTCTTAGGGAAACTCTAGCAGCTTTAAGACAGCTTTACGTCAATACATCCAGAAACCATGATCCCATACGGAGACTTTCCAACCACAGCCTAACTCTGAAAAGTGAATGAAGGGTTGCCCTAGACATTAGTCAGGACAGTGGCTAGTGGAATTACCTTTGAAGGAAGGAAAAAACACACACTGATGGTCAAGGCCCTCTGTTGTCTATAAAGGAGCAATGCTTTACTAAAGCATTGACCTAGATTAAACAATATAAGGGACAGGGTGGTAGTAAGGGCCTTCTTTCTCTGGAGATCACCAACCCAATCACATATAACCTGCCCACAAAGGCAGACCTCCTGAAAGCAGTGTCCACTGACTGGCCAAAGCTCATCCATAGAAAAGTAACCTAAGCCATGCCATTATACTCATGTATCCACACATACATCCTTGCTGCTTCATCCTCCAAATCAGCATAACCCCAGCTATAGTGGGCCACACTGAAGCCCAACATGAACATTATGAGAAACATCTTACACAACTAAAGGGTTTTCAAGTGCATTATCCCCAAGGAAGGTCTACACTCCACATAAAAGACAAGAGATAGGCTAGCACTATGGCATATAGGGATAAAACCCTAACTATGGCCCAGGCAACTTAGGTTTCATTAGCAGTTCAGGTGTCTGAGGCACTGGCTAGGAAGAATGGGTGTGCTTGTCGAAGATACTACTTGAGGGGAGGTGTGGTCCAGAGAGGAGAGTAAACTTTGGATGCTGTCAATAAATACAGGGGTGGGGAGTGAGGAAACGAGGGTAGGTCATATTAGAACTCCCAGCAACAAAAGCAGTTGTCAGCACCACCTCCCCCAAGATAAACTTACAATAAATGCTAGTCACAGCTCACTCAGAGAAGCAGCAGGTAGGTCAGGTGAGGTTTGGGAGCAATATGACGTCCGGAAAGATTACAACAGGGGTGGGGGGATTAAAGAAAAAAAATCTATGAGATGAAGGATCTCAACCTTACTGTGGCAGAGGAAAACACCTTAACCTCCTTCTTGGAGGAACTCTCTCTCTCTCTCTCTGACCAATGGTAAAATGAAAAGATCACAAAAGACTCATTTTCTACGATGACTAGAAAGTATCCCATTCTATTCAGATGGGGAATTGTAAATGACCTCATCCTTCTGGGGAGGAGACAAAATGGTTATTAATATGCTTCTAGGCTGCAAGCACAGCACAAATGACCACAAACTCCGTAGGAAAGAATGACACAAGGCCCCTTGTCTCCCAAGACAGTTAAGGTATGAAAGATGTTAATAGCAGTAATTTCTGAGGGAACAAAATGGGATCTAAAATCCAAACCACAAAGGACTTCCTGAACCATACAGTTTCTACAAACAAAACAGCTGTATGCATATGGGGTGAAAAAGCAACAGGTCATAGGTCTCAAATTTCCATATTCATTATAGAAATAAGGGTCTCTGCTTCCTCATTGCAGGCCATGAAGTGTGGGAGATCCTTTTTCTATCAAGCTACAGAAGTGCCAGACAATGCTCAAGTGGCACTCAAAGTCAACCATACAAAAGGTGACTGCTTGCGACTGGATGCCAAGTCAGTGACTCTCAAAGTTGTTAGCAAAGAGTGAAGTAGGGACTGGATTTAAAGCCTGCATAGGGCACTGTGAAGGCATCAGCACTTCGAGGTCACACAAGGAAAAGTCTGTGTGTCAAAACTGTCTGACAAACAGTCTGCTATGAAGATCCTGGCATAAGAAGCCCAGGTGGACCTTCCTCAAGCTGAGCCATGGACCCCAAAAGGTAGAGCAGTGTGACCTGGAAAAGAGAGCCATGGGACTTGACAGACATCTAACCAATGTGCAGGGAAAGTTGCGAGAGAGAACACTGGCTACTCCAGTTGATAAGAAATGGCAACACCTTAAGACACCACCTCCACGGTAACTACCAGGGGTGGGACCTTTTAAGGGACCTTCATCATCCAACTAGGTAGAGGACAGAAATGAACATAACATTCTCTAGCTAAGGTAGGAGACGTGTGGCCTGTGCGGTAGTCCTGTTAGTACAGAGCTTTATTTTAGGGTTGGAAGGTAGGGTGGCACAGTGGGCTTGCAAGGCTGTCCTGAGAACAGACGGCCCTCCAGGAGAACATGATTGATTTCTGCTATCCATAGCTCTCAAACTGTTAAGACTGCCAAGCACACGTCATGACTCAGAATCTAGCAGCCTCACAAACGTGGACAGTGTTTGATATGAAAAAAATAAAAAAAACCCAGCAAAACAGAAATTGAGTTTTAGGTACAAGGCATAGGCACCTTCTCCTACTCTGGAATGTGGCACTATGACAGAAATCTGTAGGAGGTGTACATGCATCTGCATGAGAGAGAGGAAGAGAACAACTGAGCTTAAGGCAGCTGCGGAGTGGGGACATCCCAATAACACTCGCAGAGAAAAACTCCTGATACTAGACCTAAACATGACAAGACCTGTATGCTAACATAAAGTAATAAAAAAAATAAAAAAGCTACGAGTTAAGTTTTGTCATCTTATGAAACATACATAGCAGTTGTGTCAAATACAGGCAAGAACGATATGATTATCAAATGGTCATTATTAGACTTACTTTGTGTTAAAGAACATAAGAGTGTTGAGAAGGGTGGCAGGAGAGTGTGCACCAAGCTGTTTGCATTCCCATAACATCTCCTCTGTCACATGGCTGGGAATCATATAACCTTTAAAACAAAAAAATAATCAAGTCAACAGAAATTTATATGAAATAATGCAAATAAATAGGATACAATACTGTACAGCAAAAATAACAGGTAAAGTCTTACCACACAAATACAGGGCAATAAGGAAAGGAAGAAATCAAATGCTATCATGGAACCATCGAATATAGAAAACTACAAAGCAATTAAGTATTACTGTTAAAAGAGTATAGGAGAGAGAAGAGATCAACAAAACTGCTTAGAAAGACAGACATGATAAAAGCAATGTGTAGTATCAGAACACACCAGGATCTATCATACATTACTACAGACAAATTAAAGATATCAACACAGGCAGAAAAAATTAGATCATCTGCAGATAAGTATAAAAAGTACAAAATACCCAACTCATTGATGACCCACAAAGTTTTACACAGAACTGGCAAACAAACAAAAGGAATACCGCCATCACAAAAAAAAAAAAAAAAAAAGACATTTTGGGGAATTACCTATGAAGACCCTGTGGAACGTAAAGATTCTGAATGGATAGAAGTAGTAAGAAGTTCAAATGTACAGGATAAGAAATAGGATGAAGTAATAGCCAGATAAACGGAAACAAAATTAAGAAATGCTCCTAACTGGAAAATCCCAGTCCCAGATGCAGTACCCAACTTCTAGCTAAAAGTATAATCTTTACCCAAAGATTTAGTGCTGAGTAAAAACTGCTTATATGCGCACCCCGAGCAGACACCATCCTGGTTAACAGTAAAAATGATATCCCTTAAGAGTGAACCTGCAAGCTATCCTAAAAAATATAGATGCCTTTAGATGATGTATAAACTGTACTCTAGATTTAGATTTAATGCTGACAGAATTTATAACCATCTAGAAGAAATCTCAATCACGGCAAAAATAAAAAAGGTTAACAAAAGAAAGTCACACAGAACAAAGGATCATTTGTTGTTAAAGTCATAACGGAGAATTGTGAAAAGGGCATTTGACAGCATCGTCCATTCCTGGATAAAGGAGTGCTTACAGATGTACAAGATACACACTACCTTGATCAATTATATTACAGTGAACATGAAAAGTACAGTTTTGTACCTACCATAAATGTAGATGTTCGAGTGCTAATACAGCTGCAGTCATAACAGATGGGTTATCCTGCCGTCAGGCGGGTCCTCGGTCGGCCGAATTCCAAAGTCTAGGTCCGGCGTCGGTTGTCGTCGCTTCTTCCCTGACGTCAGTGCGGCAGGGGTATAAAAGAACCAGCCAACGCCATTTTCTTCAGTTTTTCTTGCCCCAGATGTCAGGTGCCCCCAGAAGGAAGGCAAAACATAAACTCATGTAATAATGCAATGTAATATAATCAAAAAACAGTAGTTTGCAAGCAAATACACCATAATGAATACCCCAATCAGGTTATATGAGGAGGTGTTTGTCATAAGGCCTGTCCCAAGAGGGGATGGAGGGAGGGAAACCTAGACTGCAGCTGTATTAGCACTCGAACATCTACATTTATGGTAGGTACAAAACTGTACTATGTTCATCGTGCATACAGCTGCAGTCATAACAGATGGGTAGAATCCCAAAGCTAAAAAGGGGTGGCAGGCACTAAGTGGAACTAGGAGAAGCAAGGATGCCCTACAAGACTGCCGTGGCAAAGCCCGCCCTAGATTTAGAGTATAGTGGAAGGTGACAGTGCTTGGAGAAAGTGTGCACAGAACTCCAAGTGGCTGCTTCCAAAATATCCTTGGTAGGAACCCCCCTGAGGAAAGCTGCAGAGGTAGCTGTGGCCCTTGTGGAGTGAGATCTGATGCTTGTAGGTACAGTTTTTCCATGAAATGAGCAACAAAAGCATATGCAGTGGGCTATCCATTTTGAGATTGTCTGTTTGGAAATAGCCTTTCCTTGAGCACCTGTAGCATAGGACACAAAGAGTTGCTCTGATTTTCTGAATTGCTTTGTCCTGTCCAAATAATAACGAAGTTGTCTGTGAATGTCCAAGGAATGTAGTAGTCTTTCCCCTTTGTTTTGTGGGTTAAGATAAAAGGTAGGTAAGTGTATAGTCTGATTCAAGGCTACACTGGATACTACCTTTGGCATAAAGGAAGGGTTGGTTCATAAGGAAACTCTGTCCTGATGGAAAATGATGAAAGGTTGCACCGCCATGAGGGCTTGTAGCTCCGAAACCCTGCGTACTGAGGTGATAGCCAGAAGGAAGGCTGTTTTCCATTACAAATATTGTAGTTCTGTTGAGGCAGCTGGCTCAAATGGAGGCAGAGTCAGTTTTTCTAAAATGAAGTTGAGGTCCCAAGCAGGTACTGGTGGTTTCCTTGGGGGTTTTATATTCTTAGCCCCTCTGAGGAACTGTCTTAAGAGAGGATGAGAGAATAAAGGAGGATCAGTGTTGTATTGTGCAGAAATGGCTAAAGCATGGATCTTGATGGAGGAGAAGGAAAGTCCACTGTTTAACATCTCAGCTAGGTACTGTAATATTTGAGGTAAATTTAGAACCCAAGGATTCCGGCCCTTTTTCTGATTCCAGGCACAAAACCGTTTCCATTTGGCGGAGTAGGCTTTTCTAGTTGAAGGTCTTCTGGCCTCCAAGATGACATCCTGCACCTCCTTGGAGAGGAGGGTCTGTTGGGAAATCAAGGAATTCTCCATGCTGCTAGATTGAGGGTTTTTAACTGACTGTGAAGAGTTTTGAAGCTGTGTTGGGTCAACAGAAGAGGCACTTGAGGCAGGATCCATGGAGGGGAATGCGTCAGACTCTTCAGGAGTGGATACCAGTGTTGTCTTGGCCAGTCTGAAGCAATGAGAATCATCTTTGGCCTCTCTGCACTGGCTTTTAATAGAACTTTGGGCAGCAGAGGAAGAGGTGGAAAGGCATAGACTGTCAATGTTGTCCAATTGAAAGAAAGTGTGTCCACTTTCCAGGCCTGTGGGTGATAGGTCCTTGAGCAAAATTTTTTCAGTTGGTAATTTTGTGGGTAGCAAAGAGATCTATGTCTGGCCGTCCCCATGCCTGAATTATCTTTGTGAAAACTTGAGGATGCAACTTCCATTCGTGTGGATCTGTCATATTTCTGCTTAGGTTGTCTGCCAGCGTGTTTTCCTTCCCTGGCAGGAATTGTGCTTGAAGTTGGATTTGCAATTCCAGAGCCGTGTTCCAAAGGGACATGGCTAGTCTGCACAGGGGGTATGAATGAGTTCCTCCCTGTTTGTTTATGTACCACATCACTGTGGTGTTGTCTGTCCTTATCAATAGCTGGCCTGGATGCAGTAGGTCTTTGAAGGCCGTAATTGCATTTTGTACTGCTAGCATTTCCTTTTGATTGATGTGTAGGTGCTTCTCTTTTTGGGACCATTTGCCCTGAATGCACTGATCTGTCATGTGTGCCCCCCAGGCGTAGTCCGAGGCGTCTGTTGTGATGATTTGATTTGCTTGAGGCATGCAGAAAGGGAGACCTATGTTTCTTTGGCATGCTTGAGCCCACCACAGAAATTCCTTTTGAAGACATGGAATGAGTGGTATAATTGTTTCCAAACTGTGGCTGTGTTGAGACCATAAGTTTTTTAGGTACCATTGAAGTTTCCTCATATGCAGCTTTGCATATGGGATCAGCAGGATGCAAGATGCCATGAATCCCAGAGCCTGCAGGACTTTCCTTGCAGTCAGCCTGGTGAAGGTTGCCATTTTCTGAAGTATTGAGATAGTTACCCTTGCTTCTCTGGCGTGAGGTAGGCCATCTGGGTGTTTGTATTCAAGCTGGCACCCAGGAAAATTATTGCTTGAGAGGGTATTAGTTTTGATTTCTTTTTGTTGACTGTGTATCCCAGAAAGTTCAACAATTTTATTACAAAGGCCAGGTGTTTCAGAAGTATGTGCTTGCTGTCCGCTTGGATCAGGCAGTCGTCCAGATATGGGTATATTTGTATCCCTTGAAGTCTGCAGAAGGCAATTACTGATGCCAGGCATTTCGTAAACACTCTGGGCGCAGTAGATAAGCCAAAGGGCAATGCAGAGAATTGATAATGGGTTGAACCTGCAAGAAATCTGAGGTATCTTCTGCAATCTTGTCTGATAGGGACATGCAGGTATGCCTCCTTGAGGTCCAAAATGTTACCAGCCAAGACTCCTTGCCCAGCATGGGAAGAAGCTGCTGTAATGTGAGCATCTTGAATTTTGGTATGAGTAAATATGTGTTTAGGATGGATAGGTCCAAAATAGGTCTCCAATCTTTGTCCTTCCTTGGTACCAGGAATAGTCTGGAATAAAAACCTTGACCCTGTTCTTTTGCAGGTACCTCTTGAATAGCTTTCATGTCCATGAGAGCTGAAATTTGTTTTTGTGCCTCTGCCCTTTGATTTTGTGGCAGGTTTGGCATGCCTCTCATTTTGGAAGGGTGTGAAAGTGGAATCTGTAGCCTCTGTCTACAATGTCCAGGATCCATTTGTCTTTTGTGACAATATGCCAATTTTTTGAAAATAATGCCAGTTTTCCGCCTAAAGGTGCTGCCATTAAAGCTTTGCTTGGCATGCAAAGGGGAAAGTCATTGTGTCTGCTTTCTGAATGGCTGTGATCTATCTTCTCCACCTCTTGGTGTAGGTGCTTGCCATTGTCTGGCTCTAAATGATCCTTGAGATTGCCCTCTACCCCTCGGGCGCCTGTATCTACCTCTTTGAGGTCTGTCCGTGGCTGGAAAGGACCAATTTTTTGAAAGCCAGTTTCTGCTGAAACGTGGAGGCTGTACCTGTAGGAAATCTTTCACTGTTTGCATTGATCTTGCCTTTTCCTCCATTTTCTTTAGTACCTCCTCAGCTTTAACACCAAACAATACATCTTTTTGAAGAGGTGCATCTAGTAATTTAGCTTTGACATGATCTGGTAAGGTTTGCTCTTTGAGCCAAGCATGTCTACGTATGACAGACCCTGTAACAGCAGCTCTACATGAAGCCTCTAAAGCATCAAAACCACATTGCAAGTTATGTTTACCCACTTGCTCTGCACTATGCAACAACTCCTTTAAATCTGGTTGTTCAGGTTGTGTCATTTTGCTTTTCAACTGAGATAACAAAAACTGTTGATACTTTAACATATGGAACTAACAGTTTAATGCCCTCATGGTTAAAGTGGCCGAGGTGTATACCTTTTTCCCCCACCTTTCTAAAGCTCTGGAATCCCTCTCTGAAGGTAACGGGTTTTTGGCAATAGAGGCCTTAATTCCCTTGGGACCCCGTGAAATAGTTTCTGGGTCAGCAGCATGGCTTTTGTATAGGAATTGGTGTGAATCAGGAACCCGGTAATACCTGTCAGGCTTAACAGGAGCTGGGGGTAAAGAATCTGGGTTGAGGCTGGCTTCTGTGTACACATCATCTAATATATCCAAAACAGGAGGGATAGCCAGAGGCATGTGCTGAGGATGCAAGAGAAAATCCCTGAGCCTTTTCTTGGAATCTGAGTAATCTTGGCCTTCCCAGTGAAAGTGTTCCCTCAAGGTATGTAAGGTTTCCCCAAAAGAATAGTCCTCGGGGGGGGGGGGGGAGACCGAGGGAATGGACTCCTCCAGCATCAGAATCTTCAAAAGGGGAATATGAATATTCCTGGTCCTCAGAATGTTCTGAGGTAATAGAGGCTTGGTCTGAGGAAGGGTAGTCTTCCTCCAGTCTGGGCCTTTTGTCCGAGGGTGGTTGAGAACCCCTGATAAGAGTAATCAAATCCTCTGCCATTTTGAGCATCTGTTTTTTAGGCATGGGGCCTTGAGAGGGGCTCTGTGGAACTTGTCTTTCAGTTTTCATGGCTGCTTTAGATTTTGTGAAAGCCTTAATGGAAAAAGAGGAAGGCCTGAAGACACCTTGAGAGGTGGCAGGTCTGTCTAAATTCTGAGTTTCCCCGCCAAGAGTGGCGTCGGTATCTGTAGTCGGAGTGGGGGCTGAGGAGCCTGCGACCTCGGGCACAGAAGACACCACTAAAGAAGCGTCATCCATACTCAGGGGCTGCGTAGGAGCCTCGCTGAGAACCAGAGCACCTGTAGCCGGCCTTAGCGTGGTGTCAGTAAAAGTCGTGGACCTCATATGTCGGTCCTTATCTTTGCGTCTCTTACTCAAAACTGGAGTCTGAGTATCCAACGACATAATGTAATTAATTTTTTTACCAAAATAGTGCTGGGCGAACTCCGCCCGACGCTTAATAGTGCGTTTGTTGAATCTAGCACAAAAACGACAGGCCGAGACGTCGTGGTCTGGGCCTTAGCAAGGAATGCAGAAGGAATGGAAATTCTTATGCGGTATTTGCTTCCCACAAGAAATGCAATTATTAACTTTGTCTGACATCGGTCTGAGGCAAGAAAAGTTTCCCCAGCGGGGTACTTAGCTTTCAAGAAGACTTAGGCTGAAAAATTTTCGTAAATCTCAGGAGCTGGCCGACCGGCACTTGCGAACTGCTTCTGCTTCGGGCACCGCGCGGCAACAAAAACTGAAGAAAATGGCGTCGGCTGGTTCTTTTATACCCCTGCCGCACTGACGTCAGGGAAGAAGCGACAACAACCAACGCCGGACCTAGACTTTGGAATTCGGCCAACCGAGGACCCGCCTGACGGCAGGATAACCCATCTGTTATGACTGCAGCTGTATGCACGATGAACATCAGTGGCAAACCACTTTGCAGCTAAGCCATGACAAAGGACAAATTATGATCAGAGATACAAATTCAAAGGGGGATATTCTAGGGTGACTCTCTTGTTACCGCTGCTCTTCTGTCTTGCCCTTAAACCATTAAGCTGTCTACTTAGATTAGGTCATGGTTACAGTCTGGCTCCCAGACAACAACAAAGTGTAAAGACTTATTTTGTGGGTGATTCAAAATTGTACAGTCCATCAGATGAACAGCTTAAAGCATGTCTGAAGTAGTCAAACTTTCTCAGATGATATAAAAATGTCATTTGTTCTTGACAGATGTGCAAACGCAACATTTCAAATAGGGAAAGCCGCAGTACCAAGAAAATATCAGTTTGGAACAGGAATGTGAAATAAAGGAATTTGAGCAGGACGACGTGTATAAATATTTGGGAACTGATGGATTGACAATAAAAATATGAACAAATGTGAACAAAACTCAGTAAAGAAATATTTTAGGAGACCAAAATTAATACTTAAAACAGCCCCAACATCTAGGAACAACGTCCAAGCTATAAACAAATTTGCCCTTCTGGAAAGTTTTGGTGTGAGTGACTGGCTCCAAAAAGGTACTGGAACAGTTGGACAGGAAAAGAAAAATGCTTCATGTTTATCCAGTGGTATAAAAAAACAAGAGTATACCAAGATTACATATTCCTTGTTCTGAAGGACGTATCAACCTCCTCAAAACTGATTACACAGATCTGCAATCGTAGGATTGCATACATATCTGCTGACCTCATCAGATCCAAGCATAAAGTTCTGAAACATGATGACAACAAATCTAAGATTACTTCCCCGCTTAGTTTAGCAAAAGCATATCAATGTCAAGCTAGAATGGAAACCAAACCGGAAGTAGACAAAAACCAGGCAACAGAATGTGCCAAATAACAAAAGAAAGAATATAAAGAGAAGGATCAGATAAGAAGGCAAAAAATGTAGAAAATGCATATATATAGTTGCATGTAAAGAAAACTCCCAGAACAACCTCATGTCAATCAGGATCTCATGCAGGAATGGTTAAGGAAAGGTGAATTTAAAACAACATATGAACAGTGGACTACATCCACGTTGGTTTACAAAGTCTAGTGAACATGGGGGAGAAACAGATAAATGTAGGTTCTGTAAAACAGAACTGGAAAAAGACGAACATCTTGTTGCTGGTGTGCTAGACTAATGGCAGATAGCCTGTACAGTGGATAGTATATGTGGCAAGACTGTTGCTTTGTGGATTGTGCAAACATTACAACATTGAAGTAGCTGAGAATCATAGGACACATGAGCCACAAAGCATTACAGAGGATGATGTTTGGATCACCTATTACCAACAGTTCAAAAAATAGGTGCAAGAAAACCAGATATAGTAGTCCATGAAAAGATGACAAAAGTAGCAATGATCATTGAAATTGCTACACCCAGTGACTACAGTGTCTTACATACAGAGACAAGAGTCAAAATACCAGGACATGAAGGCAAAAATGAGGGCAAAGTGGAAGAAGGAAAACAAGAGTTCCACAGGAGCAATGGGAATCAAAAAAAAAAAAAAATTACGGTTTTATTTAGATATGCTACAGATACATGCAACTCTATACAAATTGCAAGAGGAGCCAATTCTGGGCACATTGCTGGTGCTGTGAAGAGCACTTTTGGCTAACAAAGATTGAAACAATATTAATTTCACAAACTTTAATCACACTTAGACTTAGGAATGGGGTCCATTCCTGTCATAGTATTAGAAACCCAAAAGACTTGGAGAAATAAAACTGGTTGGGAATCAAATAACCTGAAAAACATAAGGGAGAAAAAAAATATATATGTTTTTTCTCCCATCAAACTCATCCATTTTATTATACTTTTTTAGGTCCCCATCAGAAGTGCAGGGCCTGATAATGTTGACTCATGATACTTTTGATAACTAAACTGCCGTACCTTTTACCACTACTTGACAGAGTTGGTAAACATTTCTCATCATTCTCTCTCTCTCATACTTTTGTTATACTGAGGATTGCGATTACAGTCCTCATACTATCATCTGGCACATATTGTAGCATCTTACAAGGCCTAACAAAGATCTAACTGCAGAAATGACACTGTCAATTATAAGACTGAAAAGTATGAACTGCTAAAGCCCTAGTATTAATAAACAAACCAGCTATACACATGTGGTAACAGTTCTAGGGCTAGTTCATGAAGAAAGAATAGTTGTGTAAAATCTTACCATAACCATGATTTCCTTCTCTTCCATGTTGCAGTATTCTAGTTGTGGGATTTCCTGCCCTCAGGCGACTCGTACGGTGGCTCCTATACAAAAACTTCAGCTTGGCTGTTCCAGAGTGCGTGGGACGTCAGACATAAGGCCATAAACCAGGGGCCTTAAATGTGATGTCTGCATGCACAATCCTCAGAACTTGAAGGCCAGCAGGTATAGAAGAAGGCCCAGCAGGAGGAATGCCAGTGGCGACAGGTGTCCTTCAGTAGCTTAGGTAGAGATCCAGGTCTTAGCTGGGACTAAAGGAGAAAGTATAGGGGGAAATGGTGGGTGGAAAGGAATATTGCAATATGGAAGAGAAGGACATCTATGGTTATGGTAAGATTTTACACAGTTATTCTATGTCCTTCTATTCCTATGTTGCAGTATTCTAGTTGTGGGAGAGTACCACAGCTTAGATGCATGAAAGGGAGGTGGATGCTGAGGAGGATTCTACAAAAAAATTTATCCTCCCAAGAAATGTTGAAAGCATTCACTTTCCATGCTAGAGGGAAGTATGTCTGAGCAGAAAGTCTGCAGCTGCCTGTTCTGGGGGGGAGGCAAACAGGTCTATTTGTGCAGTATCCCACAGGTAGACTATATGTCTAGGAAGACCCCCCCACTGTCCAGCATTAATTCGTGCTGTGGAGAGGAAGTCCTGCTTAGGAGGTCTGCTTGCTTGTTGTCCTGCAAGGGGATGTAGGTCGCCTGCAGAACCAGGTTGTGGCAAGAGGCTAGGTCCTACATCAGCAGGGTCAGTCTGCACAGCTGGTAGGCCTTTGTTCCTCATGGTTTGTTGAGGTACCACATAACTGTGGTGTTGTCGGTCACTATCAGGAGCACCCCTGGGACCAGAAGGGGAATAAAGGTCTTTAAAGCTAGGAAGACTGCTGTAATTTCCCTGACATTGATGTGCTTGCCCTGTAGAGAAGGGTGCCACTTTTCCTGGACCCTGTAGGATGCCAGAGTTGCCCTACAACCTGAAACTGAGGCATCTGTATGCATTGTTAGGGTTGGGGGTGGGTGGTTGCCATGGAAGTCCCAGGTTTAAGCTGGATTTGCTGGATCCACCAGCTGATTTCTTTCTTTAGACAGGGAAGGAGGGGAATATCCTGATGTGAGAGTGTTCAATCTCGCCGTTTGTTCTTAAACACGGGTTCGGAGCCGATCCTCGGCTCCGAGTCGGCCGCATAGCAAAGCTCTGCATCTTAGAGAAGCTCGAGACCAGGCTATATCCCACAATCCTCCCTGCCATTACTCAGATCTAGTTTGCCGCTGCAACAGATCACATCGACGAGAGCTCGGACCAGACAGATTTTGTTATATTACAGATAAGATTCTTATCTTTCTTGTTTGAAAAGATCTTAAAGTTAGTTTTTGATATAGTGCTAGTGTGTGTGTGTGTGTGTGTGTGTGTGTGTGTGTGTGTGTGTGATTTTAGTTAATCCTGTCATATTTTTATAAGTTCCCTTTTGTGGCCTACCTCCTTTTTCCCACTTATAGCAATACTTATATATATATATATATATATATATATATATATATATATAAATATTTACTTAGTAGTTAGTTATTATAGCGTCTTAAAATTTTTCCTAGTAGAGTGTCTTACTTCTACCGGTTATGTCAGAGAAAGCCAAATCCGTCTTTAAAAGATGTCAGTGTGGACAGAAAATGTCCATCACTGACAACCACACTTCCTGCGTCTACTGTCTTGGCCGTCTCCACCTACAAGAGGATTGCTCTATATGCCATTCCTTCAGCGGGAGGGTCATGACAGATAGACGCAGGAAACTTATAGATAGGGGACTACTTAAGCCTGCCTTCCAGGAGGCTTTGGACAAATCGGACCAAGCTTCTAAGTCCTCGAAGGGGTCGAAGATGTCGGAGCCCATGTCATCGGCTCAGAGTTCATCTTCGAAGGTTCGTTCGCCGGTTCCACAGACTTCGGGCGGCGTCGAACGTTTGTCTTTCACTGAGCCCCAGGTCTTGGAACCGGTGTCGGAGCTACCGCCACCGTCCATTCTTCGGTCAGTGCCATCTTCGGCCCCTTCGACCCGATCTTCCAGACCGTTATCCGATACAGATGTGGATCGTGTCGTGCAGAAACTCATGGAGAACACGGCCCTTTCCAAGTTGATTGCAGTTTCCTCCCAATTGGTGTTGAAACTAGAAGGCCTCCCTTTATCTCCAACAGGTCCTCCTTCGAGACCCATCCAGTCTTCAGAGCCGGGAGTGGATGAGCCGATGATAGTGGAGCCCTTGGTGCCGAAACCGTCCATTGCACGATCGACACCATTGACTTCGACTCCTTCGGAACCTGTAGGTGAGTCGCGGAACCGACGATCTCTCTTCGGTTCCGGAACCGAGAGTCGTACCGACCTTTCGGTGCCGACTCTCCCTCTCGGGGCCTCAGCTCCGTCCTCGGGGTCAGGGCCCACGGCCCCCCGTGTCTGGGATGCTTCCATGTTCTTTGGAACCGGAGGAGTCCTCGGCCCGGGGTTCAGGGGTTTTTGACCTTATGAGGAAGGTTTTGTCTGCACAGACAACCACTTCATCGGAGGCGTCATCTCCTTCCCCTAAGGGGCCGCTCTCTGTTTCTGCCCCCACGACCCATCCAAAGCGTAGAGCACCATTGCCTCAGCCACCCCCAGAGGGTGCCCCCTGTTCCTCAGAGGCCTCACCGGAAGCCCCCTCTGATGAGGTTCCGAGGAAAAGACTGTGAAAGAGGAGGCACTTAGATTCCCCGCAGGAATCTCTAACATCTGACACTGACTTGGATGAGGCAGAGGGGTCCCCAAAATCCCCCTCTGAGGATGTCTCATTTGCGGACATCTTGGAGATCTTAAAACAGAGGGGTGATTGGCAGTCCCTAGCCCCCACTGAGGACGAGTCGGTGCTGCTGAAGGCTTTTGGTGCTCAACCTTCTACCTCCTGGGTTACTCCGCCCTTCGATGAGTTAATGGATTTAATTGCTCGAAGGGCGCGGGAGACACCGGACACAGTGGAACCGGTCCCTTGAAAACAGAGCAAATTTATCACTGCCCCCCAGGACAAAGTTTATCTCACCAAGGGAGTTCCGGTCGACGCTATGGTGGTGACGGCAGCCACTAAAAAGGAGATGTCGGAGTCTTCCTCTTCTGTTCATCCTCCTAATAAGGATTCTAGGACTATGGACAGATATGGGAAGCGCGTTTTTAGTTCAGCGACTTTTTCCATGCGTTCGCTAAACTATTTGACACATTTTACACGTCTGCAGAGGGATCTCATCAAGGAGCTGGGAGATACCCTCCAGGGTAACACAGATGCTGCTGTTTCAGATAAGGTAACAGCACAGCTTAACACCCTTACCTCCATAGTGAACTCATCCATGAGGCTCATCTCGTATGCGGCTGAAGGATCGAGTAGAGTTGCAGCTTCAGCGATTGCTCTACGAAGACAATCCTGGATGCGGCTGTGCTCATTTATGAAGCCTTCAAGTCTTCCTTCCACGCCTTTGATGGTGCCACTCTCTTTGGGCCCAAAGTGAAGGAGACACTAACTCGGTGTGAGCAAGAAGGAAAGACTCTGTCTGCTGTCGGAGTCCGTTTTTCTGCTCCAACTAGACCATACCCCAAAAGGCAATGAGGCGGAAAAATGTGGTTCCGTAAAACTCAGGGATCTTTCCAGGCCACACAGAGTGATGCCCCCCCCCCAGAGGCAGGGGGGGGGGTAGAAATGGAAGACGTCGCCCCGGCGGCAGAGGGGGTCCACAGAACCAAGGCGACAGGGATCCTGTCCCTGGTAAGCCTTTCCAGCACTCCTGAACGGGGGCCCGACTGTCCTGCTCTGGAGGCAGTCGGGGGTCGCTTGGCTTTATACCCACAGGCCTGGCTAACTCTTACCTCGGACTCTTGGGTAAAAAGCATTGTAACCATAGGATACAAACAAAATCCCCTTCATATCAACTCCACCCCAACAAAGAAGGTTTCCAGATGTGCCACCCCATCTGCGAGGCCCAGCAGCAATAGAAATTTCAAAGCTGCTCGAAAAAAGAGTCATCCAACCAGTCCCGGCGGACCAAAGAGAATCCGGAACTTACTCAAGGTTCTTTTTAGTTCCAAAAAAGACAGGGGACTGGAGACCGATTTTGGATCTCAGCAATCTCAACACCTTCGTGAAGAAGGAAAAGTTCCGGATGGTCACGCTTCAATCGATCCTTCCATTTTTACAGAAGGAAGACCGGATGTGCTCGATAGATCTCAACGACGCGTACTACCACATCAAAATGGCCAGACCGTCCAGAGATCACCTGCACTTCCAGCTGGGAGCCAGTCACTTTCAATTTCAAGCCCTGCCCTTTGGGCTCACCTCAGCCCCCAGGGTATTCACCAAATGCATGGTAGTGGTAGCGTCTCACTTGAGACGCCTAGGATTCCGGGTGTTTCCCTAGCTGGACGACTGGCTCCTCACCGCCACCACCGAGCGTCACCTCATACAAGCCAGAGACTACACAGTCAACCTTTGTTCTCACCTAGGGATTTCCATAAACTTCGAAAAATCTGCCTTACTGCCCTCACAGCATATTTCATTCATCGGAGCAGACCTAGATACACGTTTAACACTGGTAAAGCTCCCTCCAATAAGGGCTTCATCCCTCAAGGAAAGTACAGTTTTGTACCTACCATAAATGTAGATGTTCGAGGATTCCATTGCTGCAGTCCTGACTATTGGGTATAGTCCGCGTCCAGTCGGCCCGAATACCAGAGTATAAGGCTGACGTCGGTCAGGGCGCATTAGACTGACGTCAGTACGTCAGGGTACTAATGCGCATGACCGACGTCATATCCTCAGTCTTTTCTTGCCCCAGATGTCAGAAGACCCTAAAAAGACAAGTCCCAAAAAACCTGCACCAAAAACATGCACAATATATACAACAATATATACAAAAATATAAGCATGTAAACTCACCTACACAACCACCCCTAAATACAGAGGGGAAGGAGGGAGGGTAAATTGGACTGCAGCAATGGAATCCTCGAACATCTACATTTATGGTAGGTACAAAACTGTACTATGTTCTTCGCCTTCCATTGCTGCAGTCCTGACTATTGGGTAGAATCCCAAAGCAGAGGTAAGGGAGGCTGGCAAATTATAAAGAAGTAGGAGCTGACAACATGCCTTGCAAAACAGCTGTGGCAAAACCAGCCCTAGACTTAGAGTAGATAGGAAGGTGATAATGCTTAGAGAAAGTATGCACTGAACTCCAAGTAGCTGCTTCCAAAATATCCTTAGTTGCCACCCCTTAGAAATGCTGTTGAAGTGGCAGTAGCCCTAGTGGAATGAGGCCTAATCCCAGCTGGAATCTCCTTGCCATGATGGGAATAACAAAATGCAATGCAAAAGCCAATCCACCTAGAAATAGTTTGTTTTGACACAGGCTTGCCCTGTGAACTCAAAGCAAAAGAAACAAACAACTGCTGAGACTGCCTAAAATCCTTAGTCCTGCTTAAATAATAACGCAATTGCCTGTGTACATCTAAAGTGTGCAAAATCTTTTCCCCTTTATTTTGAGGGTCTGCAAAAACGTAGGCAAATGAATAGTTTGGTTTAAAGCCACACTAGAAACCACCTTAGGCAGAAAAGAAGGATTAGTACGTAATGATACCCTATCCTTATGGAAAATCAAAAGGGCTCTACTGCCATAAGGGCCTGCAACTCAGACACCCTTCTTGCAGAAGTAATAGCCAACAGAAAAGCAGTCTTCCATGACAAGTATTTCAATTCAGCAGTAGCTGCAGGCTCAAAAGGTTGTAGAGTAAGTTTTTCCAACACAAAATTGAGATCCCAAGCAGGAGTAGGAGCTCTACGTGGGGTCTTATATTCTTTGCCCCTCTAAGAAACTGCTTGAACAAAGGATGCGAAAACAAAGGTGGGTCACAATCATAGTGAGCTGAAATTGCTGCAGCATGAATCTTAATGGAAGAGAAGGACAAACCTTTGTCCAATAATTCAGTAAGATATTGAAGAGCCACACTCAAATTAGGCTCAGAAATCTCCAAATTCTTTGCTGTACTCCAAAATAAAAATCTCTTCCATTTTTCTGCATACACTCTCCTTGTACTAGGTCTTCTAGCTTCCATAATCACATTTAAAACTTGTTGAGGAAGTTGAGACCTGCTGTGTTTCAACACAGAATATGCCAGGCTGTTAGATGAAGAGAGTGAAGCTTGACATTGAGCAGATGACCGTCCTTCTGAGATAACAGATGAGGAATCAGAGGTAAAGGCCATGGAGGCTTCTTTACCAGACTCCGTAGTAGTGGGTACCAGTGTTGCGAGGCCAATCTGGAGCTATCAAAATCATCCTTGGCCTGTCTTGTCTGACCTTTAACAGTACCTTTGGAAGAAGAGGCAGAGGTGGAAAGGCATACACATGAAGGTTTTTCCAACTGAAAGACAGAGCATCCACTTTCCAAGCTGTGTGATGAAACCCCTTTGTGCAATACTTTGGCAGCTGGTGGTTTAGTGGAGAAGCGAACAGATCTATGTCTGGAGTTCCCCATGACACTGTCAGTTTCTGAAATACATGAAGATCCAGTTTCCACTCGTGGGGATCCATGATTTGTCTGCTTAACACATCTGCTAAGGAGTTCTGTGCTCCTGGCAGAAACCTTGCCTGAAGAGTTAGTTGCAGGCTTAGCGCAGTCTCCCATAAAATCATTGCTTGCCTGCATAGAGGATAAGAATGTGTTCCCCCTTGCTTGTTGATGTACCACATGACAGTTGTGTTGTCTGTTAGAATCAACACCTGCCCTGGAAGAAGTAACTCCTTGAAAGCCATTAATGCAAACTGGACTGCTAACATCTCTTTCATGTTGATATGTAGATGCTGTAGTCTGGCAGGCCACTTGTCTTGTATCCACTTTCCATTTAGATGAGCTCCCAAGCAATGTCCGAGGCATCTGTCGTTAAGATCTGACTTGCCTCTGGCCGGGTCACAGAGAGTCCCTTGTTTAGGTGACATTCCTGAGCCCACCACAAGAATTCTTTTTGAAGGCAAGGTATTATTTGAATGACAGTGTCCAAATCCTGGCAGTGCTGTGTCCATACATTTTGAGATACCATTGTAGCTTCCTCATATGCAGTTTGGCATTGGGAAGCACCAGAATACAAGATGCCATGAACCCTAATGCTTGAAGGACTGTCCTTGCAGTCAGCACGGACTGATGAGATAGTTGATGGAAGTAAAGTGACAGACTCTTTTGTTTGTCCGGGGTTAAAAGGCCATCTGGGCTGCTGTATTCAGTCTTACACCCAGAAAGCACATGTCTTGAGAGGGTACTAGACTGGACTTTATTTCGTTCACAGAATACCCTAGGCATCTTAGCACTGCGATAACATATTCCAGATGCTGTAGAAGATCTTCCTTTTCTTGAGCCAGAATCAGGCAGTCGTCCAAGTAAGGATAGATTTGAATTCCTTGAAGCCTGAAGTAAGCTATCACTGGAGCCAGAACCTTTGTGAACACTCTGGGCAGTAGATAAGCCAAAGGGCAATGCAGAGAACTGATAATGAGAATTTCCAGCTCGAAACCGCAGATACTTCCTGCAACTTAGCCTTATAGGCACATGAAGGTAAGCTTCTTTGAGATCTAAAGTTACCATCCAGTGATCTTTGCCCAGCAGAGGTAAAAGCTGTTGTAACGTCAACATCTTGAACTTGGGAATGTCCAGATAAGTGTTGAGGATAGATAAATCCAAAATTGGTCTCCACGTGTTCCCCTTCTTTGGTACTAGGAACAGGCGAGAATAAAATCCTAGGCCCCTTTCTGATACAGGGACTGGCTGAATGGCCCCTATGTGAAGTAACTGAGAAACTTGCTTGTGAGCCTCTTTTCTTTGTGGAGGAGGAACATCTGGCATGCCTTTGAAAGGGGGCATTGTATGGAAATAAAATCTGTAACCGTGGTGAATGATATCCAACACCCATTTGTCTTGAGTAATTAAATCCCAATTTTCTTTGAAAAGAGACAGTCTTCCTCCCAAAGGAGCTGCCAAACGTGAATCTGCTGGCAGCGGAAAAGACAGGTCATTGGGTCTGTTTACGAAAGGACTGACCCCTGCCCTCACCAGAAGTCTGAGCAGGCGAACTGCCTGTTCTAGGCCTAAAAGAACCTTGAGCCCTGCCCCTACCACGTCTAGACCTACCCCTAGACTGGGAATCATAAGCAGGATATGTCCACCCCTTAGCAGGCCAATTTCTACTAAACTTTGGTGGCTGCACCTGCAAAAATCTTTAACAGTTTGCATAGACTTAGCTTTGTCCTCCATTTTCTTTAAAACTGCTTCCACAGGCGATCCAAACAACACATCAGACTGTAAAGGAGCATCCAAAATCCTTGTCTTAACATGCTCAGCTAAATTCTGATCCTTCAACCAGGCATGCCTGCGAAGAACAGAACTGGTAGCAGCCACCCTCGAGGAGGCCTGTACAGCATCAAAACCACATTGCAAAGAATGCTTACCCACTTGTTCAGACACATGAACCAAATCCAGCAACTCTTTACACTCAATACCTTCCGCCAAAGCATCCACCTTAGATTTCAATTGTGAAAGGAGATAATTCTGATATTTTAGCATGTGAAACTGACAATTCAAAGCTCTCATGGCTAGAGTGGAAGAAGTATACACTTTCTTTCCCCACCTATCCAAAGCCCTTGCCTCTTTATCAGTGGGAACAGGATTTTTAACCACAGAAGCCTTTACACCTTTAGGCCCTTGAGAAATAGTTTCTGGGTCGCCCTAGGACTCTTAAACAAATATTTATGAGCTTGGGCACCCTATAATACCTATCAGGCTTAACAGGAGCAGGAGGCAAAGAGTCAGGGTTCAGGGAAGCCTCTGCAAAAACATCTTCCACCACATTCAACACAGGAGGAATAGCTAAAGGCCTATGCTGGGGTAAAAACAAGAACTCCCTAAGCCTTTTCCTGGAATCAGAGTAATCCTGGCCTTCCCATTTAAAGTGCTCCCTCATGGAATGCAGAGTCTCTGAAAATGAGAAATCCTCAGGCGGAGAAGCTGTAGGAGTGGAATCATCCACATCAGAATCAGAATAAGTAGGATACTCCTGCATATCTTCCACAGAAGATTCTGAAGCCTCTGAACACTGTTCAAAACTATCAAACTCGGGTTCCACCCTAGGCCTCTTATCAGGCGGGGGCATAGAACCCCTAATCATAGTAATTAAATCTTCTGCCATTTTAAGCATATGTTTCTTAGGTACAGAACCCGAAATGCTAGGAGAAGCCCCCACTGAAGCGGAACTAGGCCTACCTCTCAAAGAAGCTTTGGCAACCGAAGGAGAGGCTCTAACTACCTTGGGAAGAGAGGGAAGAACAGTCACCTGAGAAGCCCCCTCAGCCTGGCCTACCTCCTGAGAAGGCACATCCTGTAAGAGTATAGTTTCTGCCTGGGACTCCATGGAAACTCCTGGCAAAACCTCCGGCTCCACTGAGCCTTCTAAAGAACCGACGTCCGGGACTGCCGGTTCCTCAACCCTAGGCTTCACTGTTTTATCCTTGCGCTTCTTAGAGAGCGGGCGCCGGAGCATCCGACGGCATTTTATAATTGCAACGCTTCCCAAACACTAACCTGGCACAGTCTAACCTCCTCTTAATAGTGCGTTTGTTAAACCTAGCACAAGAGCGGCAACCAACAACGTCGTGCTCAGGCCCTAAACAAGGTATACACAAGGTATGATAATCCCTATGAGGTATCTGTTTCCCACAAGAAATACAGTTATTCACTTTTCTGACATCCGGTAAAATACTGAGGCAAGAAAAAACCAAAATGCTCCCCAACGGGGTACTTAGCCAACTCTGTTTCGGTCTGAAACTCCGGTTTCGGAAATATTTCAGAACGCCAACCTGCACTCGCAAAACTGCTTCTGCATCGGACCATGCGGCAAAAAAGACTGAGGATATGACGTCGGTCATGCGCATTAGTACCCTGACGTACTGACGTCAGTCTAATGCGCCCTGACCGACGTCAGCCTTATACTCTGGTATTCGGGCCGACTGGACGCGGACTATACCCAATAGTCAGGACTGCAGCAATGGAAGACGAAGAACATCAGGTGGTTCTTCTACTGCAAAGCAGGAAAGCCCCGGCCAAACTAGTGTTGAAGGTTTTGGGACTCATGGCAGCGTCCCTGATTGCAGTTCCTATGGGGAGATTGCACATGAAGCTCCTCCAATGGCTGCTGTTCACGCAGTGGTCGTTCCAGCAGTTACCCCTAGCGCACGAGATTCTGATAACAAATTCTTGCAAACGAGACCTCTCATGGTGGGTGTACAGTCAGGATCTCACTATGGGTCGTCCATTTGTTCTACCCAATCCGACGGCCACGATAACCACGGACGCTTCTCTGATAGGGTGGGGGGACTATTTCAAGGAAGAACAGTCCAAGGGGAATGGTCCAACATGGAGTACAACCTGCACATAAATGTTCTGGAAATGAGGGTGGTGTTCCTGGCGTTGCAACACTTTCAAACCCTCCTACCTCTAGGAACAGTAGCAGTTCAGACAGACAACATGTCTGTAGTCTGGTACATAAACAGGAGGGAACTAGATCTTACCCATTATACAGAGAGGCCATGAGAATTTGGCAATGGGCAGAGTCCACGGGTCGCTTTCTGATAGCAACGCACATCCCGGGGTCATCCAACGTCATTGCGGACAGGTTGAGCAGAGCCATCCTGTTACCTCACAAGTGGTCCCTCAATCCACAGGTGGCGGAAAGAATTTTCCGCAGATGGGGCCAGCCTTGCTGCGATCTATTTGCTTCCCCGATGAATACCAAATGCAGAAGCTATTTTGCCCTTCTACCCCCTCCGGGGGATGTCCCCAGGGATGCACTGATACACGATTGGCCCCCGGGTCTCCTATATGCATTTCCACCTACCCCCTTGATTCCCAAATTTCTTCAGAAAGCCAGGAACCTAGAAAGGACAATTATACTCATAGCCCCATTCTGGCCTTGACAGATATGGTTCCCCTTTCTTCGAGCCCATCAAACAGAGGAACCGTGGATCCTGGACCCAGTACCAGATCTACTGACCCATTCGTCGGGAGTTCCTCACCCGTCTCTTCTATCCCTCAAACTAGCAGCTTGGCTGCTCCACTTCCCTGCCTAGCCAGGTCTGATCTACTTTCTCCGGCAGTTCAACGCATTCTGGTTGCCTCTCATAAAGCTTCCACTACAAAACTCTACAGGAGTAAATGGAAACGCTTTGTATACTGGGCATCTAGCCAACACCTGGACCCCCTAGTAGTTCCTTTACATAAAGTTCTAGAATTTCTATCTATCCTTTTTCACAAAGGAGCCTCTACTTCCACACTAAGAGTACAGTGGCGGCCATATCCAACTACCATGTTGGTGAGGACGGTTCTCCTATTATGTCCCACAGGCTTTGTAAGGCTTTTATGAAAGGATCCTTCCATCTTCGACCGCCCGTCAGAGACCCTTTATTCCCATGGAATTTAAATTTATTATTGTCACAACTAATGTTACCACCCTTTGAATCAGCCTCGTCTTGCCTCCTGAAGTTCTTTTCGTGGAAGACACTTTTTCTCGTAGCTGTTACTTCAGCTCGAAGAGTTTCAGAGCTGCAAGCACTATCAGTCAGGCCGCCTTACTTAATTTTCCACCCAGATAGAGTCTCCTTGCGAACAAATCCGTCTTTCCTTCCTAAGGTATGTTCTGTCACGAATATTAACCAGTCCATAGAACTCCCTACCTTTTCCAAGAACAATACCAGCAAGTTGGAGTATATGCTGCACAAGTTGGATGTCCACAGACAACTAAAATTTTATTTGGATAGGACTAAAGATTACAGGAAAACAGATCAGCTTTTTGTCGCGTTTGCAGACAATAAAAAGGGCATGGCAGTTACAAAACGTACACTATCTAAATGGCTTACTGATTGTATAGCCTTTGTATATTCTAAGTCGAATCAGGCCTTGCCTGCCAAACCTAAGGGCCATTCTACCAGATCCGTTTCCACTTCTTTGGCTCATGCAGCTCGTCTGCCTTTGGACACGATTTGTGCAGCAGCCACGTGGTCTAAACCACATACTTTCATCACTCATTATAGGGTTGACAAAGCCTCCAAAGACAGGACATCTTTTGGTTCCACTGTGCTTAGGAAAGTTCTTCCATGAGTCACTCGGGGTGACGGAGCTAGGGATGCTACCCGTGTGTAAGAACAAACGGCGAGATTGAACACTCTCACATAAAGAAGTTATGGTCTTACCATAACGTTCCATGTGGAGTGTTCATCTCGCCTTTGTTCTTACATTCCCTCCCTTCTCTCCCTCACGTGTTTGGAAGAACGAGTAGGACTAGAGTGTGGTCGAAATGCCTTAACCCCTTCCGGGTATATTGTTCTTGCCTCATGGGGTATATTTCACTACCCTTAGTTAATTTGTTAAGTGAGTGTGTGTCTCTGAGTTCTGTGGCAGTGTGTAGCCTTAGCACCTGAGGTTTTTGGTTGGTCTGGTTTACTTGCAAACTAGATCTGAGTAATGGCAGGGAGGATTGTGGGATATAGCCTGGTCTCGAGCTTCTCTAAAATGCAGAGCTTTGCTATGCGGCCGACTCGGAGCCGAGGATCGGCTCCGAACCAGTGTGTAAGAACAAAGGAGAGATGAACACTCCACATGGAACGTTATGGTAAGAACATAACTTCTTTTTATAAGTGATGTAGGTGTTTGGACCAAATGTTTTTGAGGTACCATTGTAGCTTAAGCATATGCATTCTGGCCAGTGGTAGCATAGGGATAGTTGCTGCCATTAAGCCCAGGAGAAGGATGAATTGCCTTGTGGTCACCTTCTTGGAGTGGAGGGTTTCCTGGAAGTGGGAAGTCAGGGACAGAACCTTATCCTGTGAAAGAAAAGCCTTCATTTTATCTGTTCTGATTCTGCAGCCTAGGAAAATCTTGTCCTGGCCTGGATTCAAGGAGGACTTTGGGAGGTTGAAGGTAAACCCTACATTTTGCAGAAGGGACATGGTGAAGTGCAGATGGCTTGAGAGGATATCTTTGGATTCTGCTAGTATTAGGATGCCATCCAGATATGGGTAAATCTGGATTCCTTCAGTTCTGCAGAAGGCAATGGCTGGGGCTAAGCACTTTTTAAAGACTCGAGGGGCAGTGGATAAACCAAAGGGCAAGGCAGTAAATTGGAAATGAGAGGAAGGTCTAGAGAAACACAGAAATTGTCTGTGGGAAGTCCTGATTGGAATGTGAAGGTAGGCTTCTTTTAGGTCCAGGGTGGCCATGAAGGCCTGACAGGAATAACTGGCAGCAGAGTGGGTACAGACAGCATTTTGAAGGAGGGTACCTGAAGGTGTAGATTTAGAAAGGAGAGCTCTAAAATGGGCCTTCAGGGGCCATCCTTTTTGGGAATCAGACGAGACGAGAGTAGAATCCCTTTCCCTCTTGTCCTGAGGGGGACAGGTTCTATGGTGCCTAGCTTTATTAGTTCTGACAAAGCTTGTGGTAGGAGATGAATTTGTTTTTTTGGGGAAAAGAAATACTTTCCCTGGGTAGTTTCTTTCCTGGATAGGAAGTACCCTTTTTGGATAATGGATAGGAACCAATGGTCTGTGGTGATGGATTCCCGGAGGGGGAGGTAATGTGGAAGGCATGCAGAGTGGTAGGTGGCCATGGCAGTCACGCATTGTTGGAACGTTTTCTATCCTGAAAGGGTTGTCTGGGCTGAGGAGGTGGTGCATTAGGTCTGGACGAAGCAGGTCTTCTTGCACCTCTTCTAGATCTGGAAGAGGAGGCAGCTGCCTGAGGAGGGTTACGCCTTACAAAAGTGGTTTTAGCAGGGTAGTTCCTGTAATACTTGGGAAGTGGGACACCAGTAGATGTTTGATGTCTTGTAATTCTTTACTTTTTTCCTGCAGATTCTTGAAGAGGTCTGCAGATAGTTTTCTAAAGAGGAAGTTGTGATCCAGGGGGGCATCCAAGATTTTGGACTTGGTCTCAGCCAGGAGTATCTCCTGAGGACAGAAGCAGATGCTGCAGAGCAGGCAGATGCCTCTGCAGCATTGTAGCTTCATCTGACTGAGTGCCTGGCTACTTGTTTACCAAGGACAGATTGGAAGCAGTGTCAGCCTTAATGGCACTGTCAGGCATAGAAGCCAGCATGGAGGAGGCTTGAGACACTAGGTCTAGAGCATACTTAGTCATGTGGGTCTGATAACTTATGGCTCTGAATGCCACAGTGGAGGATGTGTATACCTTTTTTCCCATCCTATTCATACATTTGCTATCTTTATCAGTGGGTAGGAGGGAGGCAGAAGGCAGCAGTCTAGACTATCAGGAGCAGTGGCAACAACAGGTGGGTCGGCCAAGGAAGGTTTAACTAGGAAATTTTGCTCCTCTGGCACTTTATAGAAGTGGTCAGGGCACTTGGGAGCCGGAGAAGCTGAATTAAAGGCATCCAAGGAAGCACCGGAGGGACAGCTGAAGGGGGTGGTGATTCCACTTGAAGCAGCTCAAAGTCCTCCTTTGGGTGTCAGTCATTTGGGAAGTATCCCATTTGAAGTAATCTTTCATCGTGGTGATGGTTTCACCAAAGGCAATTTCCTCAGGGGGAGAATCCCAATCCACAGATTCTTCATCAGGAGAGTAATACTCCTGGGGAGAAGCAATCTGAGATGTATATGAAAGAGTCTTCTGAGAAAGAAAAAGGAAGAATCATGCTTTTCCTCCCTAACTTGAGAGGTCATGGGTGGGAGGGAAGAGGCAGAAGCAGGCCTAGGGCTTAGTAAAGGCAGAGTAGTGGGGGCGGAGGCTGAAGGCCTAAGGGCCATAAAGACCTGCATGAGTGAGAAAGTGAAAGCCTGCCAATCTAGTATAGTTTCTGAAGAGAAGTTATGCTTGTTTTTTTGTTTCTTTTTGGCCGGGGTGGAGGAAGGAACTGGCCTGGCGTCAGACTTTGAAGACAACCAAGTCTGGATCCCGGTCGGTGGTACCACAGAAATTGGTTTCCCCTCAACATCGACAGAAGTCGGTGTCTGAGCAAGCTCCGAGGACGTGCTGTTCGTCAGGTATGCAACGGCTTCCCTCAAGGGTCGTAGCTGAAGTTAACTGATCTGCCAAGCGCTCAATTCCTAAATCGGCAGTTGGCGGGATGTCAGGAAGCGGATCAGCAGGCGAGGAAAGCCTAGGAATTTTGGCCTTCTTTCGCAGAGGTCTGGATTCGGCCTCCGATGCAGGATCCATTCTAATGGCTAAGCATTTTGGGCGCTGGTTTTCTAGGTAAAGGTTTAAAGCAGCTAGACGGCTGTGTAGGGTCTTCAGCACAAATGACTGACAAACTGAGCAGGAGGAACGGTCGTGCTCCCAGCCTATGCAAAAAACACACCTATCATGGGTGTCTTTATGAGGTAGCTGGCGCCCGCACTGGCACTTTCCCTTTTTACCTGACATCAGCTAAAGGCTACAACAACCAAGCCTAAGCAATAGCAATCTGCTAAACAAAAAAAATAGAAACCCAATGGGTTACTTAGTTTCATCTATGCGACATCTGTGAAGGAGCGATCGTACGATGCGAAGGTAGTCTGCGGCTGAAAAGTTTTGGGGATTGTGAGTGCAGACGTCACATTTCAGGCCTCTGGTTTATGGCCTTATGCCCGACGTCCCACGTACGCTGCAACAGCCAAACTGAAGCTTTTGTATAGGAGCAGACGTAAAAGTCACCTGAGGGCAGGAAATCCTACAACTAGAATACTGCAACATAGGAATAGAAGGACATTCTCAGATTCCCTTAAAAAGGGGACGGTCATCCTCATAAAAAAGAATGAATTCCTTCAGCACACTCATCATGACAGACTTCACCAACCCAAGAGACCAATTTGTCAGCAGCAAGTTGGTAGCATTTAACCATTAATACAATTTTCAGAAATAATGGTTACTGTTCTTGCTGTTTGACCTGAATTGAGTGTACCCATGATTTAATTCACCTTCTCATTTGCTCCAGTTAAGCATTTTTCTTTGACGCTCCTGTGTCTACACAAACACACCCAGCTAGGCAGCACCGCCTACCCCCAGACTACTACTTTGTCTCTAAACTTTCCTCCAAAGCAAGACAACAGTGAACACCTGACACAAATTGTTTACAATACACAAATAATACAGATATGAAACTATCTGTCCATAACTGCAGATCTTCAAGTGTGGTTACAGCTGCAGATGTCTGGTCTGACCTTTACAGCCGAATATCTTTTCCTCATGGCTGCACTATCAGCAGCTTATGTCAGACTTCATGTGACAGGTATACAGGTAGTGTCACCCTATACCAACTTTGTCTCTTCCTTGCCCATTAAGAATGACAGACTCAAAGCCACATTACATCTGGGTGGTTTGACTTACAGCAGGTATGCAGTCTGCAACAGATAACAGGCGGCCTCCTTAGACAACCTAAAGAGGAGGAGGGAGA
This sequence comes from Protopterus annectens, assembly GCF_019279795.1. Taxonomy (NCBI): domain Eukaryota; kingdom Metazoa; phylum Chordata; order Ceratodontiformes; family Protopteridae; genus Protopterus; species Protopterus annectens. The sequence goes on along the minus strand of NC_056740.1, from coordinate 328,459,699 downwards.
GCAAGGAATAGAAGGGAGGGGGTACAAAGGTACCCAGCTGTGAACTCCTCAAGGTCTCCCTGCAGCAGAAGAGAAGGAGGAAGGCAGACAGACCTGTTAACACCAACAGAAAGTACAGTTGTGTACACTTGCCATAAATGTAGATGTTCGGGTGTATTCACTGTTGCAGTCATCACACACGGGTTATCTGCCTGCAGGTAATCGTCAGTCGGCCTGAATACCCGAGACACAGTATTTCTGCTTCAGTTGCTGTCGCTCCAAGACTGACGACAGGTCGTCAGGGGTATAAAAACAGGCAGCCGACACCATTACATCAGTTTTTCTTGCCCCAAATGTCAGGAGCCCCCAAATAGGGAGCTAAGTTATGGTGGTGAAAACCACCACCAGTAAAAAGTAAATACCAATACATATAGAGAAGAGAGAGACAAGGGGGCTGGAGGAAGGGAAACCAGGACTGCAACAATGAATACACTCTAACATCTACATTTATAGTAAGTGTACACAACTGTACTATGTTCTTTGGGTTTCACTGTTGCAGTCATTACACCTGGGTAGATTCCCAAAGCTGAAGATGGGTGGAGGCAGTCAAGAAGAGTTGGGGCTGGCTAGTATGCCTTGCAGGACTGCTGTTGCAAAACCCGCCCTGGATTTGGAAAAGACAGGCAAGGTGGTAATGTTTGGTGAAAGTGTGTACAGAACTCCAGGTAGCAGCTTCCAGGATGTCCCTGGTAGGGACTCCCCTGAGGAATGCTGTAGAGGTAGAAGTTGCCCTAGTGGAATGTGTTCTGACCCCCTGAGGGGTTGGTTTCCCATGGTGCTTGTAGCAGAAATGGATGCAGTGTGCTATCCATTTGGAAACTGTTTGCTTTGAAAAGGCCTTGCCCTCTGCCCCTGGTGCATACCTGACTAATAAAGTACAGTTTTGTACCTACCATAAATGTAGATGTTCGAAGATCCACATTGCTGCAGTCCTAACACTTGGGTAGTCCGCTGTCCCAGTCGGCCCGAATAACAAAGTATAAGGCTGACGTCGGTCAGGGCGCATTAGTCTGACGTCAGGACGTCAGGGTACAAATGCGCATGACCGACGTCATATCCTCAGTCTTTTCTTGCCCCAGATGTCAGAAGACCCTAAAAAGATAAGGCCAAAACCAAAAAACACCAAACACTCCTGTACCAAATATATATACAATATATACAATTTACAAAAGTACAACCCCACCACACAACCACCCCTAAACACAGAGGGGAAGGAGGGAGGGTAAATTGGACTGCAGCAATGTGGATCTTCGAACATCTACATTTATGGTAGGTACAAAACTGTACTATGTTCTTCATCCCACATTGCTGCAGTCCTAACACTTGGGTAGAATCCCAAAGCTGAGGTAAGGGAGGCTGGCAAATCATAAAGAAGCTGGAGCTGTCAACATGCCCTGCAAAATAACCGTGGCAAAACCAGCCCTAGATTTAGAGTAGAGAGGAAGGTGGTAATGCTTAGAGAAAGTATGCACTGAACTCCAAGTAGCTGCCTCCAAAATATCCTTAGTTGCCACCCCCCTTAGAAATGCTGTTGAAGTGGCAGTAGCCCTAGTGGAATGAGGCCTAATCCCAGCTGGAATCTCCTTGCCATGATGGGAATAACAAAATGCAATGCATAACCCAATCCACTTAGAAATAGTTTGTTTTGACACAGGCTTGCCCTGAGAACTCAAAGCAAAAGAAACAAACAACTGCTGAGACTGCCTAAAATCCTTAGTCCTGCTTAAATAATAACGCAACTGCCTGTGTACATCTAAAGTGTGCAAAATCTTTTCCCCTTATTTTGGGGATCTGAATAAAACGTGGGCAAATGAATAGTTTGGTTTAAAGCCACACTAGAGACCACCTTAGGCATAAAGGAAGGATTAGTACGTAATGATACCCTATCCTTATGGAAAATCAAAAAAGGCTCAACCGCCATAAGGGCCTGCAATTCAAAAACCCTTCTTGCAGAAGTAATGGCCAACAAAAAAGCAGTCTTCCATGACAAGTATTTCAATTCAGCAGTAGCCGCAGACTCAAAAGGTTGTAGAGTAAGTTTCTCCAACACAAAATTGAGGTCCCAAGCAGGAGTAGGAGCTCTACGTGGGGGTCTTATATTCCTTGCCCCTCTAAGAAATTGCTTGAACAAAGGATGAGAAAACAATGGTGGGTCACAATCATAGTGAGCTGAAATCGCTGCAGCATGAATCTTAATGGAAGAGAAAGACAAACCTTTGTCCAATAACTCAGTAAGATACTGAAGAGCCATACTCAAATTAGGCTCAGAAACCTCCAAATCCTTTGCTGCACTCCAAAATAAAAATCTCTTCCATTTTTCTGCATACACTTTCCTTGTACTATGTCTTCTGGCTTCCATAATCACATTCAAAACTTGTTGAGGAAGCTGAGACTTGCTGTGTTTCAAAACAGAATATGCCAGGCTGTTAGATGAAGAGAGTGAAGCTTGGCATTGAGCAGATGACCGTCCCTCTGAGACAATAGGTGCGGAATCAAAGGTAAAGGCCATGGAGGCTTCCTTACCAGACTCCGCAGTAATGGGTACCAGTGTTGCCGAGGCCAATCTGGAGCTATTAAAATCATCCTTGGCTTGTCTTGTCTGACCTTTAGGAGTACCTTTGGGAGGAGAGGCAGAGGTGGAAAGGCATACACGTGAAGATTTTTCCAACTGAAAGAAAGAGCATCCACTTTCCAAGCTGTGTGATGAAACCTTTTCGTGCAAAACTTTGGCAGCTGGTGGTTTAGTGGAGAAGCGAACAGATCTATGTCTGGAGTTCCCCATGACACTGTCAATTTTCGAAATACATGAAGATCCAGTTTCCACTGTGGGGATCCATGATTTGCCTGCTTAACACATCTGCTAAGGAGTTCTGTGCTCCGGCAGAAACCTTGCCTGAAGATTTAGTTGCAAGCTGAGCGCAGCCTCCCACAAAATCATTGCTTGCCTGCATAGAGGATAAGAATGAGTTCCCCCTTGTTTGTTGATGTACCACATGACAGTTGTGTTGTCTGTTAGAATCAACACCTGCCCTGGAAGAAGTAACTCCTTGAAAGCCATTAATGCAAACTGGACTGCTAACATCTCCTTCATGTTGATATGTAGATGCTGTAGTCTGGCAGGCCACTTGTCTTGTATCCACTTTCCATTCAGATGAGCTCCCCAAGCTATGTCTGAGGCATCTGTCGAAGAATTTGACTCGCCTCTGGCCG